>NC_083603.1:78829785-79146755 GCF_029168945.1 Cannabis sativa | reverse complement strand
CATTACTTGTTTAAACTCACAATGGATTTTAATCACCAGTGTCTCCCAAGTTATAAGAAGGTGAGTTCCTAGAAACTCTCCCACTACGACGAGGTACCGTGAATTATGTCTAAGAAAACTAAATGGTATTGATCTCTTCAGTTGTGACAAGAAAACAGAGGCAGTGGGTGTTGGAAATTTATTTTACCAGGATCTTAGATCTACTCACAAGTATGTTTATTAACACCCTAAATATGAACTTTCTAAAACCATGAAATAAACACTTATAAAGTTTAGGAAACCTTACATTGGGTGCAGCGGAATATAATGACTCCTTCCGTTCAGATAGCTAGCCCTTGATTCCTTTCTGTAGCAGAGCATTATCAATATCTGAACCTGGATCTCTTTCTCTGAATCTTTGATGCTGAAACTCCTTCTTGCTGAAAGTCTTTCTTCACGATCTTCCTCACTATAATTGAGGTATCACTTGCTGTGTGCGGGCACTACTCATACACTAAGGTAATTTCGAAATTTAAGGAAGAAGAAAGAGAGAGTAGGTTCGGCCAAAGATAGGGAGAGAGAAGGCTCAGTTTTTTCTGAATCAGAAGTGTCTGAAGAAAGTGTAATTTTCCTGAAGCCTTCACTATCTATTTATAGCATTCAACTAGGGTTCGGTTTGAATTATTTAGCATTAAAATAATGAAAATATCAGAGGGAAAACCCTACAAAAGTGGCTGGCCCTATACATGTGGATTTGGGCCTTACTTTTTGCAATTTTGCAGTTTTATCTTTTCTGCATCTGATTTTCTCAAAAATGCAAATTTTCAAATTCAACCATTTAAATGCCAATTCTAACTATTTAATAACTATAAATAATTATTAAATAATATTGTCATTTATCATATTTATTAATTGAACCGTACAAAGTATCAAAATTAACAAATATGCCCCTAAAACTCTTTCTTTACAATTTCACCCTTACTTAGTGAAAAATTCACAAATAGACATAGTCTAATTTGAGAATTATAATTGATTAATCAAAACCAATTACATGAGTCTTACAAGCAATATTAACTCAACTAGTGCGGGGACCATGGGTCTATATAACCGAGCTTCCAATAAGTAGATCAAGAATTTAGCACTAAAATTCACTAACTTATTAATTCTTCGTTAAATCAACGCATAGAACTTAGAATTGCACTCTCAGTTATATAGAATGCACTATATGTTCCACCATATAGACACATCATTAGTTATCCATTGTTATAATCCTAATGTGATCAATGATCCTCTATATGAATGATCTACACTGTAAAGGGATTAAATTACCGTTACACCCTACAATGTATTTTATCCTTAAAACACTTGACCCCGTATAAATGATATTTCAGCTTATGTGAAATGAGTACTCCACCATTTATGTTCGTTTGGTCAAGCTCGAAGGAGATCATCCTTTGCTTACTATTCGCCAGATAGAAGCTATAGATTCCATGTTTATGCTAGCGCTCCCACTCAATTGCACTACCGTGTTCCCAAAATGTACGTATCACCCTGACCTAAAAGTAGGCTTAACTAACAAATCAAAGAACACGAATAGCCTTTCAAGATTGAGCCTAATCATAACAGAATTAAGAACATTTGATCTAGGATCAACTTGGCGATATTGACTTGAATAGATTTTACGGTAAGTTTAATAAATCGAAGTCAAAGTTCAATATCGGTCCCTTCCGATGCATACTCCATGCATCCAACCTGAGCTTTACTTTAACCAATGCTCTGGAAAGAACATAGCACTTCTCCAAATGCAAGTAAACTCTGTTGTAGATTATCATATCAGTAAAAGCCTATGTCTGATAAATCTAGGAAACTTTATTCACATAGTCATGTTTACTTTCCAATGTGTTCATGGCACAATAAACAGGATCAAGTATGTGAAAAGGGTTTCAAATGAATTCATACATTATGTACATATAATCATGAAATAAATCATGTGAACCATGCAACATTAAATGTTATTTCTGATCTATATTAATAAGTAAATCTGATTATATTGAAATGAGTTTTATTTAGGGCATAAAACCCAACAAACTCCCACTTGCACTAATATAAAACAAAAACTGCGTTTCAAATAATCTCAACACCCTGATATACAAATCAAGTGTAGTAGTAGTAAACGCCTCGTAATAGGATCTGAAAGGTTGAATTAACCACAGCCTTTTCTCCACCATTACTCTTCCTTAATCACAAAATCATTGATAATGTGAAATTCCTCTCTATATGTCTACTCTCTTGTTATACTGGATTCTATACCTTTGGCAACTACTTTTGGTTAATCAGGAAATTAACACTAGTAGTTTAGGCAATTTGGAATGGTGCCAAAGATGTATAGAACTTTCCTTAGACTGAATAAGTACCTTTCCTGCAACTTTAACATTCAGTCCCTCTCTGGTAGACCTAGAGACTTCAGATAGGTTTTTACACTTCTCCAAAATCACTATTCCACCCCAAGAGTAACCACCATCTTATCAGAAAGATTTACTAGCACAAAGGCAAATTTCGAAATCTGATATGGTGTAGTCTAAGAGTTTTAAACACACCCTTATAGACTAACATATAGTTCCTCTTCTTAATCTTAAGATTTACTTGATTGTCTTCCAATGTTCTTCTCCTGGATTAATCTGATACCTACTCATTACTCCCACTCAACAGCAGGTGTCTGGTCTAAGGCATACAAAAGCATATCTAAGACCTCTCACTATTGATTTAAGAAATTCTTTCATGGCTTTATCTTTTCTGGAATAGTTGAGACTTTTCCTTAGATAAATAAAATCTATGTCTAAGAAGTTGTGAAGCTTCTATAGATTGCCATTAGAAAGAAAATGCTTCAGCATCTTACTAAAGTAAGTTGCTTGCATTAGAGTAAGTAATTACCAGGTATACCACAAGCGATAGGTTTAGATAAACTCAAACCTATAATACTAGGAACAGGAAGTTTTGTTAAGTCCATTGAATAGACATACACGAAATTTCCTTTTATGTCCTTGTAATAGAAAGATTTAGGTTATTCCATGTGAATGGATTAAACGATAGATCTATTGGCTTTCTTCTTAGTTTCTTATCTTGACAATCCATTACTTGTTTAAACTCAGAATGGATTTTAATCACTAGTGTCTCCCAAGTCATAAGAAGGTGAGTTCCTAGAAACTCTCCCACTACGACCAGGTACCGTGAATTATGTCGAAGAAAACTAAATGGTATTGATCTCTTCGGTGGTGACAAGACAACAGAGGCGGTGGGATCATCATATGTTATATAAGATGATAGAACACTTTTGGAATCAAGAAAAATATCTCCATTATTTGCTACTTGTTTTCAGACTTAGTCATTATCTTAAAAAAGTAGTATTTGTTTGAACAAACACTTTCTTATCTATTGACTATGGGATGGTCCACCCCTAATCACTTAGAACAGCTAACAAACCATGGTTAACAGTTCTAGCTTTTCTTAAGATTTTGATTAGGTCATCCATGAATCTAGTAATGATTTACATTAAGTATACAATCATTACATCATTCTGAAATTGTATTACCATAGAAGGATTTAGGCAACGACTAGTAACTAATCATCAATATGCAATTCGAAATTTCTGGGGAGGTAAGTTTGGATATAATTCAAAAATCAATTTAATGATCTTTGAACTGCATATCTACTAACTGTTTCTCCACCCCTATCTGTTCGCAAGATCTTTAACCACTTACCTTAATGGTTTTTACCATTGCTAGAAATTAATGAAATTTTCCAAACATTTCAAATTTCTTTGCATAAGGTATAATCTAGAGTGATCGTTTTAAGAATACAACGAAAAACTCATATCCACCCCTGAATGTATATCCATCTGCGAATGAGATGAACTACTTTTCAGTGGATTTAGGCATATTAACTCTTTGCAGAGATTGATCTTGTCAAATCCACTATGAACAAGATACAAATGCCATAGATTAAAAAATGTGGTAGTGTCTTTTGATGAATTAGGTTTAGTTACATCAAAGAGTTCTTAGAACACTGTAAGTGGATCCTAGTCACAGAATACCTAACTCATATTCCATATAGTTTGAATCCATTAATAGAAGATGGATATTAAACACTTGAGAAAGTGTAACTATATTGTATTCTGGAATTAGAAATATAAGAAAATTTCTATTTGGAATCTAAAATTAAAGTCAAAGACTTAAATTTATACCAAATATAATGAGTAATTCTATCTTGGACCAACACTACTAATACAAACTCTAAGTCAGATTTTCCCATACAAGTAGGAGATTTCTAAGATTGAGGATTTATATCAATTTGGAATAGAATTTCGGGATTATAATCATATGCGTCATTTAATTTCTTAAGAGAAAATATAATGACATGAAATGATTCATAGACCATTCATCCAATGATATATTATTGAGCTAATTTCGCAATGAATAAGCTAAGAGGAATTAGGATAATTTCGTTTAGAAATAAGAATCCAACGATGCTTCGATTAGCGAATGTCAAAGTAATCTTATTTATACAATCTTCTTGTTTCATATCGTAAAAATACTAGTCTAAGGTGTCATCAATTGATGAACAGCTAGATGGCGCATATACAATATTTATCTTTCGAGATCTAACACTATTATGGATGTCTAATGGTGAAAATCCACTAGGGATTTATCTCATGAGATAAACAAGCCAAGTTAGACCAACAATGAAGATTCGAAATTAAACTACAACTTAATATCAGAAAATAACATGATTCAATATAAATTCATACACAATTCAGAAATTAAAAGCATATAGCAAGAAGGAATGACAAGTGAAAATACTAAAACTTACAATCCTAAATAATTTCCAAGGTTTTTCAACAAACTGATACAGTGTCCCGTTTAGGCGAGAGTCAAAGCATCATCCATTGAATAGAGTTGTCAGCTCATCTAAAATGATAACCATTCTAGCAACCTTTTATTCAATCAAGATTGGAATTCAGCGTTGTCCCGTTTAGGCGAGAGTCAAGGCAATTGTATCTTATGAGCTTCCACCATTGTTTCATAATTTGCAAGTCAAGTATGGTCGCCACCATTAGGGTGATCCATACCATACAAAACACTTACAAACTACTTATCATGCGAGGTTAAACGGTGCGAAATTGCTAATGAACGTTCCTCCATTAGGGAGGATTACTCACTAAAACAAACGCGGTGTAAAACCCACAATGGAGATCGAATGTCTTAATAATAAAGCTCATTATTTAAAAAGAGTTGTATTTTCTTTGATTCTCTTTATTTATTCTATTTATTTTAAATATATATTTATTTAATTAAAATTTCCAATTTAGAATGAAAAATTCTAAATATAAATTTTAATTTAATATTTATAAATTTTACTTAGATGGATATGAAAATAACATGAATTATTTCCATCTTAGAAGTAATTTCCAATAAATATTTTTTGAAAAATATTCAATTTAAGTTGTTACAAAATTAATTTAAATTAATTTACAACTCAAATTTGATTTTCTATAAATATATATTGCACTTTGAAAAATTAAAGTATTTAAGAATACAATTTTCGAAAAAATGCATATTAAAATAAAAAATAAATCCTGGAAAAATTATTCTAATTTATTGTTGGCCCAAAATTAATTAATAAAATTAATTTACAACAAAAATTATAATTTTCTTATTTAATTAAATATATATAAGAAAATTTTCAAATATTTAAGTATGATGATAAAAATCAACTTAAATATTAATTTTCTATTTAATTAAATACACTAGAAAAATACTTCAAGCAAAAGTATCACCTATCTAGATTTTCCTTTGACTAATTAATTCAATTTCTAATAATATATTTTAATTCAATTTATTTTAAATTAATCAATAAATGAAAAAATAATTGATTTAAGTTGATCCAAGAATTAATTAAAATAAATAATTAATTTACAACTTAATCTATTTTTCAAGATAAAATTCAAAATTCTAGCATTTAAGAAATGCAATTTCGAAAATTGATTAATAAAATAAAGAAAAAATATATTTTGAAAATTATTTAAATTTAGTTGAAAAAATAAATTTCAACTAAAAATAATTTTCTATTTAATTAAATGTCACGAAAAAGAAATATTTAAGTATGATGATAAAAAATCAACTTAGATATTTAATTTTCAAATTAATTAAATGTATTAAATTCAAGAAATAAATAATTAAGTGTAGAGAAGGCTTAATTATTAATCTCTAGTTTAATACTAGGAAAAATATATTTAAAATAAATTGTACCAAAATTAATTATATAAATAATTAATTTCACAATGTATAATATTTTCCTTTTTAATATTAGAAATAACAAGTAGTCTAGAAATAAATATCTGGAAAATATCTTATTTGACTAAGTATCTTTTCTACAAAATTTGAAAAAATATCTAATTTAGGTTGTATTAGAAAAAAAATCTAGAACCTAAATATTTTTCAAATTTAAATTTAATTAAATATCAAAAATTAAGTTGTAACCACTTAATTTGAAAATATTCCATTTTAAGTTAATATTCGAAAATATATTAACTTAAAAAATATCTAAAGAATCTTAATAACCAATGCCTAAAATTCCTCAACTTAATTTTGAAATTTTAAATCCAAAAGATATTCAGATTTAAGTTGGTTAGTTGAAGATAACTAAATATCAACTTAAATAGGAATATTTAATGAAAAATTTAAATTAAGCTCCAGAAAGAATCTAGATGATTATAATTCTATATTTAATTAAATACAAGAAAATACATATAGTTTAGCTTAGAATAAAAATTCTTTAAACTATAATTTTCTTAAATTAATTTCAAAATAAATGAAATTAATTATGTTGCTAATCAATTTTATTAGGTTAAACTAGTTTAATTAACCTAGTACAGTCATTCAAATTAGGAAAATGGGCCTTCACAATTGGGGTGGTTCATGTGAGGGGTGCTGGGTTCAGTATGTCGTACCCACTACTATGGCTCCCAACTCTCACACAAGGCCCAAAAGAGAGGAATTTAACCTTAATAAGAACAACTGTTATTAATTGAATAGGCCCAAAAACTAAATGGGCCTAAATAAATTCTATCAAGAACTATGATAATTTATTTTAGCAACAACAACCTATATGCATCTATAATAAAATTAAACACATAGGCTCACACAGGCACACTTTGGATGGGTCCTATCATGTTGCTAGGTCATACACAGATGAAAGAAGATTGTAAATATACCTGTTACAAATTATTAACTTGACCAAGGGAGCCATCAGATCATTAGATCTGGCAAAAAGTAACCATGGCTATTTGCAATCAAGTAATAATAGGTTTTGAAAACTTACAAACAAGCTAAAACACATACTCCTGCAACAAGGTTAGCTGGATAGTTGGATGTAGGATTTATTTAATTTTAAATTCAATTATAAATTTCGAAATAATTAATTAAATATAAAATAATTTTTCGAAAATTTTAAAAAAATTTGAATAATTCGAAATTTTAATAAAATTTAAATTTAAAATTAAACCTACAATTTTGAAAAATTAGGTTTCAACCAACCTAAATATCATTTCAAAAATTTGCTAACTACTTTTAAAATTTAAATGTTATTTTATAAATAAAAATTCAATAAAAAATTAAAAAAGATAAATGAATATGTTTTCACATTTTAAATGTAATTTAAATAAATAAAATAACAAAATTTAAAAGTTAGCAAAATATTTTATATCTATTTAAAATTACATGATTATAGTTATCTTATTTTAAATTTAAATAAGTTCAAATTATTTAAAAAAAAATTAATTTAAAAATTTAAAATCTGACCTTAAATTTAAAAATAAGATAAGATATAATCAAATTTAAAAATAAGATAGATAATTAAGCCAAAAAGATAAATACTAACTATTTTAAATTCAAATTACACTAATATCTTGAATTAAATTTAAAAAAATATTAAATTAATTCATAATGATAATTAGAATTGAATTAGGAATAGTAATAGTATAAATATAGAACTACACAAAAAATCGGAAGTTAATTCCACGAAAAAGCATGAAAAATCGAAGAAAAACGAAAAAATTGTGAGCTGTACGGACAGTTTTCGCGATCGCAGGAAAATTTCAGCACAACTCCGATTTTTTCGAATCTTCAAAAAATCATAACTTATTCAAATTAAATCGAAATTGAGTTCTGTAAAAAAGTAACTTGCTTAATATTTTCCATACTATCCAATAAAAATAATTCCAGAAATAGATATTCAATTATTTTTAACAAAAATTTACAAACACCAATCAATCATCAAATAACACTCAATACAACATGATACCATCCAAAAACAAACAAACAATCGTTTTAAAGTCCAAATTTCTTGCAAGCAAATCAATTACCATGGCTCTGAGGCCAGTTGTTGGAAATTTATTTTACCACGATCGTAGATCTACTCACAAGTATGTTTATTAACACCCTAAATATGAACTTTCTAAAACGATGAAATAAACACATATAAACTTTAGGAAACCTTACATTGGGTGCAGCGGAATATAATGACTCCTTCCGTTCAGATATCTAGCCCTTGATTCCTTTCTGTAGCAGAGCATTATCAATATCTGAACCTGGATCTCTTTCTCTGAATCTTTGATGTTGAAACTCCTTCTTGCTGAAAGTCTTTCTTCACGATCTTCCTCACTATGATTGAGGTATCACTTGCTGTGTGTGGGCACTACTCATACACTAAGGTAATTTCGAAATTTAAGGAAGAAGAAAGAGAGAGTGGGTTCGGCCAAAGATAGGGAGAGAGAAGGCTCAGTTTTTTCTGAATCAGAAGTGTCAGAAGAAAGTGTAATTTTCCTGAAGCCTTCACTATCTATTTATAGCATTCCACTAGGGTTAGGTTTGAATTATTTAGCATTAAAATAATGAAAATATCAGAGGGAAAATCCTACAAAAGTGGCTGGCCCTATACATGTGGATTTGGGCCTCACTTTTTACAATTTTGCAGTTTTATCTTTTCTGCATCTGATTTTCTCAAAAACGCCAATTTTCAAATTCAACCATTTAAATGCCAATTCTAACTATTTAATAACTATAAATAATTATTAAATAATATTGTCATTTATCATATTTATTAATTGAACCATACAAAGTATCAAAATTAACAAATATGCCCCTAAAACTATTTCTTTACAATTTCGCCCTTACTTAGTGAAAAATTCACAAATAGACATAGTCTAATTTGAGAATTATAATTGATTAATCAAAACCAATTACATGAGTCTTACAAGTAATATTATCTCAACTAGTGCGGGGACCATGGGTCTATATAACCGAGCTTCCAATAAGTAGATCAAGAATTTAGCACTAAAATTCACTAACTTATTAATTCTTTGTTGAATCCACGCATAGAACTTAGAATTGCACTCTCAGTTATATAGAATGCTCTATATGTTCCACCATATAGACACATCATTAGTTATCCATTGTTATAATCCTAATGTGATCAATGATCCTCTATATGAATGATCTACACTGTAAAGGGATTAAATTACCGTTACACCCTACAATGTATTTTATCCTTAAAACACTTGACCCCGTATAAATGATATTTCAGCTTATGTGAAATGAGTACTCCACCATTTATGTTCGTTTGATCAAGCTCGAAGGAGATCATCCTTTGCTTACTATTCGCCAGATAGAAGCTATAGATTCCATGTTTATGATAGCGCTCCCACTCAATTGCACTACCGTGTTCCCAAAATGTACGTATCACCCTGACCTAAAAGTAGGCTTAACTAACAAATCAAAGAACACGAATAGCCTTTCAAGATTGAGCCTAATCATAACAGGATTAAGAACATTTGTTCTAGGATCAACTTGGCGATATTGACTTGAATAGATTTTACGGTAGGTTTAATAAATCTATGTCAAAGTTCAATATCGGTCCCTTCCGATGCATACTCTATGCATCCAACCTGAGCTTTACTTTAACCAATGCTCTGGAAAGAACATAGCACTTCTCCAAATGCAAGTAAACTCTACTGTAGATTATCATATCAGTAAAACCCTATGTCTGATAAATCTAGGAAACTTTATTCACATAGTCATGTTTACTTTCCAATGTGTTGACGACACAATAAACAGGATCAAGTATGTGAAAAGTGTTTCAGATGAATTCATACATTATGTACATATAATCATGAAATAAATCATGTGAACCATGCAACATTAAATGTTATTTCTGATCTATATTAATAAGTAAATCTGATTATATTGAAATGAGTTTTATTTCGGGCATAAAACCCAACAGTGGGATCATCATATGTTATATAAGGTGATAGAACACTTTTGGAATCAAGAAAAATATCTCCTTTATTTACTACTTGTTTTCAGACTTAGTCATTATCTTAGAAAAGTAGTATTTGTTTGAACAAACACTTTCTTATCTATTGACAATGGGATGGTCCACCCCTAATCACTTAGAATAGCTAACAAACCATGGTTAACAGTTCTAGCTTTTCTTAAGATTTTGATTAGGTCATCCATGAATCTAGTAATGATTTACATTAAGTACCCAACCATTACATCATTCTGAAATTGTATTACCATAGAAGGATTTAGGCAACAACTAGTAACTAATCATCAATATGCAACTCGAAATTTCTGGGGAGGTAAGTTTGGATATAATTCAAAAATCAATTTAATGATCTTTGAACTGCATATCTACTAACTATTTCTCCACCCCTATCAGTTCGCAAGATCTTTAACCACTTACCTTAATGGTTTTAACCATTGCTAGAAATTAATGAAATTTTTCAAACATTTCAAATTTCTTTGCATAAGGTATAATCTAGTGTGATCGTTTTAAGAATACAACGAAAAACTCATATCCACCCCTGAATGTACATCCATCTGCGAATGAGATGAACTACTTTCAGTGGATATAGGCATATTAACTCTTTGCAGAGATTGATCTTGTCAAATCCACTATGAACAAGATACAAATGACATAGATTAAAAAAAATGTGGTAGTGTCTTTTGATGACGTAGGTTTTTAAAAGAATTCTTAGAATAGTGCAAGTGGATCCTGGTCCCAGAATACCTAACTCATATTCCATACAGTTTTAATCCATTAATATAAGATGGATATTAAACACTTGAGAAAGTGTAACTGTATTGTATTCTGGAATTAGAAATATAAGAAAATTTCTATTGGAAATCTAAAATTAAAGTCGAAGACTTAGATTTATACCAAATATAATGAGTAATTCTATCTTGGACCAGCACTACTAATACAAACTCTAAGTCAGATTTGGCCATACAAGTAGGAGATTTCTAAGATTGAGGATTTATATCAATTGGGAATAGAATTTCAGGATTATAATCATATGCATCATTTAATTTCTTAAGAGAAAATATAATGACATGAAATGATTTATAGACCATTCATCTAATGATATATTATTGAGCTAATTCGAAATGAATAAGCTAAGAGGAATTAGGATAATTTCGTTTATAAATAAGAATCCAACGATGCTTCGATTAGCGAAAGACAAAGTAATCTTATTTATGTAATCTTCTTGTTTCATATTGTAAAAATACTAGTCTAAGTTGTCATCAATTGATGAACAGCTAGATGTTGCATATACAATATTTATCTTTCGAGATCTTACACTATTATGTATGTCTAATGGTGAAAATCCATTAGGGATTTATCTCATTAGAAAAACAAACATGTTAGACCAACAATGAAATTTTGAAATTAAACTACAACTTAATAACAGAAAATAACATGGTTCAATATAAATTCATACACAATTCAGAAATTATAAACATATAGCAAGTAGGAATGACTAGTGAAAATACTAAAACATACAATCCTAAATAATTTCCAAGGTTTTCAACAAACTGATACAGTGTCCTGGTAGGCGAGAGTCAAAGTATCATTTATTGAATAGAGTTGTCAGTTCATCTAAAATAGAAACCATTCTAGCAACCTTTTATTCGATCAAAATATGAATCCAACGTTGTCCCGGTAGGCGAGAGTCAAGGTTATTCTTATTTTATGAGCTTCCACCATTGTTTCATGTTTTATGAGTTTATCTCTAAGTAGTCACCGTAGGGGAGAGTCTAAATAGAGACGAAAACTCACAAAACACTTATCAAATAAAAATCTTACGGTGTTAAATGCGTTCAACGAATAACCATCCATAGGGGGACAAAGTCTAGCGTCTCGAGGTTATATTGAAAACATTTAACTTTTGTAAGACCAACAATGGAGATCGAATATCTTAATAATAATCAAGCTCATTATTTAAAGAGAGTTGTATTTTCTTTGATTCTCTTTATTTAATCTATTTATTTTAAATATATATTTATTTAATTAAAATTTCCAATTTAGAATAAAAAATTCTAAATATAAATTTTAATTTAATATTTATAAATTTTACTTAGATGGATAAGAAAATAACATGAATTATTTCCATCTTAGTAATAATTTCCAATAAATATTTAGAAAAATATTCATTTTAAGTTGTTACAAAATTAATTTAAATTAATTTACAACTCAAATTTAATTTTCTATAAATATATATTGCATTTCGAAAAATTAAAGTATTTAAGAATACAATTTTTGAAAATGCATGTTAAAATAAAAAATTAATCCTGGAAAAAGTATTCTAATTTAATGTTGGCCCAAAATTAATTAATAAAATTAATTTACAACAAAAAATATAATTTTCCTATTTAATTAAATATATAAGAAAAATTTCAAATATTTAAGTATGATGATGAAAATCAATTTAAATATTAATTCCATTTAATTAAATACATTAGAAAAATACTTCAAGCAAAAATATCACCTATCTAGATTTTCCTTTGACTAATTGATTCAATTTCTAATAATATATTTTAATTCATTTATTTTAAATTAATCAATTAATGAAAAAATCATTGATTTAAGTTGGTCCAAAATTAAAATAAATAATTTACAACTTTAATCTATTTTTCAAATAAAATTCGAAATTCCAGCATTTAAGAAATGCAATTTCGAAATTTGATTAATAAAATAAAGAAAAAGTATATTTTGAAAATTATTTAAATTTAGTTGAAAAAATAAATTTCAACTAAAAATAATTTTCTATTTAATTAAGTGTCATGAAAAAGAAATATTTAAGTATCATGATGAAAATCAACTTAGATATTTAATTTTCAAATTAATTAAATGTATTAAATTCAAGAAATAAATAATTAAGTGTAGAGAAGGCTTAATTATTAATCTCTAGTTTAATACTAGGAAAAAATAAATTGATTTAAAATTAATTATTTAAAATAATTAATTTCACAATGTATAATATTTTCCTATTTAATATTAGAAATAATAAGTAGTCTAGAAATAACTATCTAGAAAATATCTTATTAAACTAAGTATCTTTTCCACAAAATTTGGAAAAATAATATTTAATTTAAGTTGTATTAGAAAAAATCTAGAACTTAAATATTTTTCAATTTTAATTTAATTAAATATCAAAAATTAAGTTGTACCACTTAATTTAAAAATATTCTATTTTAAGTTAATATTCGAAAAGATATTAACTTAAAAAATATCTAAAATATTCCATTTTAAGTTAATATTCGAAAAAGATATTAACTTAAAAAATATCTAAAGAATCTTAATAACCAATGCCAAAAATTCCTCAACTTAATTTTGAAATTTGAAATTCAAAAGATATTTAGATTTAAGTTGGTTAGTTGTAGATAACTAAATATCAACTTAAATAGGAATATTTAATGAAAAATTTAAATTAAGCTCCAGAAAGAATCTAGATGGTTATAATTCTATATTTAATTAAATACAAGAAAATACATATAGTTTAGCTTAGAATAAAGAATTCTTTAAACTATAATTTTCTTAAATTAATTTCAAAATAAATGAAATTAATTATGTTGCTAATCAATTTTATTAGGTTAAACTAGTTTAATTAACCTAGTACAGTTATTCAAATCAGGCAAATGGGCCTTCACAATTGGGGTGGTTCATGTGAGGGGGTGCTGGGTTCAGTATATTGTACCCACTACTATGGCTCCCAACTCTCACACAAGGCCCAAAAGAGAGGAATTTAACCTTAATAAGAACAACTGTTATTAATTGAATAGGCCCAAAAACTAAATGGGCCTAAATAAATTCTATCAAGAACTATGATAATTTATTTTAGCAACAACAACCTATATGCATCTATAATGAAATTAAACACATAGGCTCACACAGGCACACTTTGGATGGGTCCTATCATGTTGCTAGGTCATACACAGATGAAAGAAGATTGTAAATATACCTGTTACAGATTATTAACTTGACCAAGGGAGCCATCAGATCATTAGATCTGGCAAAAAGTAACCATGGCTATTTGCAATCAAGTAATAATAGGTTTTGAAAACTTACACACAAGCTAAAACACATACTCCTGCAACAAGGTTAGCTGGATAGTTGGATGTAGGATTTATTTAATTTTAAATTAAATTATTATTTCGAAATAATTAATAAAATAAATAAAATATTTATTTTCGAAAATTTAAAATAAAATTTAAAATATTCAAAATTTTTTTAAAAAAATTTAAATTTAAAATTAAACCTACAATTTTGAAAAATTAGGTTTCAACCAACCTAAATATCATTTTAAAATTTGCTAACTACTTTTAAATTTTAAATGTTATTTTATAAATAAAAATTAAATAAAAAATTAAAAAAGATAAATGAATATCTTTTCAGATTTTAAATGTAATTTAAATAAATAAAATAACAAAATTTAAAAGTTAGCAAAATATCTTACATCTATTTAAAATTACATGATTATTGTTATCTTATTTTAAATTTAAATAAGGTCAAATTATTTAAAAAAAAATTAATTTAAAATATTAAAATCTGACCTTAAATTTAAAAATAAGATAGCTTATTAAGCAAAAAAGATAGATACTAACTATTTTTAAATTCAAATTACACTAATATCTTGAATTAAATTTAATAAATATTAAATTAATTCAAAATGATAGTTAGAATTGAATTAGGAATAGTAATAGTATAAATACAGAACTACACAAAAAATCGGAAGTTAATTCCATGAAAAAGCATGAAAAAACGAAGAAAAACGAAAAAATTGTGAGCTGTACCGACAGTTTTCGCGATCGTAGGAAAATTTCAGCACAGCTGCGATTTTTTCGAATCTTCAAAAAATCATAACTAATTCAAATTAAATAGAAATTGAGTTCTGTAAAAAAGTAACTTGCTTAATTTTTTCCATACTATCCAATAAAAATAATTTCAGAAACAGAATCGCAATTATTTTTCACGAAAATTTACAAACATCAATCAATCATCAAATAACACTCAATACAACATGATACCAACCAAAAACAAACAAACAATCTTTTTAAAGTCCAAATTTCTTGCAAGTAAATCAATTACCATGGCTCTGAGGCCAGTTGTTAGAAATTATTTGACCAGGATCTTAGATCTACTCACAAGTATGTTGATTAACACCCTAAATATGAACTTTCTAAAACGATGAAATAAACACATATAAAGTTTAGGAAACCTTACATTGGGTGTAGCGGAATAATATGACTCCTTCCGTTCAGATATCTAGCCCTTGATTCCTTTCTGTAGCAGAGCATTATCAATATCTGAACCTAGATGTCTTTCTCTGAATCTTTGATGCTGAAACCTCCTTCTTGCTGAAAGTCTTTCTTCACGATCTTCCTCACTATGATTGAGGTATCACTTGTTGTGTGTGGGCACTACTCATACACTAAGAATTTTGAAATCTCAATGAGGAAGAGAGAGAGAGAGTAGGTTCGGCCAAAGATAGGGAGAGAGAAGGCTCAGTTTTTTTTTGAATGAAAAGTGTCAGAAGAGAAGTGTAGAAATTTAGTGTAAATTTCCTGAAGCCTTCACTATCTATTTATAGCATTCCACTAGGGTTAGGTTTGAATTATTTGGCATTAAAATAATGAAAATATTTGAGGGAAAACCCTACAAAAGTGGCCGGCCCTATACATGGTGGATTTGGGCCTCACTTTTTGCAATTTTGCAGTTTTATCTTTTCTGCATCTAATTTTCTCAAAAACGCCAATTTTCTAATTCAACCATTTAAATGCCAATTCTAACTATTTAATAACTATAAATAATTATTAAATATGCCCCTATAAACTCTTTCTTTACAATTTCGCCCTTACTTAGTGAAAAATTCACAAATAGACATAGTCTGATTTGAGAATTATAATTGATTAATCAAAACCAATTACATGAGTCTTACAAGAAATATTATCTCAACTAGTGCAGGGACCATGGGTCTATATAACCGAGCTTCCAATAAGTAGATCAAGAATTTATTACTAAAATTCACTAACTTATTAATTCTTCGTTGAATCCACGCATAGAACGTAGAATTGCACTCTTAGTATATAGAATGCTCTATATGTTCCACCATATAGATACATCATTAGTTATCCATTGTTATAATCCTAATGTGATCAATGATCCTCTATATGAATGATCTACACTGTAAAGGGATTAAATTATCGTTACACCCTACAGTGTATTTATTCCTTAAAACACTTGACCCCGTATAAATGATATTTTAGCTTATGTGAAATGAGTACTCCACCATTTATGTTCGTTTGGTCAAGCTCGAAGGAGATCATCCTTTGCTTTCTATTCGCCAGATAGAAGCTATAGATTCCATGTTTATGCCAGCGCTCCCACTCAATTGCACTACCGTGTTCCCAAAATGTACGTATCACCCTGACCTAAAAGTAGGCTTAACTAACAAATCAAAGAACACGAATAGCCTTTCAAGATTGAGCATAATTATATCAGGATTAAGATCATTTGATCTAGGATCAACTAGGCGATATTGACTTGAATAGATATTACGGTAAGTTTAATAAATCTAAGTCAAAGTTCAATATCGGTCCCTTCCGATGCATACTCCATGCATCCAACCTGAGCTTTACTTTAACCAATGCTCTGGAAAGAACATAGCACTTCTCCAAATGCAAGTAAACTCTGTTGTAGATTATCATATCAGTTAAACCCTATGTCTGATAAATCTAGGAAACTTTATTCACATAGTCATGTTTATTTTCCAATGTGTTGACGGCACAATAAACAGGATCAAGTATGTGAAAAGGGTTTCAGATGAATTCATACATTATGTACATATAATCATGAAATAAATCATGTGAACCATGCAACAGTAAATGTTATTTCTGATCTATATTAATAAGTAAATCTGATTATATTGAAATGAGTTTTATTTAGGGCATAAAACCTAACACTTTGTCCAATCAATATTTTCACTATTTTAATGCCAAATAATTGCTAACCTAAACCTAGTAGTTGCCTATAAATAGAAAGTGATGGCTCAGTCAAATAACAAGTTTAACAAGTTTTTCAAGCCTTCTGTGAGAAAATTGCTTTTTCAGAAAAACTGAGCCTTCAACTTCTCTCTCTATAGTTGACCCTATACCTCTCTCTTTTCCTCTTCTCAATTTCGAAACCTTAGTGATTGAGTAGTGCCCACACACAGCAAGTGGTACCTCAATCATAGATTGGAAGACTGTGAAGGATCGCACACAAAGAGAAGGACATTCAGGCTTAGATCTTTATAATACTCTGCGACAGAAAGGATACAAGGGTTAGAGATCTGAGTGGAAGGAGACATTATTTCGCTGCAACCAATGTAAGGTTTTCTTAACTTTATATGTGTTTAATTATCGTTTTAGAAAGTTCATATTTAGGGTGTTAAACAACATACTTGTGAGTAGATCTAAGATCCTGGTAAGATAAATTCCAACATTTTAGGCTTTCTTTCTTCTATGGCCAGAATCACTTCTTCTTGTTCGTGCTGTTCTGTTTGGGTGTACTTCTCCCGAGCTTTGCCCGAATCTCCAACTATGTGTGGGCCTCCAACAATGACTTGGAGATGCCCATCTACTGGTGGAGGTAGCAAGTCTTAGTTATAATCACCTCTCTGATTTTGATCGGCCTTGACATACTTCTGTAAATGCGGGTTATTTTTCCTTATCAGGAATTAAATTTCCCTCTTCAAATTGTTGCATTCATTGGTGTCGTGGTCGTAGTCTCCATGAAATCGACAAAACTTGGTCATGTCTCTCTTGCTAACATCTTTTTTCATGGGCGTGGGCTTTTTGTACGGGGCTAATGACTGAGTGGCCATGTAACACTTTCTATATCCTCAGTCAAAATGGTAAACGCAGTGTACTTGGCTTGATTCTCCAGGGGAGCTTGTTCAGTTTTGCCGGTGAACTTTCCCTTTTTCCCATTCCCTTGCCTATGATTGTTGCTGGAACATTTACCATTTGAACTTGAATTGCTCGAGTAATGGGGTAGTTGGGCGGATGTTCCAGTGGAAGGAGCTTTTGGCTTGCCAGGTTTTTGCTCACCTTCTGCTCGTTGAATAACTTCTTCAAGTTTGATTAAGCCTTTAGCACGGTCGAGAAAATCGCTCATTGAGTCTACCGGACCGTTTTTCCTTACGTCTTTCCAAAGTTCACCAAGGACTTCAATGCCCCCCAGTATCGTGGACAACTTTCCGTCTTCAGTTACTTGTGAAACCTTGGTCGCCTCCGTCATGAATTTATTGATGTAGGCTCGGAGAGGCTCGAATGGTCTTTGCTTGACTTCGATCAGGTCTCCTAGGTGCAACGGAAGTTGGCGAGAGGAGGAAAATTGTGCATGGAACTCTGAGGAGAAAGCTTCCCATGAGTTGAATTTTCTGTTGGGTTTTGTACCCTAAATAAAACCCATTTCAATATAATCAAATTTACTAATTAATACAGATCAGATATCACATTTTATGTTGCATGGTTCACATGATTTGTTTCATGATTGTTTAATGTAGAAATTCTATTAAGTCCATAACATATGTAGTTATTCATGATTATAGTGCTGTCAGCACAGTGGAATATAATCATGATTATATGTTCAAAAGTTTAATTCCCTGATTCGTCAGTTTACTGGATTTAAACTGGCATGATAATTAGCGATAGGTATACTTACACCTTGGATAAGTGTTATGTCCTTTCCAAGGTATTGACAAAGTTTACCAGTGTCGGATGAATGGAGTAGACATTGGAAGGGATCGATATTGATCTTAGATAAGATATCCTAAACTTACCGTTATATATTTCTAAGCCAATATCAATGGTTGATCTTAGGTCTATGGATCTTAATCTTGACATGGTTAGGTTCGATCTCAAGAGTGTTATTTATGTTCTTTGATTTGTTAGTTAAGCCTACTTATTGGTCTGGGTGATAGGTACATTTTGGGAACATGATAGTAAAATTGAGTGGGAATGCTAATCATAGATATGGAATCTATAGCTTCTATTTGGACATAAAAGTGAAACGATGATTTCCTTCGAGCTTAGCTGAATAGAGATAAATGATTGAGATCTCAATTGAGCAATTATATTAGTTTACTGAAATATCATTTATAGGTAGCTAAGTGTTTTAAGGATAAAATAGATTGAAGGGTAGCACGGTAAATTTGTCCCTATTCAGTGTAGATCATCTATAGAGGATCCTTGACTATTAGGATTATAATAATTGATAATCATAACGTATCTATAGCGTGGTACATATAGAGCGTTCTATATAACTGAGAGTGCAATTCCAAGTTCTATAGTGGTTCAATGAAGAATTAATAAGTTAGGGAATTTACTTAGTAAATTCTAGATCTGCTTATTGGAAGCTCGATTATATAGGCCCATTGTCCCCTCACTAGTTGAGATAATATTGCTTGCACACTCAGTTAATTGATTTTAATTAATCAATTATAATTCTAAAATTAGAGTATGTCTTATTTAAGAATTTTCACTAAGCAAGGGCTTAATTATGAAGAAAAGAGGTTTTGGGGTCAATTTATTAATTAAGGGACTTTGCATGGTCTAATGAATAAATTACATAAATGACAACTTTATTTAGTAATTAATTATAATTATTAAATAAATAGTTTTGACATTTATAGGTTTGAATTGGAAAATATGGTATTATTGAAAAGAAGAATAAGTGGTTGAAATAAAGTGGCAAAAATCTAACTAGAAAGAGGTCCACTATCTTGTACAGCAAAGGTTGTTTTTTTGCCCAATATTTTATTCTTTTTTAATCCATATAATTCAACCGTAAGCCCTAGTTGAAACGCTATAAAAGGAACATGATACTCTCACTCATAAAAAAATAATGTCAACTTGACTATTCAACCAAACCTAGATGAGAGAGTTCCTTCTATAGAGATTTCACCTCTTTCATTGTTCTTCACCATATTCGAAAGCCTTATTGATGAGTGACGTGCAAGTCAAGTACTCAATCATAGTGAGTAGGACGGTGGTAGCCAAACTCGAAGGAGAGAAAGAGATCCAGGTTCAGATCTTGATAAAGCTCTGCTACAGATCGGAATCAAGGGCTAGAGATCTTGAACGGAAGGAGTCATTATATTCCGCTGCGATCAATGTAAGGTTTTCTTAAACCCTTATGTGTTTATTTCATTGTTTTAGAGAATTCATATTTAGGATGTTAATCAACATACTTGTTAGTAA
Organism: Cannabis sativa; assembly: GCF_029168945.1. Classification (NCBI taxonomy): domain Eukaryota; kingdom Viridiplantae; phylum Streptophyta; class Magnoliopsida; order Rosales; family Cannabaceae; genus Cannabis; species Cannabis sativa. Next base: position 79,126,134 of record NC_083603.1, on the reverse strand, counting down.
ATCTAGATCCTGGTAAAATATTCCCAATAATTTATGGGTGCCAGCTTGAAGTACCATTGTTGGGTGGCTTCCGAGAGGGTGGCAGGAAAAATTCTGCAACATACGTCTCCTCGTACTCCCTATAGATCCATTTGCATCTCGAAATACTTGAGGTGGGAAAGAGGATCTTCTTTTCCGGTGTACATCTTCCAGGTTGGCATTTTAAACTTGTGGGACAATGCCAAAACATTGATCTTGGGGGAGAAAGGGGTTCCACGTGCTCGGTCCAACTAGAGATCATTGTTTCTCTGACAAGCCATGCCTTGGAATATACTCTTTAGTTCGTCCAACTGTGCTTGCACAACTGGATTAACTTGTTTGGAATTTCGGCCGATCTGAGTCACGTTAGTATCTTTTTTAGCGGGAATTTGAGCACGAGTTCCGGGCTGCACATTCGGCGTATCAAGCTGATCGTCTACTCCTCTCCTCCTATTCAGATTGTTTCTGATATCATGAGTTGTTCCCTATCGAATACGAAAATGCCTGGTTGTCTCAATGATTGGTTGGTTTGGTTAATGTGTTGACCGACACCATTAACCTGGTTGGAATTGTTGGGTATGACTTCTCCTGATGATTTACTAGACAAGGTTTGCCCATCTACTACTTGGCCCACAGGTGGAACCTGTGACCGGAGATTTGGCGGCTGACCATTTATAGTCTGAGAAGTATTCATTGCTGGATCTTCGTCTGTTTCACCCAGGGGGATGACATTCGGGGGTTGGTGCTTGACAGATTGATAAGCTTTTCGTATCTGCACAGTGGCTTGCCGACTACGATTGTTTATGACTGCATGATGAGCCCTTAACGCTTCCATCTCTTTGTCCCTCCATTCGGTGAATATGCGCCTCTGCTCTTCAAATGCAAGATTCACCACAGTGCGGAGTTCCTCATGATCTTGATAGTGTTGGTATGACCCTGTATGAGTCCGAGAGCAGCACAGAGATTCTGGATCTCGGTGTCATCTCCAATGGTCGTTTCAACATTGGTAGCGGGTGGAACAGCTGTGCTATGAACGCCCTAGTTGGCTGGTGAACTGGTATTTCCAGTCTCTTGCACACCAGGCGCAATCTCATCCACAGGAGTCGTCACGCCTTGACCCGCAGTTGTAGATTGTCCAGGATTTACTGCCGGCGGAACCCTTGTGTTTCTTGGGTTCTGCAATGTAGGATCCACCGCCTGTGGATTTACTAGATCAACCACGCCCCTACGAGTTGTACTACCATTGTATTTATGATTAAATTTAGAATGAAGAGTGATTCTTGATTCTGCTCTCAATGACAGCACCAAAATGTTGACCTCGCTTTTAAGGCAATGACAGTGAGTCTATTTTTGTAAGCGACAAGTAGTTTATAACGATTGAAATATAGTAGAACAATATAAAGACACATGAATTTTATAGAGGTTCAGCCCCGAGCAGTTCGGTAATAGCCTAATCCTTGTTATTTGTATTAACTCAAGAACAAGGAAAAAGGTTCATTTTCTTATAGCTCTTACAAAAATATCTCTGAATATCAATTCTTACACAATATCTCTCAACTAGAATGTTTGCGACTCTTTTGTCCAGTGAATATGCATCACTATTTATAGGGCTATGTGCTTGGAGAGGAAGTATTTTCCTTCTCGTTACAATTGATATAAGTACAAAGATTGCATAGTAAATGCAGAATACACTGATGGTGGGATTTGGACCGCTTGCCATATCTCTGTAATCTGATCCCCAAGTTATAGGAATTCTCTTGATGACTCACGATGAGAAAGCTGAATTCGCTAGCTAAGTGTTTGTCGTTCTGTGCAGGTTGCTGATTGTTTCATCTTGAGCATGCATACAAGGTATCCTGTTCGGCCTGTATCTTGCAAGCAGATACCCGGAGTCGATTCCACGTGTCACCATTGTGCGATGCAACGTCAGAGTGCGAAAATTGGGATAAAATATAAATGAGATAAAAAAAAATCATGAGCGTGACTTTCCATAAAGAAATAAAAAATTGAAAAGTATTACATCTTAAAATTTTTAAGAACCAAACACACATCTAACCGAATCAGATGAATTAAGTGCAAAATAGTGATTCAAAAGAAAACAAATGATATTAATAGGTTTAAATCTGAATGAATCAGATCAGTTATATCACTAAGTGCAAACAAATGCACCCTAAAAGAATGAAAAACTAAATCAATGTAATAAAAGAAAATACAACCAAGTATGAATTGTGATAATTAATTTTATAATTTGGACATCCTTAAATAATATTTCATAACATTTTTATTAAAAATTAATTTATTAAGAAAAGCTAAGACTTTTGATAAGTTAATTTTGAAATTAGAATAATTTATTTACTTCCTAATTTACTTACAAAATATACATATATATATATATATATTTTAATGATATCAAAAAACTTTAAAGAGAGCTTCTTTAACTTTATATCATAGTTATTCAAACCATTAAAATAAGTCAAAAACTTTGTTTATCTTATATTCTGAGCTTTAAACAAAAATAAAAGCTTAACTACTTAAGTGAACGAGAACATAATATAATGTAGCACAAATTAAGATGTTTTATTTTTTATTTTCAAATAATGCATACACTTTCTCATTAATAGAGGATATATTCATCCATTACTACAATTACAAATAAACTGTGTAGACGTAGTTTTTTCCAGAAAATTAATAAAATGAAAAGCTAAAGTGTTCAAATATTTGCGTTTATTGAAATTAATATTTAATGGCAGTAATTTTATAAAAGATTGTATATAGAGTATACCTAATTGCTATAGCTATGGTATTAATATTTGGTCGCAGGGTGGAAAGGAATGGGGATATGGCATCGGTTATTAGAAAATAACCAACACCGTAGTGACATGAAAATGTTAATACGTGTGTCTTATGGTATCGGTTATTTTTAATAACTGATGACAAAGGGTTTATATAACCCTTTCAGTTATCCTCCACAAAAACCGCTCCTAACCCCCCCCCCCACCCCCAATTTCACTATTTTTCAACCATTTTAACCATTTTTTTTAAAAAAAAAAATCTATTTTTCATACCTAAGAATATATTCTCGGTGTTAGATTGTGTGTGTGTGTTTTTTTTTTTTTTTTTTTATTTTTTAGTATAAATAAAGAGAAGAGTTAGTGGTTCTAGTGGTTGTAGCTCTGTGCGCCATTTTTGGTGTTGTAAACGTTGAATCATTGAATATTAAGGTATAAATCTAATCTCTAATTATTTTAGTAATGTACATTGCTTTATTTTTTATTTTGTAAATTTTTTTAAGATTTTTTTTATAGGGATTTTTCCAATAATATACATAAAATATAAACTATTTACAAAAATACCTTAATAAATCTTAATTATAATAATACCTTGCCACATTATTAAAAAATACCATAATTCTAAGATAATATGCCTGAAATAAAATTAATCCCAAATTTCTTTTTTTATTATTTTTTTGGATTTTTAAAAGTAACATTTTTGTTACCTATAATGCTGATAATAAACTCATTAATTACTTTCATGTAAAAGAAACTTTATTTTTAATAATTTGAGATACAATTTGGTTACCTTGAAACCTTATTTGTAAACATCTTAATAATTAATTAGCTATTGTAAGTTATACATTATGCTCTTATTATTTAAAATATATTTGGGTAACCTTAAAGTTTATTTTTGAAAGAGTTAGCATACAATATAATAATAAGCTACTATTTTATTTACCAATTATTTTATATATATTTTTATTACTTTGAAACTTATGTGTTTAGTTTTAGATTATATTAAATTAATTTGTTATTTTAAATACTTTAATATAACCGTTTCATTTTTTTTTTTTTGTAAAAGTATTTATGTTATTTTCATGTCTATTAAACATAAAGTAAACTATAATCTAATATAATGATATATGCCAATAAATTTATTAGTCTATTTTTCGTATATTGGAATAATTTATTCTTTATTTCAAACACAATGTGTGCCTATAAAATAACAAACTAATTAGTCTATTTTTTTTTTCAAACCGAGACATCAAATCTAATTGCATACAAAGAAAATGATTGTAACATATCCTGCAAACTTATATAGTAAACCGGGATAACAGTATTGCACTTCTCAAAGATTTAAATATGATAAAATCTCTTACTCACATAAAATTTCTTGCTCATAAGTTTATTTGGCATATATGGCTATACTATGCCTATACTCATACATGCAATATAATTTGATTATTAGTTTATTTTAGCATATTGAAACAAATTTTTATTCTTTGTTTACATAATATAGTCTTTTTGTATAGTCTATAATATAGTATATGGTAATAAATCTATTAGTTTACTTTGGCATTGAAACAAGTTTTTAATTTTCTTTTTGTATATTAGAACAATAATTCAGTGCATTTCATATAGCCTACTATTATATATGTTAATAAATCTACTAGTTTCTCTTTGTTGAAATAATATTTTATATTTTTCAATACAGAGTAAACTATAATGAAACATAATGATATACGTCACTAAACCTATTAGTCTATTTTTTTCGTATATTGTGTGTTAGAATTATTTTACCAGGATCTAGATTTACTAACAAGTATGTTATTAACATCCTAAAATGAACTTCTAAAGCGATATGAAATAAACACATATAAAGTATCAGGAACTTTACAGTGGTTGCAGCGGAATATAATGTCTCCTTCCACTCAGATATCTAACACTTGTATCCTTTCTGTAGCAGAGTATCACCAAGATCTGAGTCTGAATCTCCTTCTCTTGAAACTGGATTCTTCAAAGCCATACACACTATGATTGAGTCAGCCCAAGGCGACCAGAATGCCAATCAAGTCAGCCCAGCTGTACAGGCCCAGCTCGACAAACTGAAGAATATGTTTCATGGCATGGCCGAACAGCGTAACAGCGATCTTGAGTTAGACTGTGCACGCAGAACTCCCTTCTCACCAGAGATCAATCTCCTGCCACTACCTCACAAGTTCAAGATGTTCGAAATTATTTTACCAGGATCTTAGATCTACTCACAAGTATGTTGATTAACATCCTAAATATGAACTTCTAAAACGATTATAAAATAAACACATATAAAGTATTAGAAACCTTACATTGGGTGCAGCGGAATAAAATGTCTCCTTCCGATCAGATCTCTAACCCTTGTATCCTTTCTGTCGCAGAGTATTATCAAGATCTGAACCTGGATCTCTTTCTCTCCTTTCTTTAGTGCTGAATCTCCTTCTTGTTGAATGTATTTCTTCACGATCTTCCTCACTATGATTGAGGTATCACTTGCTGTGTGTGGGCACTACTCTATGACTAAGAGGTGCGAAATTATTCAAGGAAAAAGAGGGTATAAGTGGCGGCTAGGTTAGTGAGCTAGCACCTCCTTGCCCTTCTTGGCCTGAGGCAGCACGGGCACGGGTGGAGTTGGTGCCTGCACCCGCTCAGGGATCCTCCTGACCAGCTCGGACCCAGTTGTTGGTGGCCCAGACTCCTTAGACTTGGCGAATTTGGGAGTGGAAGGAGTTGCAGCAGTCAGCTCCTCGGAAAGGTCGATAAGCTCTCTAGAAGGCCTCTTCTCTGAAGACCCCTCTTCGCCCCTAGACTTCTTGGCCGGAGGGGAGGCGCTAGAGCTTCCGCCCATCCTCTTCCTTAGAGCATCATTCATTTGCCGAGACATGTCTGCACTGAACAAAAACAACGTGGTTAGCAAAAACCAGTAGAAAATACAAAGCTTGAAAATCAAGAAGCTAAGAAAGAAGTAAAACGCAGAGTGACTGTCCGCCCAGAAAGTCAGAAGTCCATCATCACCTGATATCTCAGACATAACAGCCTTCCCTTTTCCAGCAAGGGGATGAGATGGCCGAACAGATGAAATGGGCTCCCTTATGCGAATGGCATGTTCAACAGGCCTGGCTGTGGCCGGGAGTTTCTTCTTCCTCTTCAAAGAAGTCACCTGCTCAGCCTCAGCCTCAACCTCGGCCTCATCTTCAAGATTCATACGATCCTGAGCATACTGCTTTGCCCGGGCACCTCCTTTCAACTTAGCTTCACGCTTAAGTTGAATGAGCTCATTCTCCGGATGAGCTCGTTTAGGGCGGCCAACATCAGATTTCCCCTTCTTCCCTGCCATGGACATAGATGCAAAGTCCTTTGGGTAAAGCCCGTACTGCACCAGATTCTCGTCGGAGGTCAACTGGATGATATCCCTGTCTTCCGCCGGCAACCGGACAAGCTTTTGATCTCTATCCTTGAGAGCAAGAGTGAGGGGAGGACGGTGATATGTCGGGATCTGCTGAAACTGAGTTCGGGTGATGCTCGGATCCTTCACCATAAAGTACTCATCAATAAAACGCCCTATTTTGCTGATGGCCTTGTGGTCTGTCCCTTTCAACAACTTGAAGCCTAGCTGAGAGAAGTAAAAATACCCCGACCTGCCTTCCTTGGGGGTAGAATTCAGGTCGAAGAACCAAGCGACCTCGTTAGGAGAAGGAGCATCCCATCCCTGGGAAGCGTAGAGGACGAAGAGAGCGGACAAATACTGAATTCCCTTGGGAGTAATCTGGGCCGGGCAGAGGCCGAAGAAGTCCGCCACATCCCGGAAGTACTTATGCAAGGGCATCAGTGCCCCTTGCTGGCTGTGAGCCCCCGACCAAGCACACATCCCCTTACCAGGGTTTCTGGCACGATTGTCGTGGGCGGGAATGTAGCAGTCCAGCTCGCCCAGGTATCCGTCCTAGTCGAGAGTGCGGAGGCGTGCCTCCAAAATCTTGGACGGAGGACTTACCCACCTGGCCCCCAAGGCACCCTGCCTCCTATGAGGAACCGCCTCACCAAGCTCCTCACTGACGTAGTCAACGCCCTCAACCAGGATGTCCCCGTCAGCATCGACGGGTTGCCCAGCCTCATTGTACTCCCTGAAGTTAGGAGGTTCAACCTCTTCCTCACCCTCCTCAGCGAGAGGACTACCCGGACTTGCCTCGTCCAGCTCCTTAACCTCCTGCACTTCAGCGTCCCCCTCACGGTCCTTCTCCATTGGGACCGCCAAATCCTGTGCGGCGTCCGACAGAGTGGCAAGCCGAGCCACTTGGGGGTCAGAAGCGTAAGCCAGACGCGTAGTTTTCTTCGTACGAGCCATCATCTTATGGCTGGGTACGGAATCAGAAGAATTTCCTTCTCTAGAAGAAGGGTTAGCACGAAGACGAGGGTGGACTTCGTGCAGAAGTTGAAGCAACTCCTGGTAGATTTGATGCTCGGGCTCCCAAGACTCACTTGGGTTCATCTACAAAAGACAACACACAAGATGAGTGTTGGACGGAGTATCAAACGAAAAACAAGCAAATATGCTGACCAGGAGTACCCAACAGATTAAAGAACGACCATGTTCAAAGAAAAGTCTAATCTCAAGAAGTCAGAAGGTTTTTCTTGAGTTAGGGCAAAGAAGTTCATGAAGCTTGGAACAAGCAAAATGGAAAATAGACGCAGTGCAGTTCTAAAATAAGCGTTACGACTAAAAGCTAACACAAGGACATGGAAAAGAAGAGTCACAGAAGTTTCAAACCCTAGGGTTTCCTAAAGTGTTCTTTCTGCAACGAAGTCACATTCAAAGCGTAAGCATGCCAAGGAAAAGCATAAAGAGGATCAGAAACTTACTCAAAGATTCCAATGTCCGGGTTTGAGCAAGCCAACAATCGTCTATAAGCACTTCGGCAGCTTTGAAGCCAGAAAGTTCTCTCTTTTCGCTCTGAAGTTTACTTAACAACGAAGGGTGATGAAATGAGGTAATGTGCCAGCACTCTAAGTATTGATAGGCAGAAGGGTAACTGTACGTAAAGGAACCTTAGACGCCTCGGCTTCCTGCCTTAAAAGCGAATATGGGAAATCAAAATAATCGAGTGCAACCGTCTACCGTGGAGAGAGAAATTCAGATTTTCAAAATATTAATTGTCAGAGCATTATTTAGCCAAAAACCGAAGGGACGCCCAGTTAGCTTCACATCGAGTCTCGAACGGTCATGCTCGACATGTGTCCCCATACAAAGGCAGAGCCAGCTCGGAATAAGTCTACACGCAACCTTGGAGGTCCCGTACAGACTTGGGGAGCAAATGTTATCCCAAATTTGGCACTCTGATGTGGCATCACGAGAATGGTGACACGTGGATTCTACTTAGAGCATCTGTTCGGATCAACATGCTGAGTAGGATGCCTCGCTGGCATGTCCGTAATGCAATACTCAACGAGACGTGCAGAATGAGCAACACTTAGCGAATTCAACTAAACGCATCGTGAGTCACCAGCTCAATCCCTATAACTCAGGGATCAACTAACGTGGATGAGGCATACACACGATCCCACTATCAGTGTATTCATCCTCAATCCCACGATCCTAGCATTCAGCATTGATCCCATGATCTTTCTGTTTATGCGCATTGTAACGAGAGAGGAAACTCTTCCTCCTCAAGTTTCCAGCCCTATAAATAGTGAGGAATGTTGACTGGGCAAAGAATCAGAGAAAAAACTGTATCCGAGAAATTGTACGCCAAAATGCTATAAGCTAAGGCTATCTAAGAATTATATATTCAGAGATATTATTGTAACAGCTATAAGTCAATACAACTTATGAGGATTAGGCTATTACCGAACTGCTCGGGGCTGAACCTCTATAAATTTTTTGTGTCTTATTATTGCTTTACTACATATTCTTATTACGACATATCGTTTATCGCTTATAAAAAAGACTCATTGTCGTTGGCTAAAGGCGAAGTCAACAAGGCTTAACAAAGTTTCTTAATTAACAAATAAACCCTAAAATCTCTTTTCTTCACAATTAGGACCTTGCTTAGTGAAAATTCATAAACTAGACATAGTCTAATTTTAGAATTATAATTGATTAATCAAAATCAATTAACTGAGTTTTACAAGTAGTATTGTCTCAACTAGAATGGGGACCATGGGCCTATATATCTGAGCTTCCAATAAGCAGCTCTAGAATTTACCAAGTGAATTCACTGACTTATTAATTCCTTTTTGCATCCACCGTAGAACTTGGAATTGCACTCATAGTTATATAGAACGCTCTATATGTTTCACGATATAGATACGCTATTAGTTATCCATTGTTATAATCCTAATAATCAATGATCCTCTATAGATGATCTACATTGTATAGGGATTAATTTATCGTTACACCCTTCAATGAATTTTATCCTTAAAACACTTAGCCACCTATAAATGATATGTCAGTAAACTTACATAATCACTGGAATGAGTACTCAACCATTTGTCTGTGTTTAGCCAAGCTCGAAAGAAATCATCATTTCACTTCTATGTCCTGATAGAAGCTATAGATTCCATATCTATGTTTAGCGCTCCCACTCAATTGCACTATTATGTTCCGAAAGTGTATGTATCAGCCTGACCAAAAAGTAGGATTAACTAACAAATCAAAGAACATGTATAATACTCTTGAGATCGAACCTAACCATGTCAAGATTAAGATCATTTGATCTAGGATCAACTAGGTGATATTGAATTGAATAGATATTACAGTAAATTTAACATATCTATTCAAAGTTCAATATCGGTCCCTTCCAATGCATACTCCATGCATCCAACCCAAGCTTTAGTTTAATTAATGCCTTGGAAACGACATAGTACTTATCCAAGGTGGAAGTAAACTATGTTGTAGATTATCATATCAGTTAAACCTTGTGTACTGATAAATCTTGGAATATATATTTAATCACATAATCTTGATTACTTTCCATTGTGATGACGATACAATAAACAAGAATATTAATGTGACAAGGGTTTGGATGAATTTATAAATCAAATAAACATATAAATGATAACATGAACCAAATGACACATTAATTAAGTGATGAAAATACTTCTGTCTCTTTATTGATATTTAAATGATAGAGATTACATTGAATTAGAGTTTTATTTAGGGCATAAAGCCCAACATTGTGTTATACCCTAATTTTGCAAATAAGTTTCAAACATGTTTATGGAGAAGAAATTATAAAATATTCCTCCTATCATGGGAACACATTGCACCGCCTCCTTACCATGGGAGCACATTGCACCACCTCCTACTAAGGGAGCACATTGTGCCACCTCCTACCAAGGAAGTACATTGCACCACCTCCTACTAAGCGAACACATTGTACCACCTCCTACCATGGAAGCAATTTGCGCCACCTCCTACCGAGGGAGCATATTGCACCACCTCTTACCGATGGAGCATATTGTGCGAGCTAAGCTTCATGTTCCATCAGCTGCCAAGGTACAAAGAGCTCCTTAGCTACCAAATCACCTTTAGGATCTGATTGGCACAAACCATCACAAGACCCAATGAACAATTAAAATATTAATATGTAGAAAGGTTACTATACATATATCACATATTAATAGATTTTTTTTAGTTATTTATGTTGTTTATTTTATTAGAAGTCACTCATATAGTTTATGTTCAATATACATTTGGGTAACTTTCAATTTATTTTAGTCACCAAATATATGATCAATAAACTAAATTAAATACAAAAAATATAGTATACACTATACAGCCTTATAACATAAAAAAAATAACCCTTAGGTATAAAATATCAAACACACATTTGAACAAATTTCAATAAAATTCTAAAAAAAATAAAAAAAAACCATTAACGTACAAAACTAAAATCGCATTCAACAAACAAATTCATAAAATTCAAAAACAAATACAGGTACAAAAATATACTCCAAAGTGTATAATAAATCCAAACCATTAGTATTCTCTAATAATGTCTTATTATTTAAATAATATTTTATTAACATTTATATATATTTAATAAGCTAATAAATTATCATAGAATAGTCGACCATCTTTGCTAAATCACTTTATTTATTTAATATTCTATATAATATATAGAGATAGTACATATATATCAAATACTTGTTATTGGAGGAAAAATAAAAAGGAACTATAATTTAAATTTCTTATAGTCATGGTTATGTGCCTCAATAAAGGTAATGGATTGATGTGAAAACACATCCTGATAAATAATTGACGTGAGCAAATCAATTAAACCTCTTTAACTACAATAAAATTATAAAACGGGATTCTACATGAGATAATATTAACAAATGAAGGACCAACGTCATTTATGTAATTCAATTGCAAAAAACGTGTTCCCATGTAAATTTCCCATAAAAAAATTGATGTGAGCAAATCAATTAAACGTCTTTAACTACAATAAAATTATAAAACGGTATTCTACATGTGATAATATTAACAAATGAAGGACCAACATCATTTATGTAATTCAATTGCAAAAAACGTGTTCCCATGTAAATTTCTCTAAAATATATACAATACAACTATAATATTTTTATAAATACAATACAATACAATTACAAAATCCATATACACATAATACATATTCAATACAACACAAAATACATACATATATACATATTAAATTTGTACCTTATTACTGCAATCCGGCTACTAAGGCCTTCCAAAATCTAGCCACCATGCACAACTACAAGAAAACAATCTTAATAATATCAAAAAGGGAAATTTACTTGGGAACATGTTTTTTTACAAATGAATTACATAAATAACGTTGTTCCTTCATTTGTTAATATTACACATGTAGAATACCGTTTTATAATTTCACTGTAGTTAAAGACCTTTAATTGATTTGCTCACGTCAACTTTTTTATTGAATGTGTTTTCACATCAATCCATTACCTTTATTGAGGCACATAATCATGGCTATTAAAAATTTAAGGTATAGTTCCTTTTTATTTTTCTTTCAATAACAAGTATTTGATATATATATATATATATACTGTCATACTCAAAATTCGGCTGCCATTTCAGTGTACACGTGTCCATATAAAGAGAATATGGATTGATGAAATCGCTTTATATGAAAAAACTCATTAATTACTTAAGTATCAGAGTATATTTGTAACCTGCTGACTGTAAGGTCTTATGCAAGAATTTAATATACAAAGTGTTAATTAGTATACTAGCGAGAAACCATATGTCGCTAAGTGCGAATATCGACGCATCAAGTACGCTATATCTAGGAAGATAAAAGCAACACATATCAACTGCGAAAGCACTTAGTGTATAATGAACAAGCTAAGTACAACAGTCGGGGTAGCTCAGATCTAGTAAGCGAGGTGCCTATCTCGCTATTAGAAGGCTTCCTGTAATTTCACCCAGTTAACTTCAGATATTTTCTTAGTGAGGCTTACAGTCCTGACGAGTCAGAAGCTAACATTCAAACGAGCCTCAAAGAACTATTTGTAAATAAGAATCCCGATCGTCAGAACAGGTGGATCGTTAACCTCAGAAGAAAAAATGGCCCTAGCTCGCTATTGTGATAACTAGAACCAAGCTTCTGTCGAGACATCCCCAGATACAACAATTAAAGACGTGTTTAAATACACGATCGTTTTAACCCAGTAAAAGTTGGAAAATACAAACTATATGATTTTCAGATAATAACTATATTTACACTACGTGATATGTAATCAAACCCCATGATTTTAGGAGATGATTGTTGTAAACAGATTACAGTCAACTTTGTAATTAACTGCCCACTATGTAAATAAGATTGACTCCTGGACTATGTAGAATTTTAACTGCAAAACCACGTAAAAAATCTTGTGTTCATACTTTTATTTTATAGCTTTCATTTTTTTTATGTGAGTTTGTCACGGTTAGGCTCAATTTTACTTAACTAAAATCTACGTTAACAGTTTGGTGTTTTCATTAAGAGCCTCTGTGAAAAAGCTCAGAAAAAACCCTCCTTTCTTGTGAAGAAAAACCACCTCCCTCATGGCTGAAAACCCAGAAAATGTTAATACCCCACATGAGGAAACTAATCATCGTTCCGCCAAACATCCCATGGCCTCCAGAAGGTCTACCAGCCCGCGGTCCAAACGGACCACCAGTTCCAAGAGGACTCAACCTGAGGGTGTCCCCAGCACACGGACCACACGTTCCCGAAGGACCCAACTTGATGTTTGTCCTAGTACGCAGACAACATGCTCGAGGAGAACTCAGCGTGGGAGTGGCCAGAACCTTCGGACAAGGGATGAAGAGCCCAATTGTTGAGGAGCCCAGTCTATGGGAGAAGGCACTTATGAAATAGAAAACTGACGCTTAAGACGCCGTTTAGAAGAAGCGTAGCATCGGAACACTGAATTAGAGCGTGATGCAGCCACAGCCAGGGCGGCACAGGTGACGACTGCTCAAAATCAACCTGAACATGGAGTGAGAAGACCACAAGGCAGGCCTCGTGGCTCACGAACTAGGAGACAGGAAAATGACCGGGAAGAACAACCCAGGGAAAATGAGATACTCCCTGAAAATAAGAATGATCAGCCAGAACCCTCTCATCGAAATGAAGATTGGAGGCCACCAAAGACTGATGAACAAGAAATTCCTCATGACAATGAGGAGGATCTCGGGACTCAATTGGGAGAACGTAGGTCACCTGCGTGAAATCACCTGCGTTCTTCCCAAACCCATAGAGCAAGGACTGGTACACACCCTAATGAGGGAAATACGACAAACCGCAGTCAGGGGGAAAGAATAGAGCATGAAGAAGCAAGTGTGACCTCGAGGCGGTTGAGAACCCACAGTCGATCAACTCAAAGAGGAGAAAGTACTCAACGAGCTAATGATCGAGAAAGTATGGGAACTAGTAAATCCGCGAGTCACTCAAAGAAAAAGTGTATGAGTAGGACATGATCTGTGAGTAAGACAAGGTTTGTCAGCAATTACTCCCAACCGGATCAGTGAGAGCACTTGAATAGGAAGAAACCTGACCTTTGCCAACAACTCAGTCCAAAGCAAGAGGATCCCATCCAATTGTGGTTAAACGAGTTGGAGGACAAGTTCAGGAGATATCAAGTGGGGGAACTAGAGAGACAATCTGGATACGACTCAGATGAGGAGCTTGAGCCGTATCATCCAAATATCATGAGTACCCCTTTTCCTTTAGGATTCAAAAACCCGCATGTCTCGTCATATGACGGAACCACTGATCTGGTCTCGCATTTGAATAACTTTAATACAATCATGCGAGCGAGTAATGTGATGAATAATTTACGCTATATTTTGTTCCACACCTCGCTTGTTAGAGCAGCAAGTAGCTGGTTTAACAAGTTTACTCACCGTTTAATAACTTCCTTGGAGCAGCTGTCTAGGGATTTCAAGAAACAATTCCAGGATGCTAGGGATAGACAACCTGTAGCGGCCTCGCCAACCAATATAAAGCACCAGCCCAGTGAGACACTTAAGGCATAATTAAGTTGTTTTAGCACGGCTGTGGCTAGGGTTAGAAATTTGGATGACAGCACACAACTTACAGCCCTTCAGCCGGGGATCTCTACTGATCCATCAACCGCAGGGGGCGAGCTGCGGGACAACTTATAAGGTCATCCAGTAAGAAACATCATTAAGTTCAACGAAAGGGCTCAGGTATTCATTTAGAAGGAAGAAGCCCGAAAGGAAATGAATTTGTTGAAAACAAGCTCAGGAAGCAAACCCAGAAACATTTCATCAAGTACTACTTCTACAAGAATTGATAACTCAAGGGCTTCTAGTTCGAAGAGAAAGGACGGTTCTAAGGAACCGTCAAAGGATAAAAAGAACCAGAAGAAGCATGATAAGTACGTTCTGGTGTATATCTTTATCCGAGCTTAATGCAACTAGGGAGAATATTTACCTCGCACATGAGCAAAAGGTTGACTTCGGCAAGCCCGAGCCCATGATGAATGCGAGGAGCAAAAGAGATCCTAATAGGTATTGTAAATTCCATAAGGATATTGGGCATACGACCACCGAATGTTGCCAATTGAAAGATGAGATAGAAAGTCTCATCGCCCGAGGCCATTTTAAACAGTACGTGAAAAGATAGGACCATGGATACAACCAGCCGAGCTTGCCCAATAACCCAAACAACCAGGCGTTATAACCTCTTCCTTTTGAAGGAGAGGACATCCTGGTTATTTAGAGAAGGCCACATATCGCAGGGGAAAGCAATAACGCCCACAAAAGATATGTGAAAGAGATAAAGAACGAGCAAATGAAGGTGAAAACCTTCCAAGAAGGTGAAAACCGAGGAACCTCCCATTATATTCACGAAGGAAGACGAGAAAAATGTGAGATATCCTCACGTCGATCCATTGGTGATGACCATTCAATCGCTAATAAAAGGATCAAGAGAGTGTTAATAGATACCGAGAGCTCGGTAAATATCCTTTATAAGGAAACTCTAAGGAAGATGGGGCTCGAAAAAGCCAAATTGAGGCCTTGTATGGTGAATATTTGCGGATTCATGGGAGATAGCATTGCCAGTCTTGGCATAATCGAGCTCGTATTAACCTTGGGCAAGGCTTACAGCATTGCCAGTCTGCCACTGTTATGAAAGACTTCCTAGTTCTCGACCTGCCATCGGCTTACAACATATTGTTTGGTAGACCAGCACTGATCGGACTAGGGGCAGTCAATTTGATCAAGCACCTATCCTTGAAATTCCAAACACCAGAAGGCGTGGGAGTGCTGCGTGGCGACCAGATGCTAGCTCGCTATTGCTATCGCATTGAGTTGCAGCATAGGAAAGCTAGTCATCAGTTGATGGCCATCTTGGCAGAAGAAAGTGAAAAGAAATACGAAGATCTTGACCCCCGAGTTCAAGATGAGAGAAACCTATTGAAACCAATTGAGGAATCGGAAGAGGTTATTCCCAACCTAGGAAATCCCACAAAGTGTGTAAACATTGGGAAGAACTTGGACGAACAACTCAAATAGCAGCTAATAAGCTTTCTAAAGGCGAACCAGGATCAATTCGCCTAGAGCCATGGAGATATGATAGGAATCAACCCTAATATTATATGCCATCATTTACATATTGATCCAAGCTACTCAGCGAAGAGGCATAAAAGGAGACCTTTTGATTCTGAGAGACAAGGGGCACTAAAATAGGAAGTGGATAAGTTGTTGGTTAACAACTTCATACGCGAGGTATTTTATCCCTCGTGGATAGCGAATCATGTTCTCTTCCCGAAGCCTAACAGAACTTGGAGAGCTTGTATTGATTTCACTGATCTGAATAAGGTGTGCCCAAAAGATTATTTTCCACTACCCAGGATCGACCAGTTAGTGGATGCAATTGCTGGGCATGAGCTTATGTCATTTATGGATGCATATTGTGGATATAACCAGATAAAAATGTATGTCCCAGATCAGGAACATACAAGCTTCGTAACAAACATGAGACTCTATTGTTACAAAGTCACGCCATTTGGATTGAAGAAAGTTGGGGCAACATATCAGCGATTAGTAAACGAAATGTTTGTAAACCAAATCGGGCAGAACATGGAGGTTTACGTCGATGATATGTTAGTAAAATCAATAAAAAGTAGGGATCATACCACAGACCTCGTTAAATGCTTCAAGATATCAAAGAAGTATAACATGAAGCTAAACTCGAAAAAATGTTCCTTTGGAGTTTGCTCAGGAAAATTTTTGGGATTCATAGTTAACGCGAGGGGTATTGAAGTAAATCCCAAAAAAATCAAGGCATTAATAGACATGCCATCACCGACAAAGCCTAAGGAAGAACAAGCCCTGACAGGAAGAATGGATGCACTTAACAGATTCATTTCAAAGTCAACTAATAAGTGTGTGCAGTAGCGACGCCTCCAATATTGCGAGGAAACAAAAAAATCGAGTGGACAAAAGAGGACAAAGAGGCCTTTCAGAACATAAAAAGGCATCTAGCGACGCCTCCAATTTTGGCGAAACCAATAACTGGAGAGATGTTGTTTCTCTATTTGGCCATCTATGAAGATGCGATTAGTGCAGCCATAGTGCGAGAAGAGGGTAAGCACCAGCAAACTATTTACTATGTAAGTAAAAGGTTACTGGGGGCATAATCCAAATATCCCCCTCTAGAAAAACTCGCTTTATGCCTAGTCCACACGTCTCGTAAACTACGGCCATACTTCCAGGTGCACCCCATAAAAGTGTTAACCGATCAGCCATTGAGACAAGTTTTATCAAAACCAGATGCTTCTAGAAGATTGATAAAATGGTCAATTGAACTGGGGCAGTTCGACATAACATACCATCCTCGAACATCCACCAAGGGCCAAGCCTTGGCCCATTTCTTGATAGAAGGTGTAACTGTTGGGTTTTGTGCCCTAAATAAAACTCATTTCATATAATCAGATTTACTTATTAATAAAGATTAGAAATAATATTTTATGTTGCATGGTTCACATGATTTATTTCATGATTATATGTATATAATGTATGAATTCTTTTTAAGTGCAGAACATATGAATTTGTTAAAGATTATAGTGTTGTCAGCACAGTGGAATATAATCTTAATTATATGTTCAAAAGTTTATTCCCTGATTTGTCAGAACACTGGATTTAGACTGACATGGTATAATCAGCGATAGATATTCTTAAACCATGGAAAAGTGTTATGTCCTTTCCAGGACATTGGCAAAGTTTACCAGTATCGGATGTATGGAGTATACATCGGAAGGGACCGATATTGAACTTTGATTAGATATATTAAAATTTACCGTAATATCTATTCAATTCAATATCACATGTTGATCCTAGATCAAATGATCTTAATCCTGATATGGTTAGATTCACTCTCAAGAGTGTTACTCGTGTTCTTTGATTTGTTAGTTAAGCCCACTTTTGGGTCAGGGTGATACGTACGTTTTGGGAACACGGTAATGCAATTGAGTGGGAGCGCTAACATAAATATGGAATCTATTGCTTCTATCTGGCGAATAGAAAGTAAAGGATGATTTCCTTCGAGCTTAACCAAACAAAGATAAATGGTGGAGATCTCATTTCACTTAGCTGAAATATCATTTATAAATGGTTAAGTGTTTTAAGGATAAAATACATTGAAGGTGTAGCGGTAACTGTAGTGCCTTTTCAGTGTAAATCATCTATATAGAGGATCATTGATCACATTAGGGTTATAACAATGGATAACTAATGACGTGTCTATATCGTGGAACATATAGAGCGTTCTATATGACTGAGAGTGCAATTCCAAGTTCTAAGTGTGGATTCAATAAGGAATTAATAATTTAGGGAATTTACTTGGTAAATTCGGTTCGACTTATTGAAAGCTCAGTTATATAGACCCATGGTCCCCATACTAGTTGAGACCATACTGCTTGTAAGACTCAGTTAATTGATTTTAATTAATCAATTAAAATTCTAAAAGTTAGACTATGTCTACTTTGTGAATTTTCACTAAGCAAGGGTAAAACAGAAAATATAGAGTTTAAAGGGTATATTTATTAATTGAGAAACTTTAATTAGTTTTTATTAATAAATAAAATAAATGACAATATATTATTTTATAATTAATTATAGTTATTAAATAATTAGATTTGACATTTATGTAGTTGAAAGAGAGAATTGGCAATCTTTGAGAAAATGGGAAACTAGAAATGATGAAATAGGAAAGTTGGCAAAGTGGAAGGCTTGTGTTTCCTCAATACATGGCCGGCCACCTTTACCCCTATTTCTCATTTTATTTTTCATTTTTAAATGCCAAATAATTCAACTTTAACCCTATGTGGTATTCTATAAATAGAAGGTAAAGGCTTCAGGTTTGACAGACACTTTACTGAATATTCTCTCAAACAATATGAAATCGCCACTCTCTCTCTTTCTTTCTTCTCTATTTTCGAATTACCTTTGAGTGAATGAGTAGTGCCCACACACATTAAGTGGTACCTCAATCATAGTATGTAAGACTATAGAAAATCTGCATCAAAGAAGGAGAAAAGAAGATCTAGATTCATATATTGATTATGCTCTGCACATAAAGGAATCAAGGGCTAGAGATCTGAATGGAAGGAGTCATATTATTCCGCTGCACCCACTGTAAGGTTTTCTAACTTTATATGTGTTTATTTTCATTGTTTTAGAATTAATATTAGGTTGTTAATCCAACATACATTATAGTAAATAGATCCTGGTAAAATAATTTCCAACAATAACTCCAAAAGAAATTCTTCATATTCAACGAGATGTGGAAACCTGGAAGTTATACGTGGATGGTGCATTTAACGAGCATGGTTCGGGTGTAAGAGTAATATTAATATCACCAGAAGGCTTTAAGTTTCACTATGCTCTGAGGTTTTAATTTGACGCATCAAATAACGAGGCTGAGTATGAAGCCTTGATCACCGGCTTAAAGATAGTCGAGGCATTGAAAGTCAAAAACCTCATTGCCATAGTGATTCGCAGCTGATTGTGAACCAGGTCCTCGGTGAATACCAGGCGAAAGGCTTAAAAATGGCAAGGAATTTAGAGAATGTTAGGAAGAACTTGGAAAGATTCAATTACTTTAAAATCGAACAGATTACAAGAGAACAAAACTCCAACACCGATGCTTTAGTGAAACTGGCCTCGTAGAACGACTTGGGTGAATTGAACTTAGTTTCGGTCGAAATACTAAGCGAGCGACGCATATGTAAAACGGAAGAAGTCGAGATGATAGATAGCGCTCCTACATGGATGACTCCTATTATCAGTTACTTACTCGATGGGCAACTTCCAAATGTTAAAAATGAGACACGAAAACTATTGTATTCATGGCCTCGCTACACAATAATTGAAGGCAAACTATATAGAAGGGGGTACTCGATGCCCCTACTTCGGTGTGTTCTCCCTGCAAAAGCGAATAAAATCATCAGAGAGATTCATGAAGGCTTTTGTGGGGATCATGCGGGTTGGCAAAGTCTGTCTAAATATATCATTAGACAAGGATATTACTGGCCAACGATCAATAAGGACACCCACGAGTTTGTCAAAAAAGGTGATAAGTGTCAGAGGTTTTCACATATACTTCGCGTGCCGCCAACAGATTTAAGAATGATGATCTCGCCTACCCAATTTCTATAAGGGGAATTGACTTAATTGGGGCATTACCCACTTGGCGAGGAGACGCTAAGTATGCGGTAGTAGCAATCAACTTCTTCACGAAATGGACGAACGTCGAGCCCTTTATTTCCATAACCTGCAAGAAAGTACTCGACTTTGTTGTCAAAACGTTGTCTGTAGGTTTGGAATTCCCATGAAGATAGTATCCGATAATGGAACCCAATTTGATGGCGACTTGTTCATTGAATTCTGCGAGAGGAACAAAATTATCAAGAGCTCCTCGTCAGTATCCAAGCCTCAAGCGAATGGATAAGTGGAAATTGTTAATAAAACCTTAAAGGATACTATCAAGAAGAAGTTAGATGCTACCAAAGGCAGATGGGTTGACGAGCTACCTCAGGTACTCTGGGTCCACAGAACTACCGAGAAGACAGTGACGGGACACACTCCTTTCTCGCTAGCATTTGGCTCGTAAGCAATGCTGCCTGTTGAGGTGAACATATGACTCTCAGAAGAGAGTTTTATAATCAAGAAGAAAACCAGGAACTTCTGAAATTGTCCTTGGATCTACTTGAGGAAAAACGAATTGAGTCGTAAATCACCAATACAACATACCAACACCGAGTTACAAGATACTTCAACAAAAAAGTCAAGAAAAGACTATTCAATATTGGAGACTTGGTGCTAAGGCGAGTATTTTCAAATACTAGAGATGCATCAGTAGGAGTGTTCAACCTGAATTGGGAGGGTCCATATGTCATCGAAGTAGTAGTTGGAGTTGAAGTTTATAAATTGGCTCAACTCAACGGCTCGCTAATACAGAACTACTGGAACATGGAACATTTGCAACCGTACTACCAATAAATAAATTATGTAACTCGCATTAATGATGTAAAATAAAAACTTCAGTTATGAATAAAGAGAATTATTTATATTAAGTAATCACAAAGTTTTACTCTTTAAAATTACTTAAGGGGCATTTATGTATGATTAACCGGAATTTATCTGGAAATACATGGTATAATGCAAACACGTCTTTTCAAAAAAAAAAAAATTATTTTTTGAAATTTAAAGGTTCTCGAGTAAACCTCTTTGACGAAAGAAGAGTCGAACTGTTATAACTCCCTGACCAAACCTTTTTGACAAGAAAGGGGTCGAATTGTTATAGCATCTTTATCAAACATTTTTGACGAAGAAGGGATCAAACAACTATAATTTTTGATTAAAAACCTATCTAACGGGAAAGGAAAATAAATTAACTCGCGTATAAAATTGAATACTAACGGTTCTCGCGAGCTAGGAAAGTGTTAAACGAAGCATCACGATGCCTTGATAAATTGAACCTTGAAAGTGGATATATAAACTAACTATTCATACAAGAAAATTAAAAATATACAAATTGATAATATCATTAAAGTATATTTACGTTTGCTAAAGGAAGATTATAACTGCTATAGTGAGGCAAAATTGACAAATGCTCGAAAATCAAAAAGTTTGGTAGATAACTAACTACTTAAACAGGAAGATTGCGAACAATGGAAAAACCCAAAAGTATTGTACATTTGATCAAAATATAGTTGTTTACATTGTGAATAAAAACGCAAGCAAATACAATTGTATTAAATGTAAATGAAAACAGTTCAAGGCAATTAAGATAAGAAAACCCAAGTTGGGTTACAAACTTGTCTTCAAAAAAATGCAACTAGAGGAAAACCATTAAGTAATCTTCCTAAACACAGAATGAGAGGGGCGTCAATAAACTCGAGAAAGACCGTCTACACATAGCTTGGAGAAAGACTGGCTACACGTAGCTCGAGAAAGACCATCTACATGTAGAGAGCCTTGGCCTCTGCACAGACCTCATTCTCATCATCAGAAGATCCAATTTCCTACAGCTGAGACCTCTTTCCCAGCCTCAGGAAATTTCTCGATACCAGAGAGAGGTTGGCACAAGGGTGTTCTGGTGCAGGTTTGGGTCTTGGGTTGGGTTGATTCTCTGATAGAAACCACACCAACTTCCCTCCTAAATTCATCCAAAACTACGCCAACTTTCCTCCGCGATGCCCTGTCAGCTTGGGAAAGACCTCTAAGATCGCTCACAATATCTATGTCTATTCCTGCAGAGACATAAAAAAAGGAGAAGGGTTAATAGAGCAACAAGAAATATAAGTAATCTGACTCAAACCACCATTCATAAGGGATAATACCTACACATAAGAATCACATGTGAAGATCACCCATAACGATCTAAGGGATTCCCCTGGTTTGGATTAGTCGGAATCTCCTCAGCCTTGGAATCCATTATTTCCGGTTCCAATTGAGGTTTGAAGTCCTTGTGAATGAATGGAGAAGGAAAATGGTTGGTGCATCCTAGTGTTATGAATTTGGGAGGGTGAACCTCTGAACTCAGATGGGACATTTTAGCAAAAAAGAGATAATCCAGTCTCAAGATGGATCTCATAAAAAACCAGAAGATTGTGAAAAATGGCAAGCTTGAGCCGCCCTTTTATACACAAAGTCCAGTGACAAGAAGTCCAAGGATTAGGAAATCTAACGGTTGGGAGTAGGGTAGAATATGAAGAGATGATTCATAATTACCCTTACTGTAGAACCGCCAGAACACTACAACAATTTGGCCTTTTAGTGACACTATATAGTGACTCGCACAAAAGTGCATGTCACTAAATAGTTAGGAGTAATTTTTAGTGACACACACAATTAGACTCTAAATTTTAAATATTAGTCTCCTATAATGTGGGTCACTAAAAATTTGAAGTGTCACTAAAAAGTAATATCCATATTTTTTTTATTTATTTTTTATTAAAAAAGCTAACCTATAGAGTCATGCCAAGAGTGATTGGAGAAGCATGTGGCAACTTGCTTAGCGTGTCACTATATCATACATTTAAATTTATTAAAAATAATTAATTTTAATATTAAGATATAGTGACGCGCTATGAGTGTAGGTATACATATATCCATACACATTTTGCGCGTCACTATAAAAATAGCAAAAATATGGTACTAAAAAAATTAATTTCCATATAAATAAATATTTATATTAAAAAATAATTAAAAAAGTTATTATATTCAAAAAAAAATAATTAAAAAAGAAAATAAGATAAGAGTATAAATTCATCTCTTCCTAAATCAAAACCCTAAAACTTCTAACCTACCAGTACACTCTCTCTCCCTCTCTACTTCGTTCGATCAAGAACCTCAAGCCCCCTCCAGTATGAACCCCACTCCAGTCCGAACCCCAAGCCCCTCCAGCCTGAGAATCCCGACGACCATCTTCTTCCTCCAGTTCGAGAACCCCGGCGATGTCACCTTCCTCTAGTCCGAGAACCCTAACACCCTGACCCTCTTTTGTTGCTCGTCTCTCCCTCTCTCTCTTTTTGTGCACTAAAAGTCCCATCTCTGGCGACGCCCATCACCGCATCTCTCTATCAATCGTCTCTCTTTTTCTCTCATTATCCCTCAAATGGTCCTCGTTGAAGGTCCTCTCCATCGCCCCTTTGTTTTTTTTTCTTCTTGTTTCTGTGTGTGTGCAGGTGGACGAAAAGGGTTGTTCGATGGGGCTTTGTATTTGATCGAGTGTTGGGTCTGTGGTTGATCTATATGTTGTTCTTCACTCTGTGTGTGATTTTTTATTTACTGTAAATGATTTTTTTTTTCAAAAATATATGTTTAAAATGAGTTCTTTGTTTTACAGTAAATGATTTTCTTTTTCAAAAATGTATGATGTATGATGTACTGTGGTGGAGTTGTATTAATTTTGAAAAATTATTGATATAATTAGTATTGATTTTGTTTTTGTTGTGTTTAAATTGTATATTTTTATTCTGTATATGAAAAGATTATTATTGGTAAAAAAAATTATTCATTTGTAAACTTTTGGTTTTAGTATGATTATTTAATTAGTGAATTAATTTTATTAAAAAAAATAATTAACATATTATTTAATACTTTTAAAATAAGAAAATAAAAAATATATATACATTGATATAGTGACGCCCATCTTGTTTTATTGTACATATGAAATAAAAAATTAAATTAAAAAATAAAATATAAAATGATATAGTGACACTCATTTTGAGTTACTATATATATAAAATAAAAAAATTAATTAAAAAAAAGATATATTGACACGCATTTTGCAACTCTAAAGAGTATATTTCTCGACACCCACATTAGTGACACGCATTGAAGTGTTACTAAAATACTTTAGTCACTCTCAAAACGTGTCACTAAAAGGTATTTTTGTAGTACTGGAATCAAAGGACACATCTTTCTAAACAGGGATTACGATGAATAGTCCTTGTGAATGAATGGAGAAGGAAAATGGTTGGTGCATCCTAGTCTTATGAATTTGGGAGGGTGAACCTCTGAACTCAGATGGGACATTTTAGCAAAAAAGAGATAATCCAGTCTCAAGATGGATCTCATAAAAAACCAAAAGATTGTGAAAAATGACAAGCTTGAGCCGCCCTTTTATACACAAAGTCCAGTGACAAGAAGTCCAAGGATTAGGAAATCTAACGGTTGGGAGTAGGGTAGAATATGAAGAGATGATTCATAATTACCCTTACTGTAGAACCGCTAGAACACTACAACAATTTGGCCTTTTAGTGACACTATATAGTGACTCGCACAAAAGTGCATGTCACTAAATAGTTAGGAGTAATTTTTAGTGACACACACAATTAGGCTCTAAATTTTAAATATTAGTCTCCTATAATGTGGGTCACTAAAAATTTGAAGTGTCACTAAAAAGTAATATCCATATTTTTTTGATTTATTTTTTATTAAAAAAGCTAACCTATAGAGTCATGCCAGGAGTGATTGGAGAAGCATGTGGCAACTTGCTTAGCGTGTCACTATATCATACATTTAAATTTATTAAAAATAATTAATTTTAATATTAAGATATAGTGACGCGCTATGAGTGTAGGTATACATATATCCATACACATTTTGCACGTCACTATAAAAATAGCAAAAATATGGTACTAAAAAAATTAATTTCCATATAAATAAATATTTATATTAAAAAATAATTAAAAAAGTTATTATATTCAAAAAAAATAATTAAAAAAGAAAATAAGATAAGAGTATAAATTCATCTCTTCCTAAATCAAAACCCTAAAACTTCTAACCTACCAGTACACTCTCTCTCCCTCTCTACTTCGTTCGATCAAGAACCTCAAGCCCCCTCCAGTCCGAACCCCACTCCAGTCCGAACCCCAAGCCCCCTCCAGCCTGAGAATCCCGACGACCATCTTCTTCCTCCAGTTCGAGAACCCCGGCGACGTCACCTTCCTCTAGTCCGAGAACCCTAACACCCTGACCCTCTTTTGTTGCCCGTCTCTCCCTCTCTCTGTTTTTGTGCACTGAAAGTCCCATCTCTGGCGACGCCCATCACCGCATCTCTCTGTCAATCGTCTCTCTTTTTCTCTCATTATCCCTCAAATGGTCCTCGTTGAAGGTCCTCTCCATCGCCCCTTTGTTTTTTTTTTCTTGTTTCTATGTGTGTGAAGGTGGACGAAAAGGGTTGTTCGATGGGGCTTTGTATTTGATCAAGTGTTGGGTCTGTGGTTGATCTATATGTTGTTCTTCATTCTGTGTGTGATTTTTTATTTACTGTAAATGATTTTTTTTTTCAAAAATATATGTTTAAAATGAGTTCTTTGTTTTACTGTAAATGATTTTCTTTTTCAAAAATGTATGATGTATGATGTACTGTGGTGGAGTTGTATTAATTTTGAAAAATTATTGATATAATTAGTATTGATTTTGTTTTTGTTGTGTTTAAATTGTATATTTTTATTCTGTATATGAAAAGATTATTATTGGTAAAAAAAAATTATTCATTTGTAAACTTTTGGTTTTAGTATGATTATTTAATTAGTGAATTAATTTTATTAAAAAAAATAATTAACATATTATTTAATACTTTTAAAATAAAAACATAAAAAATATATATATACATTGATATAGTGACGACCATCTTGTTTTATTGTACATATGAAATAAAAAATTAAATTAAAAAATAAAATATAAAATGATATAGTGACACTCATTTTGAGTTACTATATATATTAAATAAAAAAATTAATTAAAAAAAAAGATATACTGACACGCATTTTGCAACTCTAAAGAGTATATTTCTCGACACCCACATTAGTGACACGCATTGAAGTGTTACTAAAATACTTTAGTCACTCTCAAAACGTGTCACTAAAAGGTATTTTTGTAGTAGTGGAATCAAAGGACACATCTTTCTAAACAGGGATTACGATGAATATGCCTTTTTTAATTTTTAAAAAGTACTTTTTACTAAAAAATAACTTTTTAAGGGCAATTGTTATACCCAAAATTTGGCTTCCATTTAAATGGAGGAAACGTGTTAATATAAAGGAAATATGGATCGATGAAATTCCTTTTTATGGAATAACTCATTAATTGCGTAAGTATCAGAGTATATTTGTAACCTACTGACTGTAAGGTCTGATGCGAGGAATTAATATACAAACCGTTGCTTAGTATATTAGCGAAAAACCATATGTCGCTAAGTGCGAATAGCGAGGCATCAAGTACACTATATCTAGGAAGACAAAAGTGACACATATCAACTGCGGAAGCACTTAGTGTATAATGAATAAACTAAGTGCAACAGTGGGGTTGGCTCGAGACCTAGTAAGCGAGGTGCCTATCTCGCTATGGGAAGGCTTCCTGTAATTTCACCCTTGTAACTTCAAAAATTTTCTCGGTGAGGCTTACAGTCCTGACGAGTCAGAAGCTAACATTCAAATGAGCCTCGAAGAACTCTTTGTAAATAAGAATCGCGATCGTCACAAGACGTGTATCGTTAACCTCGGAAGAAAAAATGGCCCCAGCTCGCTATTGTGATCATTGGAACCAAGCTTCCGTTAGGACATCCAGAGATACAACAATTAAAGACGTGTTTAAATACACGATAGTTTTGACCTAGTAAAAGTGGAAAAATCACAGCTATATAATTTTCAAATAATAACCGCATTTACACTACTTGATATGTAATCAAACCCCATGATTTTAGGGGATGATTGTTGTAAAGAGATTACACTCAACTTAGTAATTAACTTCCCACTATGATTAACTTGTTAACAGATCCTATGATCTGATTTTAATCATAGTCCAATTGATGATAGATCTTATAAATAATTTGTAACAGGTAAATTTTGTACTTCTTTCATCTG
The DNA here is from genome assembly GCF_029168945.1 of Cannabis sativa. Classification (NCBI taxonomy): domain Eukaryota; kingdom Viridiplantae; phylum Streptophyta; class Magnoliopsida; order Rosales; family Cannabaceae; genus Cannabis; species Cannabis sativa. The sequence goes on along the minus strand of NC_083603.1, from coordinate 79,098,916 downwards.
TGTAAACCTAGTAACATAATAGGGCCCATCCAAATCATTTGACCTCTGTGAGCCTATATGTTTGCTTTTGGGCTTAGATGCATATAGGAAGCCCATTTAAGTTTTTACTAAGTAAATTGACTAGGTTGCTAAAACAAATTTTGACATAAGGAAATTTATTTAGGTCCAATTAGATTTGGGCTTATTCAATGAATAACAATTGTTTATTTAAAGGTTAAATTCCTCTCTTTTGGGCCTTGTGTGAGAGTTGGGGGCCATAGAAGTGGGTACGACATACTGAACCCAGCTCCCCCTCACATGAACTACCCCAATTGTGAAGGCCCATTTGCCTTATTTAAATAATTGTATTAGGTTAATTATATTAGTCTAACCTAATTAAAATTGAATTGGCAACATAATTAACTTTTAAAATATATGAAATTTATTTTTCATGTAATATTTTAAAGTTAATTTTAGAAAAACACTTAGTCAATGATATATTCTAGATAGTTATTTCTAGTACTAGTTATTATTTCTAACATTAAATAGGAAAATATCATTGATTGTGAAATTAATTGTCTCATAATTAATTTTGGTACAATCTAAGTTTAGAATATTTTCCTAGTATTAAACTAGAATTAATAATTAAGTTTCCTCTTTACTTAATTATTTGTTTCTTGAATTTAATACATTTAATTAAATTGAAAATATAATTAAGTTGATTTTCATCATGATACTTTAATATTGTTATTTTCATGTTATTTAATTAAAGTTGAAAATTATTTTAAGTTTGGAATCTTATTTCAGAATAACTTAAAGCTGAATAAATTTCAAAATATATTTTATTTTATTTTATTAATCACTTTCCCAAAATTTTGAAATTGCATTTCTTTAATGCAGAAATTTTGAACTTTATTTGAAAAATAGATTAAAGTGGATAATTATTTATTTAATTTTGGACCAACTTAAATCAATGACTTTTTCATTTAATGGTTAATTAAAATAAATGAACTAAAATATATTATAATTAGAAATTGGATTAATTAGTCTAGGAAAGTCTAGATAGATATTATCTGTTTTGCTTGAAGTATTTTTCTAGTGTATTTAATTAAATAAAAAATTAACATTTAAGTTGATTTTTAATCATGATACTTAAATATTTGAAATTTTTCTTAGATATTTAATTAAATAGGAAAATTGTATTTTTTGTTGAAAATTAATTTTTATTAATTTTGGGCCAACATAAAATTAAAGTAAGTTTCCAGGATTTATTTTATTTTATTTTAAAGAATTTTCGAAATGCAATATATATTTATAGAAAATTAAATTTGAGTTGTAAACTAATTTAAATTAATTTTGAAACAACTTAAATTGAATAATTTTCTAAATATTTATGGAAATTATTACTAAGATGGAAATAATTCATGTTATTTTTATCCATCTAAGTATAATTTATAAATATTAAATTAAAATTTATATTTAGAATATTTTATTCTAAATTGGAAATTTTAATTAAATAAATATATATTTGAAATAAATTGATTAAAATAAATATTAGAAGAAAATACAACCCTTCATTAAATAATGAGCTTTATTATTATTAGGATATTCGATCTCCATTGTTGGTTTTACATAGCTATTGTTTTAGTGAGTAATCCTCCCTAATGGAGGAACGTTCATTAGCAAGTTAGCACCGTTTAATCTCGAAAGATAAGTAATCTTGTAAGTTTTTTATATAGTTTATGCCCACCCTAATGGTGGCGACTGTATAAGACTTGCAAAAATATGAAAGAATGGTGGAAGCTCATAAGATAGAATAGCCTTGACTCTCGCCTAAACGGGACAACGCGAATTCAAATCTTGATCGAATATAAGGTTGCTAGAATGTTTGACATTTTAGATGAGCTGACAACTCTATTCAATGAATGGTAGCTTTGACTCTCGCCTAAACGGGACACTGATATCATTTTGTTGAAAACCTTGGAAATTATTTAGGATTGTATGTTTTAGTATTTTCACTTGTCATTCCTACTTGCTATGTGCTTCATAATTTCTGAATTGTGTATGAATTTGTATTGAACCATGTTATTTTCTGTTATTAAATTGTAGTTTAGTTTCGAATCTTCATTGTTGGTCTAACTTGATTTGTTTTTCTAATGAGATAAATCCCTAATGGATTTTCTCCATTAGACTAACATAGTAGTGTTAGATCTTGAAAGATAAATATTGTATATGCAACATCTAGCTGTTCATCAATTGATGACACCTTAGACTAGTGTTTTACAATATGAAACAAGAAGATTGTATAAATAAGATTACTTTGACTCTCACTAATCGGAGCATCGTTGGATTCTTATTTAAAACGAAATTATCCTAATTCCTCTTAGCTTATTCATTTCGAATTAGCTTAATGACATATCATTGGATGAATGGTCTATAAATCATATAAAGTCTTATTTTCTCTTAAGAAATTAGATGACGCATATGATTATATTCCTGGAATTCTATCCCAAAATGATATAAATCCTCAATCTTAGATATGTCCTACTTGTATAGGCAAATCATAGAGTTAGATTAGTAGTGGTGTTCCAAGAAAGAATTACTAATTATACAGTTACACTTTCACAAGTGTTTAATAACTATTTTCTTTCAATGGATTCAAACTGTATGAGTTTGGTATTCTGTGACCAGAATCCACTTGCACTATTCTAAGAACTCTTTGTTGTAACTAAAAGATACAACCACATATTTTATAAATCTATGGCATTTGTATCTTGTTCATAGTGGTTTTGACAAGATCATTCTCTGCAAAGAGTTAATATGCCTATATCCACTGAAAGTAATTTCATCTCATTCGCAGATGGATGTACATTCAGGGGTGGATATGAGTTTTCGTTGTATTCTTAAAACGATCACTCTAGATTTTACCTTACGCAAAAGAAATTTGAAATGTTTGAAAAATTTCATGAATTTCTAGCAGTGGTGAAGGTAAGTGGTTAAAGATCTTGCGAACTGATAGGGGTGGAGAAAAAGTTAGAAGATGTGCAGTTCAAAGATCATTAATTTGATTTTTGAATTATATCCAAACTTACCTCCCAGAAATTCGAGTTGCATATTGATGATTAGTTACTAGTCGTTGCCTAAATCCTTCTATGGTAATATAATTTCAGAATGATGCATGGTTGTATACTTAATGTAAATCATTACTAGATTCATGGATGACCTAATCGAAATCTTAAGAAAAGCTAGAACTGCTAACATTGGTTTGCATGTTTGTTAGCTATTCTAAGTGATTAGGGGTGGAGCATCCCATAGTCATTAGATAAGAAATTGTTTGTTTAAACAAATACCACTTTTTCTAAGAAAATGACTAAGTCTGAAAATAAAGTAGCAAATAAAGGAGATATTTTTTCTTGATTCCATAAGTGTTCTATCATCTTATTCGTTATAAGATGATCCCACTGCCTCTGTTGTCTTAACACAACCGAAGAGGTCAATACAATTTAGTTTTCTTAGACATAATTCACGGTACCTTGTCGTAGTGGGAGAGTTTCAAGGAACTCACCATCTTATAACTTGGAAGACACTAGTGATTAAAATCCATTGTGAGTTTAAACAAGTAATGGATTGTCAAGATAAGAAACTAAGAAGAAAGCCAAGAGAACTATGGTTTGATCCATTCACATGGAGTAACCTAAAGTTTTCTATTACAAGGACATGAAAGGAAATTTTCGTTCATAAATCTATTCAATGGACTAACCTAGTATTGTAGGTTTGAGTTTATCTAAACCTATGGCTTGTGGTATACCTGGTAATTACTTACTCTAATGCAAGCATAAGATGCTGGAGCATTTTCTTTCCAATGGAAATCTATAGAAGCTTCACAACTTCTTAGATATAGAATTTATTTATCTAAGGAAAAGTTTCAACTATTCCAGAGAAGATAAAGCCATTGAAGAATTTCTTAAATCAATAGTGAGAGGTCTCAGATATGCTTTTGTATGCCTTAGACCAGACACCTGCTGTTGAGTGGGAGTAATGAGTAGGTATCAGATTAATTCAAGAGAGGAACATTGGAAGACAATCCAGTAAATTTTAAGATTAAGAAGAGGAGCTATATGTTAGTCGATAAGGGTGTGTTTAAAACTCTTAGACTACACCACATCAGATTTCGAGACTTGCCTTTGTGCTAGAAAGTTCGCTGATAAGATGGTGATTACTTTGGGGTGGAGTAGTGATTTTGGAGAAGTGTAAAAACCTATCTGAAATCTCTTAGTCTACCAGAGAGAGACTGAATGTTAAAAGTTGCAGGAAAGATACTTATTCAGTCTAAGGAAAGTTCTATACATTTGTGGCACTGTTCCAACTTGCCTTAACTACTAGGGTTACTTCCTGAATAACCAAGAAGTAGTTGCCCAAAAGTATAGAATCCAGTATCCCAAGAGAGTAGACATATAGAGAGGAATTTCACAATATCAAGGATTTTTTGATTAAGGAAGAGTAATGGTGGAGAAGAGGTTGTGTTTAATTCAACCTATCAGATCCTATTACGAGGAGTTTACTACTATTACACTTGATTGGTATATCAAGGTGTTAATGATTATTTGAAATGCACTTTTTGTTTTATATTAGTGCAAGTGGGAGTTTGTTGGGTTTTATGCCCTAAATAAAACTCATTTCATATAATCAGATTTACTTATTAATAAAGATCAGAAATAACATTTTATGTTGCATGGTTCACATGATTTATTTCATGATTATAGGTATATAATGTATGAATTCTTTTTAAGTCCAGAACATATGAGTTGGTTAAAGATTATAGTGTTGTCAGCACAGTGGAAAATAATCTTTATTATATGTTCAAAAGTTTATTCCCTGATTTGTCAGAACACTGGATTTAGACTGACAAGGTATAATCAGCGATAGGTATTCTTACACCTTGGAAAAGTGTTATGTCCTTTCCAGGACATTGGCAAAGTTTACCAGTATTAGATGTATGGAGTATACATCGGAAGGGACCGATATTGAACTTTAATTAGATATGTTAAAATTTACCGTAATATCTATTCAATTCAATATCACTTGTTGATCCTAGATCACATGATCGAAATCCTGATATGGTTAGGCTCAATCTCAAGAGTGTTATTCGTGTTCTTTGATTTGTTAGTTAAGCCTAATTTATGGTCAGGGCAATACATACATTTTGGGAACACGGTAGTGCAATTGAGTGGGAGCGCTAACATAAATATGGAATCTATAGCTTCTATTTGGCAAATAGAACGTGAAGGATGATTTCCTTCGAGCTTAACCAAATGAAGATAAATGGTGGAGATCTCATTTCACTTAGGTGAAATATCATTTATACAGGGTTAAGTGTTTTAAGGATAAAATACATTGTAGGGTGTTACGGTAATTTGATCCCTGTAAAGTGTAAATCATCTATATAGAGGATCATTGATCACATTAGGGTTATAACAATGGATAACTAATGACGTGTCTATATCGTGGAACATATAGAGCGTTCTATATGACTGAGAGTGCAATTCCAAGTTCTAAGTGTGGATTCAATGAGGAATTAATAAGTTAGGGAATTTACTTGGTAAGTTCGGTTCGACTTATTGGAAGCTCGGTTATATAGACCCATGGTCCCCATACTAGTTGAGACCATACTGCTTGTAAGACTCAGTTAATTGATTTTAATTAATCAATTATAATTCTAAAAGTTAGACTATGTCTACTTTATGAATTCTCACAGTATAATTAAGAGACTTTGTATGTCTAACTAATAATTATTTTAAATGACAATATTATTTAATAATCTATTTTAGTTATTAAATTATTAGTTTTGGCATTTAAATGATTAGAATTGGAAAAATGGCATTTTTGGAGAAATTGAAATAATATTGAGGAAACTGCAAAATCCAAGTGAGGCCCATTTCATTCTATGGCCGGCACCTCTTTGTGTGTTTCCCAATTATTATTTTCAATTTTAATTGCAATGTAATTGCTAATGAAAGCCTAGCAGTTAATTGATTACACAGTAATTAAGGAAACTGTTTTATTTGGAAAGTTGTGCTCTCCCTTCTCCCTATATAAAGCAACCTTTGTGTCTCTTCTCTTGTAAGCCATAAGCCACGAAATTCAAGAGAGAAAAAGAGAGAAATTTTGAAATCCTTGTGAGATGAGTAGTGCCCACACACATCAAGTGGTATCTCAATCATAGTATGGAAGACTATGGAAATTCTACATCAAAGAAGGAGAAAAGAAGATCCAGGTTCAGATCTTGGTGATGCTCTGCTACAGAAAGGAATCAAGGGCTAGAGATCTGAACGGAAGGAGTCATATTATTCCGCTGCACCCACTGTAAGGTTTTCTAACTTTATATGTGTTTATTTTCATTGTTTTAGAATTCATTTTAGGTTGTTAATCCAACATACTTGTTAGTAAATCTAGATCCTGGTGAAATAATTTCCAACACTAGATTCTTTCTGAAGCTTATTTAATTAAATATTCCTATTTAAGTTATAAATTCGTTATTTTAACTGATTTTTCTTATCTAACTTAAATTTGAATATTTTTTTAAATCTAAAATTAAGTTGAGGAATTCTAGGCATTAGTTATTAAAGAGTCTTAAGATATTTTTTAAGTTAGTTTTAAACTTAAAATGGAATATTTTTTAAATTAAGTGGTTACAACTTATTTTTTGATATTTAATTAAATTTAAATTTGAAAATATTTAAGTTCTAGATTTTTTCTATAACATCTTAATTAACTTAGATATTTTTCAAATTTTTTTGAAAAGATATTTAGTGAAATAAGATATTTTCTAGACTACTTATTATTTCTAATATTCAATAGAAAAAATATTATACATTGTGAAATTAATTATTTAAATAATTAATTTTGGTACAATTTAATTTGTCTTAGTATTAAACTAGAGATTAATAATTAAGCCTTCTCTACACTTAATTATTTATATCTTGAATTTAATACATTTAATTAAATTGAAAATTAAATATCTAAGTTGATTTTCATCATGATACTTAAATATTTCTTTTTCATGAAACTTAATTAAATAGAAAATTATTTTCAGTTGAAATTTATTTTTTAACTTAAATTTAAATAATTTTCAATATTTTTTTTATTATTTTATTAAACAATTTCGAAATTGCATTTAATTATGCAAGATGTTTTTGAATTTATCTTGAAAAATAAATTAAGTTGTAAATTAATTATTTATTTTAATTAATTTTTGGACAAACTTAAATCAATGATTTTTTTTATTTAATGAGTAATTTAAAATAAATGAATTAAAGTATATTATTAGAAATTAATTAATTAGTCAAAGGAAAATCTAGATAGATGATATTTTGATATTTTTTTTCTAAGTAATTATTATTTAAGTATTTTGAAAATAGTATAGTTTTATACTTTCTTTTTCAAAATACAATAAATATATTCTCATGAAAATTTAAATTTGAGTTGCAAGTTAATTTAAATTAATACAACTTAAATTAAATAATTTTCTTAATATTTATATATAAATTACTACTAAGATGGAAATGATTCAATTTATTTCAATCACCATCTAAGTATAATTTTATAAATATTAAATTAAATTCTAATTTATAATTTTAATTCTAAATTCGATATTTAATGAATATATTTTATTATAAATAATAAAGTAAATATATTTTAAATAATGAGCTTTATTATTATTATTAAGAAATTCGATCTCCATTGTTGGTTTTACATAGCTTTTGTTTTAGTGAGCAATCCTCCCTAATGGAGGAACATTCATTAGCAAGTTAGCCCCGTTTAAGCTCGACAGATAAGTAGCTTTGTAAATGTTTTATATGGTATGGATCACCCTAATGGTGGCGACTGTATTTGACTTACAAAATATGAAACAATGGTGGAAGCTCATAAGATAGAATAGCCTTGACTCTCGCCGAAACGGGACAATGCTGGATTCCAATCTTGATCGAATAAAAGGTTACTATAATGTTTAACATTTTAGATGAGCTGACAACTCTATTCAATGGATGGTAGCTTTGACTCTCGCCTAAACGGGACAGTGATATCAGTCTGTTGAAAACCTTGGAAATTATTTAGGATTGTATTTTTTAGTATTTTCTCTTACCATTCCTACATGCTATGTGCTTATAATTTCTAAATTGGATTTTGTGTTAAACCACTATTGATTTCTATTTATTATTTTGTAGTATCCTGTATAACCATGATGAATCCCATGTTATCACTCTTGACCGAAAATAAGCTAAATGGATCTAACTTTCCAAAATGGAATGAGAACATTAATATTGCTCTAATAAGAGAAAGTGCCTTGTTTGTGTTAACTGAGCCGTCTCCTGAAGTGCCGGGTGACAATCCAACCAAAGCTGTTAAAGAAAAGTATGAGCGTTGGCAGAATGCTAACAATAAAGCTCTATACTTCATGCTTTCCAGCATGGTTGACACCCTTAAAACACGGTTTTCTAAAACCGAAAAGGCTGCTGAAGTTATGACGAAGTTAACTTAGCTATTCGGTAGGGCATCTCTTCATTCTCGCTTTGACGCAACTAAGAAATACATCAATGCACGAATGGAACCCCATCAGAATGTGCGTGATCATGTTCTCCTAATGGCAAGTTATTTCCAAGAAGCCCAGGATCATGGTGCTGAAATGGATCACACTACTAAAGTTAGCCTTATCTTGAATAGTCTGACTCCATTTCTGCCCTATACATCAAATTCTGTCATGAATAAAAAGGACATAGACTTTCATGAGTTAGTCAATGACCTTAAGACATATGAAAATTTGATTGGAGGCCCCAAGAAGAAAGGGGGTAAACCTCAAAATTCTGGCAACGGTAATGGGACGGTTAAACCTTAGGCAAATGTTGCCTCTACTTCAAAATCCAAATCTAAGAAGAAGTGGAAAAACATCAAGAAGCGAGCCAAAGCCATCAAAATCAAAAAGGCTGCTGCTTCTGGTGATGCACTAAAAGGAAAGTGTTTCTACTGTAATGAGAAAGGTCATTGGAAACCCCAATGTCCTAAACTTCTTGCAAAGAAACAAGGTATTTCTTTCTATAAACTTTAAAAGTTTTAGTGAATTATTATCCAATTGGATTATTGATTATGGACTAACTTTGTTTATTTGTTTCTTCCTCTTATAGGCCAAGCTACTTGAACTCAGATGCTATCTTAGTGAGTTAGATCGGAAAGCTGGACAAAAGGGTGAAGATCGTCCAACATGAAGATGAAGCTCATTTATTTATCTATTTTGAATTAATTGTTTTAGTTTAAAGACAATTTGGATTTCGAATTTTAGTTTGGGATTTTTATCCCTGTTTTCTCATATTGTTGCAATATTTTTTTTATTAATAATATTTTATTTTCTATTCAAATAAATTGCAATTTATGAGATTGAGCTTCATTTACTTCATGCTAAACCACAATTACCATATATTTATATGTTTGTATGTGTAAGTGTTTTTATTATTGATACAAATTCTATAATATTTACACTTCTTCATAGAGTTATATTGAATAAACACTAGAAATTATTTCTATGTTTATTAATAATTGTTAATTCTAATACAATTATTGAGAATTTGTTTAATAAAAGGATCTTTTGATCTGATAGGGGTGGAGAAAAGTTAAGAAAACTATGGAGTTCAACGATCTTTTATATTTAATGAACTCTGGATTGTATTCAACTCCACAGAATCTCTATAACACTTAGAGAATCATGATCTTTATAACCTTTAGGGGTGGATCATAATCTCTATATACTTAGTGGTGGAATTTATCCACAATACCCTATGTAACACATGTTTTCTTTAAACATGGAAGAAATATAATGAATTAGCTATTATCAGTAAAAATCCTTGATCTTGATTGTATGGTCCAATTTAGTTTTACTGTTGTAGTAAATAATGATACCTATAAAAGTTCTTTGATAATGTATCACACTACCTTAATTGAGTGGGAGAATTTTATAATTCTTTACCCATCTTCATTAGGTTGACACTTGTGATAGGAACTTAAGAACACTACTGAAAAGCAAATCTAACCATTCTTGTGGATAGATATAACTTATCAGAATTATGAGAATCAGTTAAAAGAATTCTAGTTCAGTCTATTCAAATGACTTGAGCCAAGTATTTTTCACTTCAAGTACTAGTCTGCTATGTTGATGATTTAGTCTTAAGAGAAACGTATAGTTTCTGACTAATACAATAAGTCACAACTAGATAGCTCTCCAAACAATAAAGAGGTTAAAAGTATTATTTAACCAGACATATACTATTGAGTGGGAGCTATCTGAGATGTAATCAAATAAGGAACGTTAGAAGACATTCAAGAAAGATTTATGAAAGTGATCTATATGTTAGATATTAAGGAACTGTATATCAGTTATCCTTATTTCTACCCCAACTCATTCAAATTTTGAGATGGTGGTTACTCTGGGGGTGGAGGAGTTATTCTATAATAATTCAAGCTCTACTAGAGAAGATTTATAACTTTGTAAATTCGTTATTACCAGAAAGTTATTTTACTGAAGAAAATTCTACGCTATATTATCTCAATTCCATATTTTAAAATATGAGAGATATGTCTTCTGTTTATTCAGATGTACTTTAAACAGTAAGGATTTTCAGTATCCCTTGGTGAGTAATGCAAAGGATGTCTCATAAATGTATTTATGAACTAGTTTCCAGAAGTTTGGTTGGATTCAAATACACTACACTTGATCTGAAGATCAAGACAACAGATTGATTAATTTGCACAGTTTGTTTTATGTTCGTGCAAGTGGGAGTTTGTTGGGTTTTGTGCCCTAAATAAAACCCTTTACAATCTGATTAGTTATCAATATAAGAAATTTGAAGTGATTTATGTTTGCATGAATTTTACATACTTATGGTTTAATATGTTTATTATATTAATACACAAAATCATTTAAGTCCAGATCATATGTTTATTCACAATTACAGTATTGTCAACACAGTAGAATGTGATTGTGATTATATGAATCAAAAGACTAAGTCCCTGTTTCATCTGTGTTTTGGACTTACACTAATGTGAGAATCAGCGATGATGTGTACTTACTCTTGGAGTAAGTGTTATGTTCTTTCCAGGACATTGGTAAAGTATACTAGTTTCGAATGTATGGAGTATACATTGGACTGGACCGATATTGAACTTAGTTAAGATATTATAAACTTATAGTTATATCTTTCCAAGTCAATATCAGTAGTTGATCTTATGATTAAAAGAATCTAAATCCTGATATGCTTAGGCTCAACTCAGGAGTGCTATTCATGTTCTTTAATTTATTAGTTAAGCCTACTTTTCGATCAGGATGATACGTATATTTTGGGACCATGATAGTATGATTGAGTGGGAGTGCTGAACATAAAATAGAAGTAAATGGATGAGCTCTTATTTAAGTGACTAATTCTTAGATCACTAAACATCATCTACAGGTAGCTAAGTGTTTTAAGGGGCGAAATACGTTGAGGGGTGAGAACGGTAAAATAATCCCATCTCGATGTAAATCATCTATATAGAGGATCTTTGATCACAATAAGATTATAACAATGGTTAAATGAGATAGCATATCTATATCGTGGAACATATAATATGCTCTATATAAGTCTGAGAGTGCAATTCTAAGTTCTAAGAGTGGATTCAACGAGGAATTAATAAGTAGTGATTTACTTAGTAAATTCGGTTCACTTATTGGAAGCTCAGCATATAGATCCATGGTCCCCATTCTAGTTGAGACTATACTGCTTGTAAGACTCAATAATTGATTTGTGATTAATCAATTATAATTCTAAAGTTAGAGTATGTCTAATTTGTGAATTTTCACTAAGCAGGGGTGAAATTGTAAAGAAAAGAGATTCTAGGTTTATTTATTACTTAAGAGACTCTATATGTCTAATTAATAATTAAATTAAATGACAATATTATTTAATAATCTATTTTAATTATTAAATAATTAGTTTTTGCATTTAAATGGTTAGAATTAGAAAATTGGCGTTTTTGAGAAAATAGAAATAAAAATTATGAAAACTGCAAAATCCAAGTGAGGCCCAATAACACCTGTGGCCGGCCACTTAAGAAGATATTTCCAATTAATATTTTCATTATTTTAATGCCAAATAGTTACTAACCTAAACCTAGTAGTTGCCTATAAATAGAAAGTGATGGCTCAGTCAAATAACAAGTTTTCAATACAACCTTTTTCTCAGAAAAAAAAAGATTGCATTTTCAGAAAAACCGAGTCTTCCACTTCTCTCTCCATAGCCGACACTATCCCTCTCTCTTTTCCTCTTCTCAATTTCGAAACCTTAGTGATAGAGTAGTGCCCACACACAGCAAGTGGTACCTCAATCATAGAATGGAAGACTGTGAAGGATCATACACAAAGAGAAGGAGATTCGGGCTCAGATCTTGATAATACTCTGCGACATAAAGGATACAAGGGTTAGAGATCTGAGTGGAAGGAGACATTATTCCGCTGCATCAATGGAAGGTTTTCTTAACTTTATATGTGTTTAATTATCGTTTTAGAAAGTTCATATTTAGGGTGTTAAACAACATACTTGTGAGTAGATCTAAGATCCTGGTAAAATAAATTCCAACAATTAATCCTTTCAAGCACTTGAAATGGACCATCTCCTCGAGGTAGCAATTTGGAACATCTTTGGGCTGGGAATCGTTCTTTCCTCATGTGTAACCATACCCAATCACCGGGCTCAAAAACCTGCATGTGACAACCCTTGTTAGCTTGCTTTATGTATTGCTCGGTCCTTCTTTCTATGTTGAGTCGTGCCCTCTCATGGATTTGCATCACAAATTCTGCTTTCTTTTTGCCATCTAAATTCAAATGCTCAGAAACAGGTAAAGGTGATAGATCTAAAGGAGTCAAAGGATTAAAACCATAAACAATTTCAAATGGTGAAAATTTAGTAGCAGAATACATAGAACGATTATAAGCAAATTTAACATGTGGTAAACAATCCTCCCAAGTCTTAATATTTTTACTTATGATAGCCCTCAATAAAGTGGATAAAGTTCTATTAACTACTTCTGTTTGACCATCGTTTTGAGGATGACAAGTAGTAGAAAACAAAAGTTTTGTCCTAAGTTTTCCCCACAATGTTTTCTAAAAGTAACTTAAGAACTTAGCATCCCTATCGGATACAATGGTTATAGGAATACCATGTAATCTCACAATCTCCCTGAAAAACAAATCTACAACATTAGAAGCATCATCAGTTTTCTGACATGGGATAAAATGTGCCATCTTAGAAAATCTATCTACCACAAAAAAAATTGAGTCCCTCCCACGTTTACTCCTAGGAAAACCCAACACAAAATCCATTGAGATATCAACTCATGGCAAACTAGGAATAGGTAGGGGTGTGTAAAAACCATTTGGCTGAACCCTCGATATAGCTTGTTTACAAGTTACACATCTACCACAAATTCGCTCAACATCTCTTTTCATGTGGGGCCAAAAGAAGTGTTCTTGTAATATAACTAAGGTTTTAGCAACTTCAAAATGTCCCATAAGCCCTCCTCCATGGGATTCCCGAACTAACAAATCTCGTAAAGAACAATTACGCACACACAACCTATGCTCCCTAAACAAGAAACCCTCATGCCTATAAAACTTACCTTCACTAGATTTTTCACATGCACCATAAATCTCCCCAAAATCATGGTCATCAGGATAAAGTTCCTTAATATGTTCAAAACGAAGTAATTTAGCACCAACAGTAGAGATTAAGGCATACCTGCGAGAAAGGGCATCGGCAGCCACATTCTCCTTACCTTGTTTATACCGAATGACATATGCAAATGTTTCAATGTACTCAACCCATCGTGCATGTCTCCTCTTGAGCTTGTGTTGCCCCTTCAAATGTTTAAGGGATTCATGATTTATGTCAATCACAAATTCTTTGGGCTACAAATAGTGTTGCCATGTTTCTAAAGCTCGCACCAGGGCATACAACTCTTTATCATAGGTGGGGTAATTTAGTGCAGCCCCACCTAGGTTTTCACTAAAGTATGCAAGGGGTCTCCCTTCCTGCATAAGAACAGCGCCAATACCTATACCAGAAGCATCACATTCAATTTCAAATGTGTTAGAAAAATTAGGTAAAGCGAGTACTGGGGCGTGAGTAAGCTTGTGTTTAAGCAGTTGAAATGCCTCCTCTTGTCTTCACCCCATTCAAAAGCAACATTCTTTTTGATAACTTCTGTAAGTGGTTCGGCGATGGTGTTGAAATCCTTCACAAACCTCCTGTAAAAACTATCAAGGCCATGAAAACTTCAAACATGACCTATAGTTCAGGGGGTTGGCCAGTCTTGGATGGCTTTGATCTTTTCTTGATCAACCTCAATACTTGTAGCACTCACAACAAATCCTAGGAAATCAATCTTATCGGTGCAAAAAGTGCATTTACTAAGGTTAGCATATAGTTTATATTTTCGACGCACATCCAAAACTGATTGCAAATTTGAAGCATGATCATGCAAACTCTTACTATAAATTAGAATATCATCAAAATACACAATAACATATTTTCCAATGAAAGCACGCAAAACATGATTCATTAATCGCATGAAAGTGCTAGGTACATTAGTTAGTCCAAAAGGCATGACTAACCATTCATACAATCCATGTTTAGTTTTAAATGCAGTTTTTCCACTCATCTCCTTCTTTCATACGTATTTGATGATACCCACTCTTAAGATCAATCTTAGAAAACACATAAGAACCATGCAACTCATCTAACATATCATCTAAACGAGCTATGGGATGTCGATATTTTACCGTAATGTTGTTGATGGCTCGACAGTCAACAAACATCCTCCATGTTCCATCCTTCTTAGGAACGAGAATTACTGGAACCACACAAGGGCTCATGCTTTCTCTAACATGCCCTTTGGTCATCAATCCTTGAACTTGCCTTTGTATTTCTTTGATTTCATCAGGATTAGTTCTATATGCTGGGCGGTTTGGGATCGACCCACCTGGAATAAAATCAATTTGATGCTCTATTCCTCGAATAGGTGGCACACCATGTGGTACCTCCTCGGGAAAGACATCCTCAAATTCCTGCAAAATAGAAACAACAACACTAGGCAGCGAAGAATCAAGTTGGTTAGTGTTTAAAAGAGCCTCCTTGTAAACAAACAAAACCATTGGTTGTTTTGTACGCCAAGCTCGTGTAATCTCACTTTTTTTTTGCATACAAATTATTTTGTTTTCTCTCTATTTTTTTCTCATTCATAGAACTCTTCTCTTTCTTTTCTCTCTCACTTGCTTCAATTGTTTTCTCTTTTTGGCTCTCTTTTTTCTCATTCTTTTGCTCACTCAAGTTCTTTTTATCACTCAATTTCTTTTTATCACTCAAATTCTTTTGATCCCTCAAATTTTTCAATCTCACTTGGTCTTCATAGACTTGTTTTGGTGTCAAAGGAGCTAGAGTGACTATTCGCTGACAGAACATGAATGAGTACTTGTTGGTGAACCCGCCATGTTGGACTCACCAATAAAATTGCCAAGGCCTTCCTAGAAGTAGGTGTCCAGCTTGCATTGGGACCACATCGCACATTACCTCATCCTCATATTTGCCAATTGGAAAAGATACCAAAACTTGTTTAGTAACTCTCACTTCACCACTATCATTAAACCATTGCAACTTGTAAGGAGATGGATGTTTAAGCGTTGGAAGTCCCAGCTTCTCAACCATGGATGAACTAGCAACATTAGTATAGCTACCCCCATCGATGATCACACTACATACCTTGTCTTTAACATGACAATGAGTATGAAAAATGTTCTCACGTCGTACCTCTTCTTCCTCTTCTTTTGCTTGTGAGTTTAATGCTTGTTTGGTGACTAGTGCAAGCATGTCATCGTATTCTGGCCCATACTCTTCATCTTCTATAGAAGCATCTGTTGGAAATTATTTTACCAGGATCTTAGATCTACTCACAAGTATGTTTATTAACATCCTAAATAAGAACTTTCTAAAACGATAAATTAAACACATATAAAGTTTAGGAAACCTTACATTGGGTGCAGCGGAATAATATGACTCCTTCCGTTCAGATATCTAGCCCTTGATTCCTTTCTGTAGTAGAGCATTATCAATATCTGAACCTGGATCTCTTTCTCTGAATCTTTGATGCTGAAACTCCTTTGCTGATGATCTTTCTTCATGATCTTCCTCACTATGATTGAGGTATCACTTGATGTGTGTGGGCACTACTCTAATCACTAAGGATTTCGAAATATTGAAGAAGAAGAGAGAGAGTGGTCAGCTAAAGATAGGGAGAGAGAAAGGCTCAGTTTTTCTGAATCAGAAGAAGTGTTTTTCCTGAAGCCTTCACTATCTATTTGTAGCATTCCACTAGGGTTAGATTTAAATTATATGGCATTAAAATAATGAAAAAATCAACTTAAAATACACACATAGGTGGCCGGCCATGCACTTAGTGGATTGGGCCTTGCTTTTTACAATTTTGCAATTTTAACACCTTTTGTATCTGATTTTCTCAAAAATGCCAATTTCCTAATTCAACCATTTAAATGCCAATTCTAACTATTTAATAACTATAAATAATTATTAAATAATATTGTCATTTCTCATATTTATTAATTGAACCATACAAAGTATCATAATTAACAAATATGCCCCTATAAACTCTTTCTTTACAATTTCGCCCTTACTTAGTGAAAATTTCACAAATAGACATAGTCTAATTTGTGAATTATAATTGATTAATCAAAATCAATTACATGAGTCTTACAAGCAATATTATCTCAACTAGTGGGGGACCATGGGTCTATATAACCGAGCTTCCAATAAGTAGATCAGGAATTTAGCACTAAAATTCACTAACTTATTAATTCTTCGTTGAATCCACGCATAGAACTTAGAATTGCACTCTCAGTATATAGAATGCTCTATATGTTCAACCATATAGACACATCATTAGTTATCCATTGTTATAATCCTAATGTGATCAATTATCCTCTATATGAATGATCTACACAAGTAAAGGGATTAAATTACCGTAACACCCTACTATGTATTTTATCCTTAAAACACTTGACCCCGTATAAATGATATTTCAACTTATGTGAAATGAGATCTCCACCATTTATTTTCGTTTGGTCAAGCTCGAAGGTGATCATCCTTTGCTTACTATGCGCCAGATAGAAGCTATAGATTCCATGTTTATGCTAGTGCTCCCACTCAATTGCACTACCGTGTTCCCAAAATGTACGTATCACCCTGACCTAAAAGTAGGCTTAACTAACAAATCAAAGAACACGAATAGCCTTTCAAGATTGAGCCTAATCATAACAGGATTAAGATCATTTGATCTAGGATCAACTAGGCGATATTGACTTGAATAGATTTTACGGTAAGTTTAATTAAATCTAAGTCAAAGTTCAATATCGGTCCCTTCCGATGCATACTCCATCCATCCAACCTGAGCTTTACTTTAACCAATGTTCTGGAAAGAACATAGTATTTCTCCAAATACAAGTAAACTCTTGTTGTAGATTATCATATCAGTAAAACCCTGTGTCTGATAAATCTAGGAAACTTTATTCACATAGTCATGTTTACTTTCCAATGTGTTGACGGCACAATAAACAGGATCAAGTATGTGAAAAGGGTTTCAGATGAATTTATACATTATGTACATATAATCATGAAATAAATCATGTGAACCATGCAATATTAAATGTTATTTCTGATCTATATTAATAAGTAAATCTGATTATATTGAAATGAGTTTTATTTAGGGCATAAAACCCAACAAACTCCCACTTGCACTAATATAAAACAAAAAAGTGCGTTTCAAATAATCTCAACACCTTGATATACAAATCAAGTGTAGTAGTAGTAAACTCCTCGTAATAGGATCTGAAAGGTTGAATTAACCACAACCTTTTCTCCACTATTACTCTTCCTTTAATCACAAAATCATTGATAATGTGAAATTCCTCTCTATATGTCTACTCTCTTGGGATACTGGATTCTATATCTTTGGCAACTACTTTTGGTTAATCAGGAAATTAACACTAGTAGTTTAAGGCAATTTGGAATGATGCCAAAAATGTATAGAACTTTCCTTAGACTGAATAAGTACCTTTCTTGCAGCTTTAACATTCAGTCTCTCTCTAGTAGACCTAGAGACTTCAAATAGGTTTTTACACTTCTCCAAAATCACTATTCCACCCCCAGAGTAACCACTATCTTATCAGAAAGATTTACTAGCACAAAGGCAAATTTCGAAATCTGATATGGTGTAGTCTAAGAGTTTTAAACACACCCTTATAGACTAACATATAGCTCCTCTTCTTAATCTTAAGATTTACTTGATTGTCTTCCAATGTTCTTCTCCTGGATTAATCTGATACCTACTCATTACTCCCACTCAACAGCAAGTGTCTGGTCTAAGGCATACAAAAGCATATCTAAGACCTCTCACTATTGATATAAGAAATTCTTTCATGGCTTTATCTTTTCTGGAATAGTTGAGACTTTTCCTTAGATAAAATCTATGCCTAAGAAGTTGTGAAGCTTCTATAGATTGCCATTAGAAAGAAAATGCTTCAACATCTTACTAAAGTAAGTTGCTTGCATTAGAGTAAGTAATTACCAGGTATACCACAAGCCATAGGTTTAGATAAACTCAATCCTATAATACTAGGAACAGGAAGTTCGTTAAGTCCATAGAATGGACTTATAAACGAAAATTTCCTTTTATGTCCTTGTAATAGAAAACTTTAGGTTACTCCATGTGAATGGATTAAACCATAGTTCTATTGGCTTTCTTCTTAGTTTCTTATCTTGACAATCCATTACTTGTTTAAACTCACAATGCATTTTAATCACTAGTGTCTCCCAAGTCATAAGAAGGTGAGTTCCTAGAAACTCTCCCACTACGACAAGGTACCGTGAATTATGTCGAAGAAAACTAAATGGTATTGATCTCTTCGGTTGTGACAAGACAACAGAGGCAGTGGGATCATCATATATCAAATAAGATGATAGAACACTTTTGGAATCAAGAATTAAATATCTCCTTTATTTGCTACTTATTTTTCAGACTTAGTCATTTTCTTAGAAAAGTAGTATTTGTTTGAACAAACACTTTCTTATCTATTGACAATGGGATGGTCCACCCCTAATCACTTAGAATAGCTAACAAACCATGATTAATGGTTCTAGCTTTTCTTAAGATTTTGATTAGGTCATCCATGAATCTAGTAATGATTTACATTAAGTATACAACCATTACATCATTCTGAAATTGTATTACCATAGAAGGAATTAGGCAACGACTACTAACTAATCATCAACATGCAACTTGAAATTTCTGGGGAGGTAAGTTTGGATATAATTCAAAAATCAATTTAATGATCTTTGAACTGCATATCTACTAACTATTTCTCCACCCCTATCAGTTCGCAAGATCTTTAACCACTTACCTTAATGGTTTTAACCATTGCTAGAAATTAATGAAATTTTTTAAACATTTCAAATTTCTTGCTAAAAGGTATAATCTAGAGTTATCGTTTTAAGAATACAACGAAAAACTCATATCCACCCCTGAATGTACATCCATCTGCGAATGAGATGAACTACTTTCAGTGGATATAGGCATATTAACTCTTTGCAGAGATTGATCTTGTCAAATCCACAATGAACAAGATACAAATGCCATAGATTAAAAAAAAATGTTGTAGTGTCTTTTGATGACTTAGGTTTATAAAAGAATTCTTAGAATAGTGCAAGTGGATCCTGGTCACAGAATACCTAACTCATATTCCATACAGTTTTAATCCATTAATAGAAGATGGATATTAAACACTTGAGAAAGTGTAACTGTATTGTATTCTGGAAATAGAAAGAAAATTTCTGTTTGGATTCTAAAATTAAAGTCAAAGACTTAAATTCAACCAAATATAATGAGTAATTCTATCTTGGACCAGCACTACTAATACAAACTCTAAGTCAGATTTGCCCAAAAAGTAGGAGATTTCTAAGATTGAGATTTTATATCAATTGGGAATAGAATTTCGGGATTATAATCATATGCGTCATTTAATTTCTTAAGAGAAAATATAATGACATGAAATGATTTATAGACCATTCATCCAATGATATGTTTTTAAAGCTAATTCGAAATGAATAAGCTAAGAGGAATTAGGATAATTTCGTTTATAAATAAGAATCCAACGATGCTTCGATTAGCGAAAGACAAAGTAATCTTATTTATGTAATCTTCTTGTTTCATATTGTAAAAATACTAGTCTAAGGTGTCATCAATTGATGAACATCTAGATGTTGCATATACAATATTTATCTTTCGAGATCTAACACTATTATGTATGTCTAATGGTGAAAATCCACTAGGGATTTATCTCATTAGATAAACAAACATGTTGGACCAACAATGAAGATTCGAAATTAAACTACAACTTAATAACAGAAAATAACATGGTTCAATATAAATTCATACACAATTTAGAAATTATAAGCATATAGCAAGTAGGAATGACAAGTGAAAATACTAAAACATACAATCCTAAATAATTTCCAAGGTTTTCAATAAACTGATACAGTGTCCCGGTAGGCGAGAGTCAAAGCATCATTTATTGAATAGAGTTGTCAGCTCATCTAAAATAGAAACGATTCTAGCAACCTTTTATACGATCAAAATAAGAATCCAACGTTGTCCCGGTAGGCGAGAGTCAAGATTATTCTCATTTTATGAGCTTCCACCATTGTTTCATGTTTCATAAGTTTATCTCTAAGTAGTCACCGTAGGGGAGAGTCTAATAGAGACGAAAATTTACAAAACACTTATCAAATGAAATCTTACGGTGTTAAATGCGTTCAACGAATAACCATCCATAGGGGGACGAAGTCTAGCGTCTCGAGGTTATATTGAAAACATTTAACTTTTGTAAGACCAACAATGGAGATCGAATATCTTAATAATAATCAAGCTCATTATTTAAAGTGAGTTGTATTTTCTTTGATTCTCTTTATTTAATTTATTTATTTTAAATATATATTTATTTAAAATTTCCAATTTAGAATGAAAAATTCTAAATATAAATTTTAATTTAATATTTATAAATTTTACTTAGATGGATATAAAAATAGCATGAATTATTTCCATCTTAGTAATAATTTCCAATAAATATTTAGAAAAATATTCAATTTAAGTTGTTACAAAATTAATATAAATTAATTTACAACTCAAATTTAATTTTCTATAAATATATATTGCATTTTGAAAATTTAAAGTATTTAAGAATACAATTTTCGAAAATGCATGTTAAAATAAAAAATTAATCCTGGAAAAATTATTCTAATTTAATGTTGGCCCAAAATTAATTAATAAAATTAATTTACAACAAAAAATATAATTTTCCTATTTAATTAAATATATAAGAAAAATTTCAAATATTTAAGTATGATGATGAAAATCAACTTAAATATTAATTTTCTATTTAATTAAATACACTAGAAAAATACTTCAAGCAAAAATATCATCTATCTAGATTTTCCTTTGACTAATTAATTCAATTTCTAATAATATACTTTAATTCAATTTATTTTAAATTAATCAATAAATGAAAAAATCATTGATTTAAGTTGATCCAAGAATTAATTAAAATAAATAATTAATTTACAACTTAATCTATTTTTCAAGATAAAATTCGAAATTCTAGCATTTACGAAATGCAATTTCGAAAATTGATTAATAAAATAAAGAAAAAAATATATATTTTGAAAATTATATAAATTTAGTTGAAAAAATAAATTTCAACTAAAAATAATTTTCTATTTAATTAAATGTCATGAAAAAGAAATATTTAAGTATGATGATAAAAATCAACTTAGATATTTAATTTTCAAATTAATTAAATGTATTAAATTCAAGAAATAAATAATTAAGTGTAGAGAAGGCTTAATTATTAATTTCTAGTTTAATACTAGGAAAAATTATACTTAAAATAAATTGTACCAAAATTAATTATATAAATAATTAATTTCACAATGTATAATATTTTCCTATTTAATATTAGAAATAATAAGTAGTCTAGAAATAACTATCTAGAAAATATCTTATTTGACTAAGTATCTTTTCTACAAAATTTGAAAAAATATCTAATTTAGGTTGTATTAGACAAAAAATCTAAAACCTAATTATTTTTCAAATTTAAATTTAATTAAATATCAAAAATTAAGTTGTAACCACTTAATTTGAAAATATTCCATTTTAAGTTAATATTCGAAAAGATATTAACTTAAAAAATATTTAGTTAAGCTCGAAGGGAATATCACTTGACTTCTATACACCAGTGCAAGCTATATATTCCCTATTTATGTTCAGCGCTCCCACTCAGTCATACTATCATGTTCCCAAAATATACGTATCACCCTAACCCAAAAGTAGGCTTAACTAATAAATCAAAGAACATGAATAACACTCCTGAGATTGAGGCTAAGCATATCAGGATTTAGCTTCTTTTAATCTAAGATCAACTAGTGATATTGACTTGGAAAGATACAACGGTAAATTTATAATATCTTGACTAAGTTCAATATCGGTCCAGTCCAATGTATACTCCATACATTCGAAACCAGTATACTTTACCAACGTCCGGGAAAGAACATAACACTTACTCCAAGTGTAAGTATACTTCATCAATGATTATCACATCAGTGTAAATCCAAAACACTGATGAACAGGGACTTACTCTTTTGAATCATATAATCACAATCACATTCCACTGTTTTGACAATACTGTAATTGTGAATAAATATACGTTCTGGACTTAACTGATTTTGTGCATATATTGAATATATATATTAAACCATAAGCATGTAAAATACATGTTAACATAAACCACTTCAAAAATCTAAATTGATAACTAATCAGATTGTAATGGGTTTTATTTAGGGCACAAAACCCAACAAACTCCCACTTGCACTAACATAAAACAAGTTGTGCATTCCAATCAATCTGTTGTCTTGATCTACAGATCAAGTGTAGTACATTTGAATCCACCCAAATTTCTAGAACCAGGTTCATAAAACATTATGAAACATCCTTAACTATATGCTTTACTCATCAAGGGATACTAAAATCCTTACTGCTTATTAAGTACATCTAAACAAACAGAAGACATATCTCTCATATTTTAAAATTTGGAACTGAGATAATGCAGTGTAGAATTTTCTTCAGTAGAATAACTTTCTGGTAATTTTGAATTATCAAAGTTATGTATATCTTCTCTGATGGAGCTTGAATTATTTTATATGGGTTTTTATACTCTTCTACAATAACTCCTCCACCCCCAGAGTAACCACCATCTCAAAATCTTAATGAGTTGGTGTGGATATTAGGATTACTAATGTATAGTTCCTTAATATCTAACATATAGGTCACTTTCATAAATCTTTCTTGACTGTCCCCTAATATTCCCATTTGATTTCATCTCAGATGGCTCCCACTCAATAGTAGATGTTTGGTTAAAAAAATTTTAACCTCTTATTATTGTTTTGAGGGATATCTAGTTGTGACTTATTATCTTAGTCTGAAACTGTAAGTTTCTTTAAGACTATGTCAACAACATAGCAGTCTAGTATTTGAAGTGTAAAATACTTGCTAGAGATGAAGCAATCAAATTAAGATACCATAAAATGTTATGAGGATTAGAAATCTTGACTCAAGTCATACGAATAGACTATGCAAGAATTCTTCTATCTTATTCTCATAATTCTGATAAGTTATTTCTATCCACATGAATGGTTAGATTTGCTTTATCAGTGGTGTTCTTAAGTTCCTTTCACAAGTGTCAACCAAATGAAAATGGGTAAAGAATTTTCAAATTCTCCTACTCAATTAAGGTAGTGTGATACATTATCAAAGAACTTTATTGGTATCATTATCTATTACAACAGTAAATCTAAATTGGAACATATAATCAAGATCAATAATTTATTCTGATAATGGCTAATTTATTATATTACTTCCATGTTTAAAATTATGTGTTACAAAGAGTACTGTGGAATATAGTCCACCCGTAAGTATATAGAGATTATGATCCACCCCTAAAGGTTATGGAGATGATGACTCTCTAATTGTTTTAGAGATTATGTGGAGTTTCAAATATAATCCAGAGTTCATTACATATAAAAGATCGTTGAACTGCATATTATTCTTAACTTTTTCTCCACCCCTATCAGATCAAAAGATCTTTTATTAAACTAATTCTTAATAATTGTTTTAGAATTAACAATTATTCATAAAACATAGAAATAATTTCTAGTGTTTATCTAGTAATAACTCTATAAAGAGTTTAAATAACTATAGAATTTGTATCAATAATAAAACACATACACATACAAACATAATAGATATAATAATTGGTAATTGATATATAAGATAAAGTAATGAAGCTCAACTCATAGATTGCAATTTATTTGTAAAAAAAACTTAATTATAAATTCAAAAAAAAAAAATGTTTGCAACATTATGAGAAAAGAATAGGGAATAAAATCCCAAAATTGAAATCCAAATTGTTCTAAAACTGAAACAATTAATTCAAAAATAAATAAATGAGCTTCATCTTTATCTTGGACAAACTCCACCCCTTTGTCTAGCTTTCAAAACAAACTCGCTTAGATAGCACCTGAGTTCAAGCAGCTTGGGCTATAAGAAGAAAAACAAATAAACAAGGTTAGTAGTCCAGAATTAATAATCCAAGTGGATCATAATTCACTAAAACACATCAGTTTATAGAAAGAAATATCTTGTTTTTTTGCAAGAAGCTTAGGACATTGGGATTTCCAATGGCCTTTCTCATTGCAGTAGAAACACTTTCCTTTTGGTGTATCACCAGGAGCAGCAGCCTTTTTGTTCTTAGCTGTTTTCAAAGCTTGAGCTCGCTTCTTGGTATTTTTCCACTTCTTCTTATTCTTGGGTTTGGAAGTAGAGGCAACGTGTACTGCAGGATTACTCGTCCCATTACCATTTCTAGAATTCTGAGGTTTACTCCCTTTCTTCCTGGGTCCTCCAATCAAATTTTCATATGTCTGAAGGTCATTGACTAACGTGTTAAAGTGTTGTTCCTTCTTATTAATGACATAATTTGATGTATAGGGCAGAAAAGCTGGAGTCAGACTATTCAAGATAAGACTCACTTGAGTTGTCTGATCCATTTCAGCACCATGATTCTGGGCTTCCTGGAAATAACTTGCCATTTGGAGAAGGTGAACACGCACATTCTGATGAGGTTCCATCCGCGTGTTGATGAATTTCTTAGTCGCGTCAAAGCGAGACTGGATAGATGCCATACCGAATAGCTCAGTTAACTGCGTCATTATTTCTAGAGCTGTGACAGCGTTAGCAAACCTTGTTTTCAAGGTGTCAACCATGCTGGAAAGCATGAAGTATCGAGCTTTGTTGTTAGCATTCTGTCAATGCTCAAACTTCTCTTTAACAGCTTTAGTTGCATTGTCACCCAGCTATTCAGGAGACGGCTCAGTCAACACAAACATGGCACTTTCACCTATGAGAGCAATATTAATGTTCTCTTTCCATTTACGAAAGTTAGATCCATTTAGCTTATTTTCAGTCAACAGTGATAACATGGGATTTGACATGGCAATACAGGATACTACAAAATAATAAATAGAAATCAATTATGGTTTAACACAAAATCTTATTCATAAATTATTAGCACATAGCAAGTAGGAATGACAAGAGAAAATACTAAAACATACAATACTAAATAATTTCCAAGGTTTTCAATAAACGGACATTAGTGTCCCGTTTAGGCGAGAGTCAAAGCTACCATTCCTTGAATAGAATTGTCAGCTCATCTAAAATAATAACCATTCTAGCAACCCTTTATTCGATCAAAAAGAGAATCCGACGATGTCCCGTTTAGGCGAGAGTCAAGGTCATTCCTATTTCATGAGCTCCCACCATTGTTTCATACGTTTGTAAGTCTTATACAGTCACCACCATTAGGGTGATCAATACTAATATAAAAAACTTACAACTATACTTATCTTTCGAGATTAAACGGTGCTAACTTGCTAATGAACGTTCCTCCATTAGGAAGGATTACTCACTAAAACAATAGCTATGTAAAACAAACAATGGAGATTGAATATCTTAATAATAATAAAGCTCATTATTTAAAGTGTATTTTCTTCTATTATTTATTTATTTTAAATATATATTTATTTAATCAATTTTAAAATTAGAATAAAATTCTAAATGAAATATAATTTAATATTTATAAAATTAGACTTAGATGGTTAAGAAAATAAAATGAATTATTTCCATCTTAGTATTAATTTTCTAATAAATATTAAGAAAATTACTTAATTTAAGTTTTATTAATTTAAATTAATTTGCAACTCAAATTTAAACTTTCTATAAATATATCTACTATATTTTGAAAAAAAAATAAAGTATAAAATTAAACAATTTTCGAAATACATTAAAAATAAATTAATCTTTACTAAAAAAAATACTTCAAGCAAAAATACTATCTATCTAGATTTTCTTTGACTAATTAATTCAATTTCTAATAATAATATATTTTAGTTCCTTTATTTTAAATTAATCATTAAATGAAAAAAATCATTGATTTAAGTTGATTCAAAAATTAATTAAAATAATTAATTTACAACTTTAATCTATTTTTCAAGATAAATTCAAAATTATCTTGCATATTTAAATGCAATTTCGAAAATATTAATTAATAAAATAAATAATATATATTTCGAAAAATTATTCAAATTTAAGTTGTTATAAAATTTTCCAACTTAAAATAATTTTCTATTTAATTAAATGTCATGAAAATAACAATATTTAAGTATCATGATGAAAATCAACTTAGATATTTAATTTTCAATTTAATTAAATGTATTAAATTCAAGAAATAAATAATTAAGTATAGAGAAGGCTTAATTATTGATTTCTAGTTAATACTAGGAAAAATATTCTTAACATGAATTGTACCAAAATTAATTATTAACAATTAATTTCACAATCAATGATATTTTCCTATTTTAATATTAGAAATAATAATTAGTATAGAAATAACTATCTAGAAAATATCTCAATTTTACTAAGTATCTTTTCAAGATTTGGAAAATATAACAATATGCATATGCATTACATGTTTAGCGTGCATGTTAGGAAGCCTGTTAGATTACATTAGATATGTATGTTGGTTTCGTACCATCCGACCATATCACATCGGTTAGGCTAGAGTATGACTAGCAACTGGAGTATGACTAGTATACCGAGTATAGGCTGATTCTAGGGTTGGTGGTACTGTGCTATTTGACCGTATCACATCGGTTAGGCTGGAGTATGACTAGCAGCTGGAGTATGACCAGTGAACCGAGTATAGGCTGATACTGGAAGGTTTTGTTTGAATTGGTTTTGATTTGAGGGAGTTATGAATTTTTGATTGATTCCTACGAGGAACCAGAATTTCGAATGGGGTTCAGGAATTCACAGAACCGGAATTCCGGTTGCAGAACCGGTCTGCCGGTTGGGAGATTTTCTGGAACCCTAGTTTTTCTCGTTTTTATGTTGTTTGGGGTATTGCCATGCTTTTTATCGATAGGGAAACTTTTGGTTTCTAGTTTTAGTCCCCGGGAAGTGATTTAGCGTATCACTTATCTAGTGTTGTGATTGTTATGGTTTAAGAGCCTGTAAACCGTCGTGCAGTTCGTTCCACTCAGGTTGACCGGCACACCTGAATTCAGAATTGAGGTAAGATTAGTATAACAATATGCATATGTATTACATGTTTAGCGTGCATGTTAGGAAGCCTGTTAGATTACATTAGATATGTATGTTGGCTTTGTACCATCCGACCATATCACATCGGTTAGGCTAGAGTGTGACTAGCAACTGGAGTATGACCAGTATACCGAGTATAAGCTGATTCTAGGGTTAGTGGTACTGTGCTATTTGACTATATCACATCAGTTAGGCTAGAGTATGACTAGCAGCTGGAGTATGACCAGTGAACCCAGTATAGGTTGATACTGTAACACATCGGTTAGGCTAGAGTATGACTAGCAGCTGGAGTATGACCAGTGTACCGAGTATAGGCTGTTACTTTTCAATAGTACCGTCGTACGAACGTTCGGGACTCAGTATCGTGTGGGACACGGCAGTTAGGGTTATGGTCAGGAGTATGGGCGTCTGATCATAACCCGGGATTATGTATGTTTTATGATTTATGCTTTTCTTACTGAGTTTGTCGACTCACAGTGCTATGTTTATGTGTAGCTAAGGGCAAGGCCAAAGCTGAGGAACCGTGAGGACGAGGCGATGAAGATTGTACATGTCGGGGCGGTTAGGCCTGGAGCGTACGATCCTCGGGACAACAGTTCTTTTGTAATTAGTCACTAGGCGACAAGTATTTTGTATTAGATAGTAAACTTTTGTAAAGCTTTTTGTAAATGGGATCCCACAGTATTTTGTATGAAATATTTTATAAGTTTAATTAAAAAGGAAAAATTTTAATTAATCACAATTTCTATAAACCTCGTTGATTAGCAACGAGCTGCATAGTACGTTTAAAAATCAAGTAATACGCCTATGCTAGTTAGGGTGTTACAACCATCCTAATATTTTTCGATTTTCAAAAAATCATAACTAATTCAAATAAAATTGAAATTGAGTTCTGTAAAAAAGTAAATTGCTTAATTTTTTCCAAACTATCGAATAAAAATAATTCTAGAAACAGAATTTCAATTATTTTTCACGAAAATTCACAAACATCAATCAATCATCATATAGCACACAGATCAACATGAAACCATCCAAATCACATACAAATCGTTTTAAGTCCAAATTTATTGCAAGCAAATCAATTACCATGGCTCTGAGGCTAGGTTGGAATTTATTTTACCAGGATTTTAGATGTAACGTCCCCGCTTCAAGCCTCCATTGGGTCCTTACACCCACGGAATAAATTGCTCTTATACACGAGTACGTCACTTTGGCTGCTTCCTGGATTGATGACTGACCCTACAGACCAACACGAGTGTTTCCAGCGTGCTTTGTCCTCACTCACACACTTCCTAGGAAAACTTCCCAGGAGGTCACCCATCCTTGAAATTGCTCCAAGCCAAGCACGCTTAACTGTGGAGTTCTTTCGAGATGGGCTACCGAAAAACAAGATGCACCTTGTTGATATAGGTAGTACCAATCAATCCATTTAAGCTCTCTTCAACTGTGTAGTCCCATACCTACACAGTCTTAGAATCATCCCACTTGACCTTCCCCAGGCGATGTGGGATTGCACAGCTTACCCGGTATTTCCCCTTACGGATCACGAGACTACTGACTGTCACAATCACCCCCCCTTACGGGGTCCGACGTCCTCGTCGACCACACTTCCGGCTGGGTCAAGGCTCTGATACCATTTGTAACGTCCCCGCTTCAAGCCTCCATTGGGTCCTTACACCCACGGAATAAATTGCTCTTATACACGAGTACGTCACTTTGGCTGCTTCCTGGATTGATGACTGATCCTACAGACCAACACGAGTGTTTCCAGCGTGCTTTGTCCTCACTCACACACTTCCTGGGAAAACTTCCCAGGAGGTCACCCATCCTTGAAATTGCTCCAAGCCAAGCACGCTTAACTGTGGAGTTCTTTCGAGATGGGCTACCGAAAAACAAGATGCACCTTGTTGATATAGGTAGTACCAATCAATCCATTTAAGCTCTCTTCAACTGTGTAGTCCCATACCTACACAGTCTTAGAATCATCCCACTTGACCTTCCCCAGGCGATGTGGGATTGCACAGCTTACCCGGTATTTCCCCTTACGGATCACGAGACTACTGACTGTCACATTAGATCTACTCACAAGTATGTTGTTTAACATCCTAAATATGAACTTTCTAAAATGATAATTAAACACATATAAAGTTAAGAAAACCTTACATTGGTTGCAGCGAAATAATATGTCTCCTTCCACTCAGATCTCTAACCCTTTATCCTTTCTGTTGCAGAGTATTATAAAGATCTGAGCCCGAATGTCCTTCTCTTTGAATGTGATCCTTCAAAGTCTTCCAATCTATAATTGAGGTACCACTTGTTGTGTGTGGGCACTACTCTATCACTAGGAGGTTTCGAAAATATGAAGAAGAAAAGAGAGAGAGAGAGAGAGGGTCGGCTATAGAGAGAAAGTGGAAGGCTCAGTTTTTCTGAAAGAGGCAATCTCTTGAATTACTGACAAAAACTTACTTTAGCCTGAGCCATCACTTTCTATTTATAGGCAACTACTAGATTTAGGTTAGTAATTATTTGGCATTAAAATAATGAAAATATTAGTTGGAAAAAGCCAATCAAGTGGCCGGCCATTGGTGTTAGTGGGCCTCACTTGGATTTTGTAATTTTCACAATTTTTATTTCTATTTTCTCATAAACGCCAATTTTCCAATTCTAACCATTTAAATGCCAAAACTAATTATTTAATAACTAAAATAGATTATTAAATAATATTGTCATTTAATATAATTATTGATTACACATATAGAGTCTCTTAATTAATAAATAAACCTAGAATCTCTTTTCTTTACAATTTCACCTCTGCTTAGTGAAAATTCACAAATTAGACATAGTCTAACTTTAGAATTATAATTGATTAATCATAAATCAATTATTGAGTCTTACAAGCTGTATGGTCTCAACTAGAATGGGGACCATGGATCTATATTGCTGAGCTTCCAAGAACCCGAACGAATTTACTAAGTAAATTCCCTAACTTATTAATTCCTTGTTGAATCCACTCTTAGAACTTGGAATCGTACTCTCAAATTATATAGAGCATTCTATATGTTCCACGATATAGATATGCTATCTCATTTAACCATCGTTATAATCTTAATGTGATTAAAGATCTTCTATATAGATGATTTACATCGAGATGGGATAAATTTACCGTTTTTACCGCTCAATGTATTTGGCCCCTTAAAACACTTAGCTACCTGTAAATGATGGTTTAGTGATCTAAGAAGTAGTCACTCAAAAAAGAGCTCATTCATTTACTTCTATTTAGCTAAGCTCGGAATCATCACTTGACTTCTATGCACCAGTAGAATCTATAGATTCCATATTTATGTTCAGCGCTCCCACTCAATCATACTATCATGTTCCAAAAATATACGTATCACCCTAACCCAAAAGTAGGCTTAACTAATAAATCAAAGAACCTGAATAGCACTCCTGAGTTGAGCCTAAGCAAATCAGGTTTTAGATTCTTTTAATCTAAGATCAACTAGTGATATTGACATGAAAATATACAGCGGTAAGTTTATAATATCTTGACTAAGTTCAATATCGGTCCAGTCCAATGTATACTCCATACATTCGAAACTAGTACACTTTACCAATGTCTTGGAAAGAATATAACACTTACTCCAAGTGTAAGTACACATCATCGTTGATTATCACATCAGTGTAAATCCAAAATACTGATGAAACTGTAATTGTGAATAAGTATATGTTTTGGACTTAACTGATTTTGTGCATATATTAAATATATTAAACCATAAGTATAAAAAAAAAATTCATGCAAACATAAATCACTTCAAAATTTCTTACATTGATAACTAATCAGATTGTAATGGGTTTTATTTAGGACACAAAACCCAACACTGACATGGTTAGGTTCGATCTCAAGAGTATTATACATGTTCTTTGATTTGTTAGTTAAGCCTACTTTTTGGTCAGGGTGAAACGTACATTTCGGGAACATGGTAGTGCAATTGAGTGGTAGCGCTAAACATAGATATGGAATCTATAGCTTCTTTCTAGACATAGAAGTGAAATGATGATTTCCTTCGAGCTTGGCTAAATAGAGATAAATGGTTGAGTACTCATTTCAGATATTATGTTTAGTTCACTAAAATTAGACTTTGTCTAGTTTATGAATTTTCACTAAGGAATGGTTTAGTTGTGAAGAAAGAGTTTCTAGGGTTTATTTGTTAATTAAGAGACTTTGATTAGTCTAATTAAAAAATATATTAAATGACAATATTATTTAATAATTAATTTATAGTTATTAAATAATTAGAATTGGCATTTAAATAGTTAAATTGGAAAATTGGCATTTTTGAGAAAATAAGAAGGAAAAATGGCAAAATGGCAAAATTGCAAAGTGGGGCCCAATATCCATTCCATGGCTGGCCACTTTGTATGGAATTTGCCACTTTATTTTTCTAATATTTTAATGCCAAATAAATCTAACCTAACCCTAGGTGGTTTCCAATAAATAGGTAGTGATGGCTTAAGGGAAAAGATGATGCATCTCATTCCTTCAGAAAAAATTTGAGCCTCCACTCTTATACCCTAGCTGAAACCATCTTTCTCTCTTTCCCACTTCAAAACCAAAGCTACATAGTGAAAAGAGTGAGTGCCCACAGACATCAAGTAGTACTCAATCATTAGTTATGATTTTTTGAAAATTTGAAAATAATCTGAAATCGGGTACACTTCACGTGCGTGCGCGGACACGGGTGATCACCCGTGTGCACACGCATTAGGACAGATTGCTGTTCGAAGGAACACGCACACGCGTGTCCGTAGTCTGCATTCCGCGCGCAGAAATCTTACTGTGCAGGATCTATGTGTCGCAATTCTCGGTCGTGCATCCCAGGCGCGTGCGCAGATGGTATGCACTGCATACCATCCGCACCAACTGCAATTTTTTTCATTTTTTCATGCTTTTTCATGGAATTAATTTTGAATTTTTTATGCAGTTTTGTATTTTGATTTTTACTTCTCAAATTTCAAATATAATTATCAGAATTAAATTATTAATTTTTTAAAAAAATTAATTTAAGATATTAGTGAAATTTTAATTTAAAAATAGGTAAAAATCTATCTTTTTGCTTAATTTGTTATCTTATTTTTAAAATTTGATTATTTTATCTTATTTTTAAATTTAAGGTCAGATATTTAATATTTATTTTTTTTTTAATTAATTGACCTTATTTGAAATTTAAAATAAGATTATTTTAATCATAATATTTTAAATAGAAATAGGATATTATGCTAACTTTTAAATTTTGTTATTTTTTATTTAAACAAAATTGTAAAATCAGAACAATGATATTAAATTATCATTTTATTTTATTGAATATTTAATTTTTTAAAATAACATGAAATTTAAAAGTGGTTAGCATTTTTTTAAAAAAGATTCTTAGGTTAGTTGAAACCTAATTTTTCAAAATTATAGGTTTAATTTTAATTTTTTTTTAATTTATTTATTTATTATATATTATTTCGAAAAAAATATTTTTTTATTATTTATTTATTTTTCCAATTTTTTTTAAATTAAATTAAATTAATTTAAAATTAAATAAACTTTATATCCAACTTCTTGCAGGTGTGTGTATTTTATATTGTTTGATTGTAAAACAAGTTTTATAAAACCTATTATTGCTTGATCTAAATTGCCATGGTTAACTTGTTGACAGATCTAATGATCTGATTTTAGCCCATGGTTCAATTGTCAATAGGTCAAACCAATAATTTGTAACAGGTAAATTTTACATTCTTCTTGCATCTGTGTATGACCTAGTAACATGTTAGGATCCATCCAAATCTGTGTGCCTATGTGAGCCCATATGTTTGCTTTGGGCTTAGATGCATATAGGTAGCTCATTGTTTTTATTATTAAAATGGACTAGGTTGCTAAATAAAGTGTCACACCATGATAGATTTTATTTAGGCCCATTTAGTTTTTGGGCCTATTCAATTAATAATAGTTGTTCATTTTAAGGTTAAATTCCTCTCTTTTGGGCCTTGTGTGAGAGTTAAGGGGGCCAATAGCAGTGGGTACGACATACTGAACCCAACCCTCCCTCACATGAACAACCCCAACTGTGAAGGCCCATTTGCCTGATTTAAATAACTGTACTAGGTTAATTAAATTAGTTTAACCTAATAAAATTTATTAGCAACATTATTAATTTCAAAATATATGAAATTTATTTTTCGTTCGAATATTTTGATATTAATTTAAGAAAAACACACTTAGTTTAATGAAATTAATTCAAGATAAACTATATGTACTTTTCTTGTATTTAATTAAATATAGAATTATAACTAATTAGATTCTTCTGAAGCTTATTTTATTTTTTTTTATATTTCATTAAATATTCCTATTTAAGTTGTAAATTAGTTATTTCTAACTTATTTTTTTATAACCTTAAAATTGAATATTTTTTAAATTCAAAATTAAACTATATGTATTTTTCTTGTATTTAATTAAATATAGAATTATAACTAATTAGATTCTTCTAAAGCTTAATTTTTTTTTTATATTTCATTAAATATTCCTATTTAAGTTGTAAATTAATTATTTCTAACTTATTTTTTTTTTAATCAACTTAAATTTGAATATTTTTGAAATTTAAGATTAAGTTGAAGAATTCTAAGAATTAGTTATTGAGATATTCTTGGAATATTTTTTTATGTTGAATGTTTGTTAACTTTTGATCAACTTAAAATGGAATATTTTTCAAATTAAGTGGTTAGTAAGTTAATTTATTATTTAATTAAATTTTGAAAAATAATTTAAGTTGAAAATTTTATTATTTTAGAACAACATAAATTAGATATTTTTCAAGTATTTATTTTATTATATTTTAATTTTTTTTTGAAATTTTATATATTATTATATAATAATTTTTGAAAATTAAATTAAAGTTGAAAATTAATTTTTTAATTAATTTTGGACCAACTTTAAATTAATTAATTTTCATTATTAAAATATATGGATTAAAATAAATGATTAATTAAAAATACATTATTTTAAAGAATGAGCTTTAATCAAGATATATTCGATCTTCATTGTTGGTCTTACAATAGTTATATGTTTTCAATATAACCTCGAGACGCTAGACTTCGTCCCCCTTATGGATGGTTATTCGTTGAAAGCATTTAACACCGTAAGATCTCATATGATAAGTGTTTTGTAAGTTTTCGTCTCTATTAGACTCTCCCCTACGGTGACTACTTAGAGATAAATTTATAGAACATGAAATAATGGTGGAAGCTCATAAAATGAGAATAACCTTGACTCTCGCCTACCAGGACAACGTTGGATTCTCATTTTGATCGAATAAAAGGTTGCTAAAATGGTATCCATTTTAGATGAGCTGACTACTCTATTCAACTAATGTTATCTTTGATTCTCGCCTACCGGGACACTGTATTTCATTAGGTTGGAAACCTTGGAAAATAATAAATGTGTTTAGTTTTAGTATTTTTGCAAACATATATGATTACTTATTATTTTCTTAACTTGTGTATGAATTTATTGAACCAAATTATTTACTTCTGTTTATTGATATTTGTAGTGCAAAAATGTACAACCCACATCCCAACACTCATCTAGAATATGCCTTTAGGAATGAACTTCAAAGTGTGAATAAGACTCCTGGTCAGAGTAATACTTCACACTTGCTCATGATGAACATGAAATTCCAGAAAGTAGCTAAGCTAGGAATTGTTCAATCTGAAGTGTAAAGAGTTCATAGCTCCAACAATCCTACTACTTCAAGCTCAGTTGAGAAGAATCGAGAAAGTGATTTCACTTCCTCAGATTATCCTTCACAACAAATTGAACCAACAATAAGAACAATTCAAAAACGGTTAAGCAATGATGCTTTAGTTTTTGAATCATGTGTTTTAGGGAAGGATAAATCCATCTCGATTCTTGATTCTGGATCTAGAAATCATGTCAGTTGTTCATTGCAATTGCTTGAAAACTGGAATTATTTAAAATTCAGAGAGTTGAAAATTAAAGTTGGTAATGGAGAAATGGTATCGGTTAGAGCTAGCGGAAAAGCCAAACTCAAGTTTCAGAACAGAATTTTTGAATTAGACAATGTCTTATTCATTCTAAATTTTAGTAGAAACTTGATTTCTATTTCATGCTTACAATTCCAACACTACTAATTAGATTTTTCGAGTTCTGGTTCTACCATTTCTCGAAATGACATTCAAATTTGTGTTGCATGCATGGAACATGGGCTTCATGTTATTAGACCAAACGAACCATTTGCGCTTCATAACGAACTATTTAAAATAGCTAAACCTAGAAACCACAAAAAGCAAAAGATCGATAATGAAGACGAAATATATCTATGGCACTTACGTCTTGGTCATATAGGCTATGATAGACTTCAGAAATTAACCAAAGGTGGTCCATTGAAAAATGTCACCTTAGGTGAATTACCTATTTGTGAATCTTGCGTAGAAGACAAAATGACAAAACGTTCTTTCTCTGTAAAGGGAGAGCGTGCCAAGGAACCACTAGGCATAGTACATTCAGATCTTTGTGGACCACTGAATGTCAAAGCTAGAGCTGGTTATGAGTACTTTGTCACTTTCATTGACGGGTACTCTAGATATGGTCACATTAACCTTATGCATAAGAAATATGAAACGTTTGAAAAGTTTCAGGAATTTCTAGCATTGGCTCAAAACCAATTTGGTAAAACCTTAAAGATGTTGCGAACTGATAGGGGTATAGAATATATGGATATGCAGTTCAAAGATCATTTGATCGAACTTGGCATTGAATCCCAATTAACTGCCCCTAGGACTCCACAACAAAATGGAGTTGCAGAAAGAAGAAATCGCACGCTTTTGGAAATGGTTAGGTCCATGCTTAGCTACTCAACTCTACCAACGTCCTTTTGGGGATATGCAATTCAGATAGCGACCGACATTTTAAATGTTGTTCCATCTAAATCAGTCCCTAAGACACCCTTAGAATTATGGAATGGTCCTACACCTAGTTTACGCCATTACAGAATCTGAGGGTGCCCTGCTCATGTCTTAAGAAAGAAAGATGGAAAACTTGAAAAGCAAACTGAGGTTTGCATGTTTGTTGGAAATTCTAAATAGACTAGGGGTGGACTATTTTATAGTCGCAAGGATGATAAAGTGTTTGTTTCCACAAACGACACTTTCCTTGAAGATGACTGTATTTGGAATTTCAAACCACAAAGTAAAGTAGTATTGGAGGAAATGCTTTCAGATATAACTCCTTCTAATGTTCCATCCTCTTCTACTCAAGTAGAGGATAATCCCACTTCCTCGGTTGAACCTTTACAAGTTGATACAACTGAGAGAACTACCACTAAAGTTCCTGTTCAAATGGTCACCGCTCCTCGTTGTAGTGGGAGGGTTTCTACTAAACCATATCGTGATGGCTTGGATGGTGAAATCAATATGGTCGTTGGTGATGGTATTGATGACGACCCATTAACGTATAAACAGGCAATGACAAGTCCAGAACGGAAATGATGGTCAGCCGTCATGGATTCAGAAATGGATTCCATGAAAAAGAACAAAGTCTAGAAATATGTAGACGCACCCGATGACTATCATCCAATCGGATCTAAGTTGGTCTACAAGAAGAAAAGAGGTGCTAGAGGCGAAGTCGAAACTTTTAAAGCTAGACTGGTCACCAAGGGTTACACCCAAAGAGAAGGCGTGGACTATGAGAAAACTTTTAGTCCAATCGCCATGCTCAAATCCATCCGAATTCTTCTCTCCATAGCAGCTGCTTTCGATTATGAAATCTGGAAAATGGATGTCAAGACAGCTTTCCTTAACGAAATTCTTGAAGAAACCATCTAT
This sequence comes from Cannabis sativa, assembly GCF_029168945.1. Taxonomy (NCBI): domain Eukaryota; kingdom Viridiplantae; phylum Streptophyta; class Magnoliopsida; order Rosales; family Cannabaceae; genus Cannabis; species Cannabis sativa. The sequence goes on along the minus strand of NC_083603.1, from coordinate 79,061,146 downwards.
ATGGAGCAACCAGAAGGCTATGTTCTTCCAGGGCAGGAAAAGAAAGTTTGCAAACTCAATAGGTCTATTATGGACTTACAAGCTTCTCGCTCATGGAACAAAAGGTTTGATGAAATCATCAAGACCTACAGCTTTCTTCAGAATGAAGATGAATCTTGTGTTTACCAACTCAAGGAAAACTAAATGGTAGTATTCCTGGTCCTTTATGTTGATGACATTTTGATTATTGGCAACAATATCAAGAAAATGACTGACATCAAGGAATGGATGGACACTCAATTCAGAATAAAAGATTTGTGTGAAGCTGCCTATGTTCTCGGTATTCAGATTATCAGAAACTGGAAGAACAGATCCCTTGCTCTCTCTCAAACAACCTACATAGATAAAGTTTTAGAGAGATTCTCAATGACCAACACCAAAGGGGCAAGCATGCCTTCTAGATTTGGTATCCGTCTATCTAAGAAACAGTGGCCTACTGATCCTCAAGAGATAGAGGACATGAGAAGGGTTCCTTATGCTTCAGCAGTTGGAAGTCTAATGTATGCAATGTTATGCACTAGACCTTATATCTGTTATGCAATGGGAATTGTGAGCAGGTATCAGAGGAATCCAGGACCGGAACATTGGACCGCTGTTAAGCATATCTTGAAGTACTTGAAAAGTACAAGGCAATTAGTGTTAGTCTACAAGGGTGGTGCTTTAAATCCCGTAGACTATACCGATTTAGATTTCCAGGCATGTCTTGATGACAGAAAATCTACATCTGGGATGGTGTTTACTCTTGGGGTTGGAGCAGTGGTTTGGAAAAGTGCTAAACAAACCGCAATTTCAGACTCTACCATGGAGGCAGAATACATTGCTGCTGCAGAGGCTGCAAAAGAACTTGTCTGGCTTAGAAAGTTCTTCACAGGGCTCAGTGTTGTCCCTGGAATGGAAAAACCACTAGTTTTGCTTTGTGATAACACTTGAGCCATAGCCAACAGTAAAGAGCCTCGAAGCCACAAGAGAAGCAAACATATAGAAAGGAAATATCTCATCATCAGAGAATATGTGGTAAGAGGGGATGTATTGGTGGAGAAAGTGGACACAGAGGACAACCTAGCTGATCCATTCGCCAAAGTTTTGGCACGAAATGCATTTGAAAAGCACCGTCAGAATTTAGGATTAATTGAAATGTACTGATTGTTTTATATTAGTGCAAGTGGGAGTTTGTTGTGTTTTATGCCATAACTAAAACTCCATTTTAATGTAATCTTTATTATTTAAATATCAATAAAAAAACAGAAGTATTTTCATCACTTATTGTGTCATTTGGTTCATGTTATCATTTATATGTTTATTTGATTTATAAATTCATCCAAATCCTTATCACATTTATGTTCTTGTTTATTGTGTCGTCAACACAGTGGAAAGTAATCAAGATTGTGTGATTAAATATACATTCCTAGATTTATTAGTACACAGGGTTTAATTGATATGATAATCTACAACATAGTTTACTTGTACCATGGATAAGTGCTATGTCCTCTCCAGGGCATTGGTTAAAGTAAAGCTTGGGTTGGGTGCATGGAGTATGCATCGGATGGGACCGATATTTAACTTTGAATCAGATTTGTTAAACTTACCGTAATATCTATTCAATTCAATATCACCTAGTTGATCCTAGATCAAATGATCTCAATCGTGACATGGTTAGGTTCGATCTCAAGAGTATTATACATGTTCTTTGATTTGTTAGTTAAGCCTACTTTTTGGTCAGGGTGATACGTACATTTTGGGAACATGGTAGTGCAATTGAGTGGGAGCGTTAAACATAGATATGGAATCTATAGCTTCTTTCTAGACATAGAAGTGAAATGATGATTTCCTTCGAACTTGGCTAAATAGAGATAAATGGTTGAGTACTCATTTTAGAAATTATGTTTAGTTTACTGAAATATCATTTATAGGTGGCTAAGTTTTTTAAGGATAAAATACATTGAAGGGTGTAACGGTAATTTAATCCCTATGCAATGTAAATCATCTATAGAGGATCATTGATTATTGGGATTATAACAATGGATAACTGATAGCGTCTCTATATCGTGGAACATATAGAGTGCTCTATATAACTGAGAGTGCAATTCCAAGTTCTATGGTGGATGCAATAAGGAATTAATAAGTCAGTGAATTTACTTGGTAAATTCTCGGTCTACTTATTGGAAGCTCAGATATATAGGCCCATGGTCCCCATACTAGTTGAGACAATACTACTTGTAAGACTCAGTTAATTGATTTTGATTAATCAATTATAATTCTAAAATTAGACTATGTCTAGTTTATGAATTTTCACTAAGCAATGGCTTAATTTTGAACAAAGAGTTTCTAGGGTTTACTTGTTAATTAAGAGACTTTGATTAGTCTAATGAATAAATATATTAAATGACATTATTATTTAATAATTAATTTTTAGTTATTAAATAATTAGAATTGACATTTAAATGGTTAAATTTGAAATTTTGCATTTTTGAGAAAGTAAGAAGCAAAATGGGAAAATGGCAAAATTGCAAAGTGGGGCCCAATATCCATTCCATGGCCGGCCACTTTATTTTTCTAATATTTTAATGCCAAATAAATCTAACCTAACCCTAGGTGGTTTCCTATAAATAGGTAGTGATGGCTTAAGGGAAAAGATGATGCATCTCATTCCTTCAAATAAAATTTGAGCCTCCACTGCTATACCCTAGCCGAAACCATCTTTATCTCTTTCCCTCTTGAAAACCGAAGCCACATAGTGAAAAGAGTGAGTGCCCACACACATCAAGTAGTACTCAATCATAGTGTGTAAGGCTGTGAAGAATCAAAATTCAAGAGAAGGAGAATTAGACTCAGATCTTGGTGATACTTTGCTACAGAAAGGATAGAAGGGTTGGAGATCTGAGTGGAAGGAGACACTATATTCCGCTGCAACCACTGTAAGGTTTCTTATACTTTATGTGTTTATTTCATATCTGTTGACCGAGATTTTCGGCAACTAATAAAATATTATAAAACTACCGAGCTGTAAGAAAGTGAGAGAAGGATTTTTACGTGGTTGGGGCGTTAATGAGCCTTAGTCCACGAGTCTTTGTTATTTATGGATGTATTTAATACAGAGAATATACTTGGGAGAATTTCACCCTTATAAATACAGAGAATGTTCTTGGTGAGTATTTACTCTACTTGGTCATATGCAGCCCAAGATTCTCGATCCCATTTAATGAGCTTTGAGGGGGTATTTATAGTGTTTTTGGTGGGGAAATCCCTAGAATTGTCCTTACAAGTGTATCTGTAAGTATCCATAAAGTTGGGTATTCCCAATGAATATACCATGGGTAATGCATGGTCAAATCCCTAGGTGATGTAGGGTTTTTATGTGGAATGTCCTTATTGCCTTTTGACTGACGTGACTCTTCACAGTGTAGCCGTCGCTAGACTTAAATGATCATTACTGTGCCGCTGCTGGTTGGAGGTTGTGCCGTCAGACTTTATTGCGTTTAGCAGTCCCAACACGCTTCCTCCCATGCGACATTTAATGCGACTTGATTGCTCAGGAGAAACCTGACACCTCGCGGAGATGCCTTAGCGTTATATGAGCTTCCGGGAGCATATTGAGTTCCATGTGCCTTCTCCGGGACCTACGTCCTGGACGTTACCTTATGGCATAAAGACTTAGCAAATATTGTGAATTGCTTGATCCACGTGTCCCTGTCTGATTGGTCCACGTATATTGGGCAAGATTAGTGGCAACATTTATCCCCCAAGCCTTGTTTATTTGAAAAATGAAACAAGGCTTGTTCACGTGCCTCCGGTTGACTCCTCGGTTTCTTGGCACGAGCTTTGAGCGCGTGAGGGTGTATTTAATGATGGCTTTTAATGCAGGGATTCACTTTTTGCAGGGGTCGATTCGTTTCACGCCCATTGATTGATACGGCGCATTAATGGTGTCAGACGGATACTCAAGCGTTTCCACCGCCTTTATTGTAAATCAATCTGGTCCGTCGATTTTTGAGCATTTGAATCGTGCGCTTCCCCCACCGTTCGATTGGTAGGTGATGACGCCTGTTCCTCATGCATTTTTGCCTATAAAAGCCACCACCTTTTCTTCATTTCGGTTACTTCACATTTCTTGCCAACTTTGCTCAAATTTCCTAGAGAGAAAATTTTCAGACCTTAGAACAAGGCCTTTAAACACTTTGCGATTTTCCCAGTTCTTCTTCGCTCGTTGCAACCAGTCCTTCTTGTCTTTACTCGACTCTCAGCAGGACCCCCAGTTTCAACACTTCATCGTAAGTTTTTTGTATCCTTTGCTTTATTATTGAATGGCATGCTATTACTTATCTGTTTGTTCTTTTCTGGGTTTGCATTCGAAATTTCTGGGCATGCAAGTGTTTAAATCCTTTATATAGTCTGTTTGAGTTTACTGCTCTAGTGATAGGATTGCTATTGTCACGCCTCTGTTGTTATTGTGTATTTTCTTTGTAGAACGCCATACGCTCTTCGTATAATGGTTGCTTAGGGCATAGGATAGACTTTTTTTTTTCTTTCTGTTTTCCTTATCGCGTAAAGCCGTCTTCTGTGAATTTACTGCACCCGACTCTTGTCCAGGGAATCCTTCCAGGGTTTCCTGTGTGACACGTGTCTGGAGGGGGCCTCTTTCCAGCGGTTAGGGGACCCCCATTCCCTTTTTCTTAATTTAGGGTTTGGTATGGGGCCCAACTGCTGGAATTTTACTCTTTTTACAGAATAGAAAAATGTCTGCTTCTGGCTCAAAGTGATCAAAGAAAAGTGGTAAGCGCATGGCTACCCTTGAAGAGGTCTCCCTAGGACCCGTTGCCCAGGAGGGGTACAAGTCCCGGGCGACCGGATGGGAAGCGGCTGAGCTTTATTCCACCTTGACCTGTCCCCATCAATTGGAGAACATTGTGGAGGTTGCTGGAATCAAGCCTTCCACCTCAGGGACCTACCATCGGCCACCTCACGACGCGGAGACGCCCAACCACAACTACGGCGGCTTCGGGGCCTGGAGCCAAACGCACCTGATGGCTGGGGCCATGCTTCCTCTTCAGGATTATTTTGTTAATTTTCTAGTTTTTGTCGGCCTTGCGCCATACCAACTTATTCCCCAAGCATACCGCCTACTTTCAGGCTTATTCATTTTTTATACCGCCCGGGGATGGGGATCTCCCCACCCGGCGGAAATTTTGTATTTTTATGAACTTGTTTCCGTCCCTAAGAAGGGGGGCAAACTTAAGGATGGTTTTTATGGGGACAGGTCAAGGTGGAATAAAAACCGTACAACAGGCAAACTCACGTTAAGGAGTATCGCCATCGTTTTTTCTTCTCCTCCGGGTTCCGACCAGTGGACCATCCGGAGCTCCTTACTGAGTGGGTGAGGATTCCTCCCTATGAACGGACTGCATCTACTCAGGCCTTTCTTCGGAGAGCCCAGGCCTTTGCCTCTTACGACCGGGCCGATCTTGACGTCGGGGGTCTGGTCACTACGGAGAACTGCACGAAGGCAAAACTCATCCTTCCGCATCAATCTGTGGAGGACTCTAACCTTTCTCGGGTCATCTGTCCCAATGTGAGGGCGCCGGTCACGGAGAAGACCTTCCGGGACGAGATCATTGCCACGGCAGAGAAGAAATACCAGGAGTATCTCTACCGGAAGGCCCAAGAGAAGGCGTACTCTAAGGCCCAGGCGGCTTCCGGGAGGACGCTCCGCGTGGGGAGCCCGGTGGAGAGAAGGAGTCAGGCGATTGCCGGGAAGCCCCTTCACATTGAGGATTCAACGGAGAGAAGGGCTCCCAGGCCACAGCCTTTGGTTCCAGAGCCAAACACTGGGGCTCCTGGTGCCAACACTTCCGGCGCCGGTGGTAAGTCTCCTTTGGTAGTTCATTATGTTCCTTCTGTTGGTGAGTATGCCAGTCTTAGGCCCATAGGGTTCGACGAGCGTCTTTATAGGTTTAGGATGCCCTCGACCCGGTGGGGAGATCATTTGAAGGAATTTTATTTTTCAAACTTAGGAGATTTCCTAGGTCGGTCCCGGATGGGTTCTGGTCCTCCGGAGCCTGTTCCCTTAGGTCCCTCAGCTTACATTACATCCAGCTGGTTCTGGCCTTCGGACAGCTATCTTGGAGATGGTGCTGCCAGCATAAAAATTCGGAACTTTGCTACGGCCGAATTAGAGAGTCAGGGTAGGACTAGCTTACTTGCCATATCTTATGTTGGTGGTTTCCCACGGATGTTCTAACACTTGCTTTCTTTTGTTGCAGCAGGTATCTCCATGGACGCCATTTTGGATCAGCTTGCTGGGGTTCACACTCCTGAGGCTCCTCCTGCCTTTACTTCTTCCCCGATGGCCCCTGCTCTAAAGATTTCTTCCAGCGCTCCCCCCAACACTATTGATTTAGTGGATGACGAGGAGGTGCTGCCGGGAGAAAGTCAAGAAAAGCAATGGGGCTTTTTTGAGGAAGTTAAAGAAGGTGCAGGAGGGCTCCGGGCTCTTCCTGAGGAAGTTGAAGAATGTTAAGAAGAGCAAGAAATTGCTCTGATTCGCAAGCGTAAGGGCAAAATGATTGCCCACGAAGAGCCCAAGCGGCCTCGGAGAGCTGATACTCCTGCCCACGGTCTTGATGGCGGGGTCTCTCCCATGGAAGAGCATACTGCCCCTCCCAACATTGTGCTGACTCCGGTTCCTGCAGACAAGGCGAGACAGGAGCTCCGGATAGCTAAGCATAACTACGCCATGGATGAATACTCACTGGGGTTTGCTGAGGTGGAAGCCCTTAGGAGGGTTCTTCGGGTTGAGGTGCAAGACACCATCAACAACCCGGAGTACCAGGATCCGTGGGACCTAAATTTGGACCCCCTATCGGACTAGTTCCGTCGCTTCCTTGGGCCCACCTTGGCTCCTTTCGCTGCGGAGATGACTGGCGAGTTTGCGTCTGAGCTTACCCGCTGCGCGCCTAAGCGGTTCGCTACTTGTGCCTCCCTGAACTCCATCTCCCAAGTCCAGGATCTCAGCCACTCCCTCATTGTGGTAAGTGCTTCATGATTTTGTTTTTCCCCTTATTCTTTTTGGAGATTCTTTCTTAGACTTGCATTGTTGCTTAGCTTGCTGCTGAAGCTGGCCGCCTCTCCAAGAACATAATCAACCATGGCTTCGTTCTGTCTAATTTTGGGGACATGAACGAAGTCAGGAATGTTCTTCAGGACCTTACTGCGGAGAGGCAGCTTTACCAGGAGGCTGCTGCCAAGGCCAATGAGGAGGAGGCTAAGCGGAGAGAAGCCCAGGCGGAGGCCATGATCCGGGATGAGGCCCTGCGGAGAGACAGGCTGGAGGCCAAGCATCAAAGGAGCTGACGGCGGAAGCTGAGGCCGCTGCAAAGGCCAAGCGGGAGCTCCAGGAGGCCAGGGAAGCCTTGGACGAAATGGTTGCCAAGGTGAGATCCTTAGAGGAAACTCACCAGGCAAACTTAGAGTCCAGGGCGCTCTAGCCGCGGAGTTGAAGGAGCTTAGGGACTTCAAGGAACAAGCCTCAAAGAAGGCAAAAAGAGCTGAGCTTCTTTCTGATGTTTCCTGTGGCCGGTGCCCTAAGCGCTTCGATGATGGAGTCCTCATGGCTTGGTCGACCAATGAAAAAAATATCAAGCTAACCTTCTATCCCAAACCTGAAGAGATGATCGCCAAATTCCGGGAGAAGAAGAAGAAGCTTGATGCCATGGTAGAGGCACGCATCGGACCTCGCCTTCCTCCGTGCATTGACTAGGCCGCTCGAGATTAACCCAATACAACCAGGATTTCACCCACTTCTCTTATTATTATTTTTTCTTTTTATACATATTTGTTTACATACAGCTACTTTGACACAATACATTTATGTAGCTGTTTTTTATTTAAAGGGGAGACAATTTCTAAGGCCTGTCCCCGGGCCATTTGTATATATTTTGACCTGCCCTTTGGGCTAGGATATTTATATATGATCTCTTTTGACGCACATATTTCTCTTTTTTGACCTGTCCTTTGGATCAGGATTTTTATACTTATGCTTTTTATTTTTGTGCATACTTTTCTTTTTTTGACTTGCCCTTTGGGTCAGGATATTTTACTTAGTTTGTTTTCTGTCTGACCGTGCGATATACCCTAGTACCCCTCTGAGTGGCATAGAAACTTTGTTTTTAAGGCACTCATTTTTATTCAACATGTGGAGGAGGTATACATTTGGACGGTAGAAACTCTTTAAACAAAGTCTAAGTTACATTTTGGCTATTGGTAATATTTTCTGAGGTGATCGGCATTCCAGGCTCTTGGCACAATGGTTCCATCCATTCTTTTTAGCTTGTAAGTGCCGGAGCCGATTTCGTCCTCGATTTCATATGGTCCTTCCCAATTTGGCCCAAGTACCCCCACTCCGGGTTCCTGGGTGGCTGGGAAGACTCTTCTTAGGACCATATCCCCAATAACAAATTTTTTGTTTTTAACCTTAGAGTTAAAATACTTGGTCACCTTCTTCTGATAAGCTGCCATCCGTATTTGAGACTCATCCCGGAGTTCTTCGACGTGATCCAAAGCCTCTTGAAGCAAAGCTTGATTAGTGGCTGGATCGTAAGTCGTCCTTCTGTGGGATGGGAATAACGTTTCTACCGGGACCATCGCTTCACAACCGTACGCCATTGAAAAAGGCGAGTGACCGGTCGTTGTTCTGGGGGTCGTCCGGTAGGCCCATAACACTCTTGGCAACTCTTCAGGCCAGTTGTTTTTGCAGGCCAGCACCTCTTTCTTCAGGGTGACCTTTAGGATTTTATTGACTGCTTCCGCTTGACCGTTTGTTTGAGGTCTGGCCACCGCGGAGAAGCTTTTCACTACTCCATGTTGGTTGCACAAGTCAGTAAATTCCTCACAATCGAATTGCTTTCCATTGTCAGAGACTATTTTGTGAGGTAAGCCATATCGACACACTATGTTTTTAATAACAAAGTCCAGTGCCTTTTTAGCAGTTATTGTCTTCATGGGCTCAGCCTCCGTCGATTTGGTGAAGTAGTCTACTGCTACTATTGCATACTTTACTCCTCCTTTTCCTGTTGGCAGGGACCCAATAAGATCTATTTCCCATACCGCGAAGGGCCAGGGACTAGTCATCAGGGTGATTTCATTTGGAGGAGCTCTCGGTATGTTCGTGAACCTTTGACACGAATCACACTTTTGGACGTAGTCTATGCAATCTTTTTTCATTGTTGGCCAGAAGTACCCTTGTCTCAGTATTTTCTTTGAGAGACTGGGTCCTCCCGTATGATCTCCACAGAACCCTTCGTGGACCTCTAGCATGATTTGTCTAGCTTCAGGGTCCGATACACACCTTAAATAAGGCATGCTGAGTCCTCTTCGGTAGAGAATTTGATCCATCATTACATAACAATGAGCCTGATACTGAATCTTTCGAGACAGTGCCCTTTCTTGGGGCAACTCACCTTTTGTTATGTATTTTATGATGGGGACCATCCAGGGCGGTTCTTGCCCAACCGTTACCGTGGTCTCTTTTATTTTGATGCTTGGCTCTGCCAAGCGTTCCACTGGTACTACCCCCAGCTCTTCGATTTCGCTATCTGAGGCTAACTTAGCCAGACAGTCCGCGTGAGCGTTCTTTTCCCGGGGGATTCTTTCTATTTTTGTAGTCCTTGAACTCGTGGAGAAGCTCTCGGACTATTGTTATGTACGCAGCCATTCGCTCGCCGCGTGTTTGGTATTCTTTGGATACTTGGTTTTGACCAGTTGGGAATCACTATAGACTTCCACTCTTTTGGCTCCTACATCTTTTGCTAATTTCAGCCCTGCTATTAGGGCTTCATATTCGGCCTCATTGTTTGAAGCTGCGAAGTCAAACTGTAGGGCCACCTGGAGTCGCAGTCCGGTTGGTGATATCATCGCCACTCCGGCTCCAGAACCGTTTTTATTGGAGGCTCCATCTACAAATACTCTCCATGTGGGGATTGGAGGTACCGCGTATTCACGGTTGCCTCGGCTTCGTTGCATTCAGTAATGAAGTCTGCCAAGGCTTGGCCTTTTATAGAAATTCGGGGCATGTAGTGCAAGTCGAATTGACTTAGCTCCATTGCCCACTTGAGGAGCCTTCCGGATGCTTCAGGTTTTTGGAGGACTTGCCGGAGCGGATGGTTGGTCAGAATTTTGATCGGATGTGCTTGGAAGTATGGCCTCAACTTCCTTGATTCCATCAGGAGGCAAAAAACCAGCTTTTCAATGACTGGGTATCTTGTTTCGGCCCCTATCATGCGCTTGCTGACATAGTACACGGGATGCTGAGTTTTCTCTTCTTCCCAGACTAGGGCAGCGCTGACCGCGTGTTCAGAGACAGCCAAATAAAGAAATAGGTCTTCTCTGAGAACGGGTTTTGATAAGATAGGGGGCTTGGCCATGTGCTCTTTTAGCTTTTTGAATGCCTCCTCGCACTCGTCCGACCATTCGAACTTTTGGCACTTCTTTAGCACGTTGAAGAAGGGTATGCACTTGTCCGTGGACCGTGAGATGAAGCGGCTTAAAGCAGCTACCTTTCCAGTCAGGCTCTGCACATCTTTATGTTTTTTGGGGGATGGCGTGCTCAGGAGAGCCTGGATTTTTTCCGAATTTGCCTCCATCCCCCTTTGAATGACGATGAAGCCCAGGAACTTTCCTGATTTGACCCCAAAGGTGCATTTCTTTGGGTTGAGCTTCATGCCGTATCTCCGGACCACTTCGAAGCATTCTTCCAAGTCGCTTGCATGGCTGTTGCATGCCTTGGATTTGACGAGCATGTCGTCTACATAAACCTCCATATTTCACCCCGGGAGGCCTTTAAACATCCGGTTAACCATTCTCTGATAGGTTGCTCCGGTTTTTTTCAGTCCGAAGGGCATGACTAAGTAACAATATACCCCCTTATCGGTCCTGAAGCTAGTACACTCCTGGTCTGCCGTATGCATTTTTATTTGATTGTACCCAGCATAGGCGTCCATGAAGGATAGCAGTTTGAATCCAGAAGTGGCATCCACCATCTGGTCGATCCTGGGCAGCCGGAAGAAGTCCTTCAGACAAGCTTTGTTTAGATCGGTGAAATCTATACAAACTCGCCAAGTTCCGTTTGGCTTGGGCACCAGGACCGGATGGGCCAGCCACTCCTAATAGTATACGTCGCGGATCATGTTGTTAGTCAAAAGCTTGTCCACCTCTTTCTCCAGAGCTTCGGCTTTCACCGAGTCGAGCGGGCGTCGCTTTTGCTGGACGGGGGGCATGTCCAGATTGACGTTGAGTACGTGGGTGATGACATGAGGGCTTATGCCAGTCATGTCTTCTTGGGGCCATGCAAAGATGTCGATGGCGCCCTTCAGTGTTTTTATTATTTTTTCTTTTTCCCCCGGATCTAGGTTCTTCCCTAGCCGGAGTACTTTGGCGGAGTCGAGGTCGCACACTGATACTTCCTCGACGTCCTCCATTGGCTCCACAATTCTTTCGGACCCCACACGGGGGTGTAACTCATCCTCTTCAGCCACTTCTGGCTCAGCTGACTCCCGGACCATTAGCACGGGCAAGTGGGTTGCGACATTGTAACATTGTCTTGCTTTCCCCTGGTTTCCCCTCACAGTTCCGATTCCGGCCTCCCAGGTAGGGAACTTCAGGCACAGGTGCCGAATCGATGTGACTGCGCCAAAGTCTACCAAGGCCAGTCGGCCGAGGATCGCGTTGTAGGCTGTCGGACAGTCCACCACTACGAAAGTGCAGTATTTAAATGTGCTCTGGGGGGTGTCCGGGCACAAGGTGACTGGGAGCCTTACTTTTCCCATTGGGATAAGTGTCGTCCCGTTAAACCCTGTGAGTTGGGACCCACTGGGTGAGAGGTCCCGGTCCGTCAAGCCTATCTCGGTGAAGGCTTCCTTGAAGAGTAGGTTCACGGAACTTCCATTGTCAATTAAGACTCTGGCCACCACTTTATTCGCGATGGGGGTCTCTATGACCAATGGGTCATGATGAGGGAAGCGCACTGTCTTGGCGTCTTCTTCCGTGAACGTGATGGGTTGGTCCATCAACCAGGGCCTTTGAGCTGGGAGTTGAGTAACTTCCCAAACCTCACTGTGTTTCGCGGCCCCTGCGTATCGCTTAAGCTCCTTGCGAGTAGTTCCTCCGATATGGGGACCTCCGGAGATCATAGCTACCCTCCCATTAGGCCGGGGCGGCAGACCGAGGATATGCTGGGCGTCGCCCGTGGGAGCAGCGGGAGCCAATGCCCCTGTTGTACCCCCCGGTGTTCCCTGAGGCATACCCGCAGTCGCCTAGCCCAGATTGAGGTGGGGCAACCTATTTTTGATCCACTCGTAGAGGTGGCCTAATCGGATTAGATTTTCCATCTCGTCCTTGAGATTTTTACACTCATTGGTGCTATGACCGATGTCGTTGTGGTACTCGCATGTCTTGCTCGGATCTCTCCGGGAGCTATCTTTGTACAACGGTTGTGGTCTCCGGTAGTGTGTATTTTGCCTAGTAGCAAAGTACACACGCTCTTGGGAGTCTGACAACTCGGTGTATTTAATATACTGGGGGGTGTACCCCCTTTTCTGGCGCTTCTCTCCCGTCCGGGTGCTGCCCTTGGAGGACCTTTTACTCCTCGAACCCTGGGAAGGGCCTGCCAGACTAGCAGCCGGAGCAGAGTGAGAAGGAGCTTGTCCATTCACTCCGGACGTGTTGCCAAAATGGGATGATGCTGGTGCCAAGGCTTGGCCCTGGCTATATCCGGGGGTAGCAGAGAATTGTATGCCACTTGCTTGTGGAGTGGCGGTCGGGGCAGTACCCGAGGGCGATACTCCAGGCATGTACCATGCTATCCCGGTGGGATAGTATCCTCCGTAAGCCACGATTTGGGCTTCTTCGAGGTTGATATATTTTTGGACTCTCTTCTGGAAGTCCTGAAGGCTGGCAGCTCCTTCTTGCTGTAGTTCATTCCAGAAAGGAGTCCTAGTGCGGATGCCTGCTTGGAGAAGTGCAAGCTGTTGTCCGTCGTCAACTTTCTTGGTTTTCGAGGCTTCCTTTCGGTACCTCTTTATATAATTCTTCAAGGTCTCGGTGGGCAGTTGCTTGATATTAGTCAAGGCACTAACCTCCAGATTGACCTTTCTTGCGGCGACAAACTGTCTCCGGAAGTTGGTCTGTAGTTTGTTCCAACAGCCCACGGATCCCGGTTCCAGTTTTTTGAACCATTCCTCCGCGGACCCACTTAGGGTAAGTGGGAAGCATAGACATTTGGCGTCATTTCTGACCCTCATGACCGTCATGACACGGTTGAACCGTGACAAGTGGTCGGTAGGATCGGAGTTCCCAGTATAAGCTGCCATTTCGGGCATCTTGAAGTTCTTAGGGAGCTCCGCCTCTAAGATGTGCTTAGCACAGGGCTCCCGATCCTCGCTGTCTAAGTCGGAGTCATCTCCTTTCTGTCTCCGGGAGTCTCGGGCGATGTCTTTTTGAAGTATGGCGAGTTCCACCATAATTCCTTCGTTTAACGTACCCGTGGAGACCGCGGGTCCATATCTTTTTTGGTCAAGGTGATCTTGGAGATCACCTTTGTTCCCATTGATTTGATTTCTCAGATCAACGGGAGGACACCTCTGTCCTCTTCTCCCTCTACCCCCGGGTTCTTGGTGCACGAAAACGCTTTTTTGGTCCCCTCGATCCTGAGGGCCAAAGCTCCCTTTTTGGGGCTTGCCCCTCTGCGGACCTTTCCCTTTAGGGAAATTTGAGCGGACCTTTCGTGGATCCTGCGCCTTTTTCTTTCGCCCTGGGGTAGAAGTAGGATTTTTTGTTTGGTTCCCTTCAGCAGGGTATCTTATAGGGCTAGGCTCCCTAGATTTCTGCTGTTGGGAACTAGGCGAAGACGTCGCTGGCTCCTTGTCAAGTCCAGCGGTCATTGCCTTGGGGTGCACGTGAATGCCAACTACCTCCATGGCTTTTTGCATGGCCAACATCACTTCTTGCATTTTCTGGTTTTGCGCTTTCTGAGCTTCGATCTCGGCTTCGTGATCGATAGCTTTTTGTCTGAGAAGCACCAGTTCAGAGTAAGTACCTTCGTCATAGGCATACTCGTCGAGGTTTCCCTCGTAGTCATCATCGGGGATTATTTCCTCTTCCTCGGACCCCTCTGCTGCTCTTGAGGCTACGTCTTCCTCATTCGGGTCTTGAGCGTCTTCAAGAGGGCGAGGCTGACGAGTACTTCTAGTCTCCACCATGTTTGTGAAGTCAAGTGTTTGTTTACAGTGGCTTTCTTCAGCTCTCAATGAAAGCACCAAAATGTTGACCGAGATTTTCGGCAACTAATAAAATATTATAAAACTACCGAGCTGTAAGAAAGTGAGAGAAGGATTTTTACGTGGTTGGGGCGTTAATGAGCCTTAGTCCACGAGTCTTTGTTATTTATGGATGTATTTAATACAGAGAATATACTTGGGAGAATTTCACCCTTATAAATACAGAGAATGTTCTTGGTGAGTATTTACTCTACTTGCTCATATGCAGCCCAAGATTCTCGATCCCATTTAATGAGCTTTGAGGGGGTATTTATAGTGTTTTTGGTGGGGAAATCCCTAGAATTGTCCTTACAAGTGTATCTGTAAGTATCCATAAAGTTGGGTATTCCCAATGAATATACCATGGGTAATGCATGGTCAAATCCCTAGGTGATGTAGGGTTTTTATGTGGAATGTCCTTATTGCCTTTTGACTGACGTGACTCTTCACAGTGTAGCCGTCGCTAGACTTAAATGATCATTACTGTGCCGCTGCTGGTTGGAGGTTGTGCCGTCAGACTTTATTGCGTGTAGCAGTCCCAACACGCTTCCTCCCATGCGACATTTAATGCGACTTGATTGCTCAGGAGAAACCTGACACCTCGCGGAGATGCCTTAGCGTTATATGAGCTTCCGGGAGCATATTGAGTTCCATGTGCCTTCTCCGGGACCTACGTCCTGGACGTTACCTTATGACATAAAGACTTAGCAAATATTGTGAATTGCTTGATCCACGTGTCCCTGTCTGATTGGTCCACGTATATTGGGCAAGATTAGGGGCAACAATATCGTTTTAGAAGTTCATATGTAGGATTTTAAATAACATACTTGTTAGTAAATCTAAGATCCTGGTAAAATAATTCCTACACAAATATCCAAGCTCATTTTTTCTCCAATTCATGATGGAGACTAGAGCTTCCATTAAAACTTTGGAAACTTAAATGGGACAGTTAACTGCTCAAATGGGAACCCGTACTCAAGGGAATGCACCTAGAACTAGTGAGGTAAAGGGCAAAGAGCAGTGTCAAGCAATTTCCTTGAGGAGTGGAAAGAGTTATGAGGGGCCAAGAGTGAGCATACAATTGAAGCTACGGATCAAGATCAACAGGCACAGGCTGAAGTTAATAAGAGGCAAGTTGAAGAGAAGAAGACTACTGAGGGTTTTACAGCAAAAGAAGCTTCACCACGTATAAATATTGAGCACCATGTAAAAATTCCTTACCCTCAAAGACTCTGCAAGAACAACCTCGACAAGCAATTTTCAAAATTTCTTGAAATATTCAGGATGCTGCACATTAACATTCCATTTGCGGAGGCCTTGGAGAAAATGCCAACTTACCTGAAGTTCATGAAAGAAATTTTAGCTAAGAAAAGGAAGTTTGAAGAATTTAAGACAGTGGCGCTCACTGAGGAGTGCAGTGCAATTTTGCAGAAGAAACTATCGCCCAAGCTTAAAGATCTGGGTAGTTTCAATATTCCATGCTCTATAGGGGGTTTGGTGGAAGCTAAAGCTCTATGTGATCTGGGAGCAAGCATTAATCTAATGCCCTTGTCTGTCTTCAAAAGACTAGGATTGGGAAAAGCAAAGCCCACAACAGTGACTTTACAACTGGCGGATCGTTCTTTGACTCATCCTCGTGGGATAACTGAAAATGTACTGGTGAAGGTTGGTAAGTTTATCTTCCCTGCTGATTTCTTAATTCTTGATATGGAGGAAGATTCAACTATTCCCATTTTTTTGGGAAGACCATTCTTAGCCACTGGGCGAGCATTAATAGATATTCAAAAGGGGGAGTTAAAGTTGTTAGTGCAAGATGAAGAGGTCAATTTTAATATTTTTCCCCCAACTGACATTCCTACATGTTGCGAGATTGAGATGGTTAAGGGTTCTTTTGTTAAAGTTGATAAAAAGAGAGCAAAGCCTAAAGAGTAACTTCAAACAATTTGGCGTCGTTGGAAAAGATTGATGTGTGGTAGTTTTGAAGGTGAAATGACTCTTGTGCAAAACTCTAAAATTAGAAACATTGGAGGTCGATTTTCTTCATTTGGTACAAGGACCCTATTGGATGCAAGAGGTGGACTTGATCTAATTTGAAGCAGTATTGAGACCAAACCCCATCTAATGGGGGTTCAGGTAAGTCCTTCTCACCTTCAATATTATGTCACATTGGGGACAAGGTGAATCTTTAGTTTGGGGGGAGAGATTTAAAAGTTTTTATGTTTTCATTGTCTTTGTTTTTTGTGGGTTAATTAGTTTAGTTTAGTTTTAGTTCTTAAGTTTTCATGTGTTGATAATTGAGCCGATGATAATATATTGATAGAAATGTTATTTTTTATTTGTGCAATAGATTGAAATTAAACCGTGTGCTTAATTCATAAACTCTTTGGATTGAATTGGATGCCTTGTGAAAATTTTTTGTTCTATAGATGTAAATAATTGATTTTTGGATAGTATCACTTTTGTTCTACTTGGGTTTGTGGAATGTTTGCTTGACATGGAATAAAACTTGCGTGACTTACTCTATTGCAACAAAATCCTTGATGATTGTCGTTTAAAAAATGATTTAGGCAATTTTCTTTGGACTGATTGAGGCTTTCAAGCATACCTATAAAATTCTATCCTTAGTATACCCAAGGTTTAGCTTTAGCCTGTTTCAAAATTTTAACCACTTCATTGAGCCTAATTTGTTTCCGTTATTTACTTTAATTCCCAATGTACCTTATTATTCCATAAGCTTTTAAATAAGTTTGGGGGTATTAAGTGTTATGAGTGGGTACTATTTTGGAAGTGGAGATTGAGGAAGTTATGTAATGTGAAAGTGTCTTGCTCATCATTAGAAAAAAAAAATATATATTTTTGTTAATTATTCTTCGAAAAAAAAGAAAAAAAATAGGAATATACCAAAAAGAAAAGAAAAGAAAAAAAGAGAAAAGTATCAATTTGTAAAAATAGATGATGGTAGGCACACATAAAGTGGAAGTTCTCAATCTCTTACAAGTTTCTTTGGGTAAAAATGTAGATTTATGGGGGTGCTTAGTTGGATTAAAATGTGTGTATGGTATAATGTAGCCTAAATGACCTTTTATCGACCTTTCACCTAAGCCATGACATTTCAACTAAAAAAGACCTTTTGATTCCGAGCAGGGGTTGTTGACATTAGTGGAGAGAGGTAGGTCATGCAAGCTTATTGGACATTGGTTCGTGGACCGTTGGTAAGAGTAGAATGATTGTAATATGGCTAGGATCTTACCTTGACTTGGATACACTTAAAACTTGCTAAAAATCACTAGATTTGATGAAGAACAATCAGAACCCTAGCTGGTTCTATGGGGTTCGAAAGAGGGAGTGTTTGGAGAGAGACAGAGAGAAAAGTATTTTTCTCAAGTTTCTTATTTTTAATAAAATGAGATAAAATTTTGGTTTTATCTAAATAATTAACAGATAAAATCAGATTATTCATTTCAACTAATGTCCACTAAAGGACAAAAATACCATAAAGCAAAATGACTCGACTATTCCCGATATTCCCAATGTGTATCTATATTGCCCCGCTATACTAAAAATACTAAGATGTGATTCTAATAGCCAAACACCGCGTTCTAATGTTGTCGGGCACAAAACATGCAAAAATATGAAATTCCATATATGACATATAAAATTCATTCTGAAGTCAAATAAATATCCGTAAACAGATAATTCATAACTAATATGAAAGTTTCATAATTAAACCCTATTTATCTGCTAATTTCGAGATTAAAGTTAAGTGGTCTTTACAAGCCATCTATTGTTGCGGTATGCAAGATAGAGAACTCCAACGCATTATAGATGCCTCGGGTTTTAGTACAAAAGAGATTCCATTCTGATATCTTGGCATCCCTATTTGCTCCAAAAGAATATCTAGTAAGGAGTGCTCGATTCTTACTGAAAAAAATAACAGCTAGAATCAAGGCATTGGGTACTAGAAACTTATCTTTTGCAGGTAGAGTGGTTCTAATTAATTCTGTGTTGCTTACCATACATTCTTATTGGAGCCAAATCATTATCTTGCCAAAGAAAGTAACCAAGGAACTTGAATCCATATGTCATGCTTTTCTTTGGAAAGGAAAACACCTGCTGCAAGGTTCAGGTCTTATTACTTGGGACTCTGCTTGTCAACCAAAGGCTACTGGAGGGGTCGGATTGAAAAGGATAATAGAATGGAATATTGCAACGCTCTTTAAGTATGTATGGGTTGTTGCTAACAGGGAAGAAAATCTTTGGGTGTGATGGGTTCATAGTGTGTATATTAAAGATGAACATTGGTGGTCATACAAGCCACCATCGCATGCAAGCTGGTATTGGAGAAGATTGATAACCATAAAAGACAAGCTTAAAAACTTGGCTGGTTTTCAACAACAGGCTGGGGTGAAATATAGTATCTCTCAAGGCTACACGCTGATTTGTCCGAATCAAAATAAAGTTTTTTGGAGCAATGAAGTGTGGGGAAGGTTTAATATACCCAAACATAGTTTTGTACTATGGTTGGCAATACAAAATAGGTTGAGAACAAAGGAAATATTGCTAAAATTTCACATTGTTGCTGAAGCAAAATGTTTTTTCTGCAATCTTCATAATGAATCTGCAGAGCACTTTTTTTGTCAATGTTCACTAGCTTCTAATTGTCTTCATCAGGTGAAATTATGGCTATCATGGAGGGCTGAAACAAATCAAATGAGCAAGCTCATTCAGTGGATACGGAGAAGAAAATGCAGCAGCTTTTGCAAGCAAGTATATTCGGCTGCAATGGCATCCTTGGTTTATTAAACATGGCGTGCTAGAAACGAAGTTGTCTGGAATTCGGGTCAAGCTAAGGAACCATTGATCATCAACAAGATCAAAAATGATGTTAAAGGTAGAATTAATTGTTGTTGGCCAAAAAAAAAGTTAATATTATATATACAAATTGGTTCTTTCAATTGTAAAAAGAAAAGAAAAGAAAGAAGAGAGGACAAGATAGAAAAGAGAGATTAAAGAGATTACTTGAATAGTGGTTTTTTTTTTTTTATATAGGTCTTCTCTTTGAAGGCGCTATTTACTTGTAAAGATGTTTTATTGGAGTAATGAAGATCTTGCTGATTCATCAAAAAAAAAAAATTTAATTATTTAACTACTTACTGGTTATATCATTTGTGAGTAACTAGTTACTAATGAGTAACTGGTTAGTAAAATTAGTAACTAATTAGTAATAAAAACACTTGACTATATGAATGAAAAAATGTACTTAATAGTTCGAAAAAATTGTAAAACCAGATTAATGAGAATGGAAAAAATTTAAATTTAATTTTTTATAAAAAATAAATAAAAGTGCTATTTTTTCTCAATTTACATTTATTTTTTTAAAAATATATTACATATACAACTATAATAAATTATATCTCACTAAGAAATTTTTAAAAACTTAATTTCTAAACTAATATCTTAGAACTTAGTTTCTAAACTTTTATTTTAAAACTCTACTATTTCATTCTCATTCACAATATTTAAAAAAAAATTATTAGTTAAAAATATTCAATATATACATATACAATACATAAAATATAGGAATTTTTTCAATAATATACATAAAATATAAACTATTCACAAAAATACCTTAATAAATTTCAATTATAATAATACCTTGCCACATCATTAAAAAATACCTTAGTTCTCAAATAATATGCGTGAAATAAAATTAATCCCAAATTTCATTTTTTATTATTTTTTTGGGTTTTCAAGAGTAACCTTGGTTACCTATAATGCTAATAAGAAACTCATTAGTTGCTTTCACATAAAAAAACTTTATTTTTAAAGTTTATAATTTGAGATACAATTTAGTTACCTCTACCTTATTTGTAAACATCTTATACATGGAAAATAAACTGATAATTAGTTTATATTACCACATTGAAATAAATGTTCATTCTTTGTTTACATAATATAGTCTTTTTGTATAGTCTTTTTGTATAGTCTATACTATAGTATATGTTAATAAATCTATTAGTTTACTTTGTCATATTGAAACAAGTTTTTAATTTTCTTTTTGTATATTAGAACAATAATTCATTTCATTTCATATAGCCTACTATTATATATGTTAATAAACCTACTAGTTTCTATTTGGTAAAATAATATTTTATATTTTGATGAGAACACTAAGGCTAAAGATACAAGTAAAGTTTCAGTTGGCCTGGTGACAAGGGTGCAAGCCAAGAGATTTAAAGAAGAACTCAACAACTTATCAACAGAATTTTAAAACAAGAGGATACCGCAGTCAACACTGAAGGAGAGCAAAAATTTGTGTTTCTCATTAAAGTGGACGCAACTTAGACCCAAGTTGAGCTTATCTCGTTTTCCAAGGCAATTGGCAGCTTTTTTTTTTATTATTTTGTTTCCTTTATTTTGTCTTTGTTTTATTTGGAAAGTTGTCTTTCTTTTAGTTTCCTTTTTTTCTTGGTTGTAAGTTGGTTATATAAAGCCTTGTAAACACTTTAAAAAATCAAAATATTTTGGAATAAAATTTTGAGAGGTTTTCTTCTTGAGTTCTTGAGAGAACTATTCGAACTTATCAAGGAGTATTCCTTGTGGCGTTCAACCTGACTTATCAAACGGATTTCCACCACCGTTTTTGGCGTCTTCCTTCATACCAAGGTTCATGCTTAACTAAGCATTGGGTCGTAGTTCCACATCCAAATTTTGAGAATTCTTAGAGTCTGTCATATTTGGTGTCGAGTTTCATCACAACTATTGGTGTGGTTCGTATCATTTGGTATCAGAGGTTAGGATCATCGGGTTTGGCCTATCTATCTTTTGTGTTTTTCTTTTCAATTCATGTTCTATAATCTTGTTTAACTTGTGTTCTACTTTCCTGTCAATTCGTGTTTCATCTCTTCTGTTTTTCTTTGTGAAATCTGAAAACAGTTAGAACTACATTCTGATAATTTTCTTGTGTCAAACATCATGTCTTTGCTTTTCTTTTCTTCTTAAAAAAAAATCAAAATTTCAAAACTCTTAATTTTTTTGGTTGATTTCTTGTCTCCAAATTTTTCTGTCAATTAGTTTCCCTTTTTTTTTAATTGAAATTTGAAAATTCAAGAAAAAAAAAAACTCCAATTTGTTATTGCTGAATTCTAGTTTCCCTATTTGTGTCACAAATCTGTTTCCTTATTTTTGTTTCTCATTGGTTTTCCAAAATTATTTCATAAAGCTTGTCTACTTGGTTTCTTTTTTTTTTTCTTTGTGTCATTAGCAAGTAAAAAAAATTTGAATTTCATAAAAAAAAAAAAAGAAAAGGAAACCGAGCAAAAAAAAAAAAAAGGAAACCAAGCAAAAAAAAAAAAAAAATGGAAACCTCTCTTCAATTTTTTTTCTTAGTCTCCATAGTCTAGAGGCTTGTTTGCCAAAACCCCACACAAGTGTTCCAAAAATCATCATTTATTTTTTCTATTTCATCGGTGTACGTTTGGTTAGTTTAGTTGGAATTGCTGCTTGAATCCTCTCTTGTACTGTTTGGTTAGTTTTTAAAGAACTTAAAGAAGAATATGAGTGGAAAAAGGCAGAGGTGTGAGCTTAGTTGAGGGTAAAAGCCATCGAATTTGAGTGAAAACACGAGTGAATTGAGTGAAATTATTATTTTTTTTTGAGTGAAACACATGAGGGAGTGTGGTGAGATCTCTCTTTATCTGTTTCTAACTTATTTTTTTGTAGAATTCAATCATGTCAAAAGCTCCAGAAGAAAATACTGGTAATGAAACTACACCACCTACGGTTCCAAATTTACAACTTCAAGCTTTGATGGGGGAGATGAGGAGGATGATGCGAGAGGAGTGTGAACAAATACATGGAAGCTTAGATAGAGTAGAAGAGGGAACCCAGCGGAGGCACTAGAGGAATAGGGTTCACCAAAGGGATGATAATGAAGTAGATGGGGAAGGGATACTTTCAGATGAAGAGTTTGATGGGATACCAGCAAGTAACCATAGGAGGTATGGTTAGGATAGAGAAGCTAGGAACCAGGTAGATAATTATTTGGGAAATATTAAGATGAAAATTCCCTATTTTCAAGGGAAGAGTGATCCTGAAGCGTGTTGGGTTTTGTGCCCTAAATAAAACCCATTACAATCTGATTAGTTATCAATTTAGATTTTTGAAGTGGTTTATGCTAACATGTATTTTAGAAGCTTATGGTTTAATATATATATTCAATATATGCACAAAATCAGTTAAGTCCAGAACATATATTTATTCACAATTACGGTATTGTCAACAGAGTGGAATGTGATTGTGATTATATGATTCAAAAGACTAAGTCCATGTTCATCAGTGTTTTGGATTTACACTGATGTGATAATCAGCGATAAAGTATACTTACACTTGGAGTAAGTGTTATGTTCTTTCCAGGACGTTGGTAAAGTATACTGGTTTCGAATGTATTGAGTATACATTGGACTGGACCGATATTGAACTTATTCAAGATATTATAAACTTACCGTTGTATCTTTCCAAGTTAATATCACTAGTTGATCTTAGATTAAAAGAATCTAAAACCTGATATGCTTAGGCTCAATCTCAGGAGTGCTATTCTGTTCTTTGATTTATTAGTTAAGCCTACTTTTAGGTCAGGGTGATACGTATATTTTGGGAACATGATAGTATGACTTAGTGGGAACGCTGAACATAAATATGGGATCTATAGCTTCTACTGGTGTATAGAAGTCAAGTGATTATTCCCTTCGAGCTTAGCTAAATAGAAGTAAATGGATGAGCTCTTGTTTCAGTGACTATATATTAGATCACTAAAACATCATGTACAGATGGCTAAGTGTTTTGAGGGGCCAAATACATTGAGGGGTGAAAAAGGTAAATTTTATCCCATCTCGATGTAAATCATCTATATAGAGGATCTTTGATCACATTAAGATTATAACGATGGTTAAATGAGATAGCATATCTGTATCGGTTCGACTTATTGGAAGCTCAGCAATATAGATCCATGGTCCCCATTCTAGTTGAGACCATACTGTTTGTAAGACTCAATAATTGACTTATGATTAATCAATTATAATTCAAAAAGTTAGACTATGTCTAATTTGTGAATTTTCACTAAGCAGGTATGAAATTGTAAAGAAAAGAGATTCTAGGTTTATTTATTAATTAAGAGACTCTATAAAATTTTGGAAACTGCAAAATCAAAGTGAGGCCCACTCACACCCATGGGCGACCACTTGTATGTGAATTTTCCAATTATTATTTTCATTTTTTTAATGCCAAATAATTACTAACCTAAACCTAGCAGTTATCTATAAATGGTAAGAGGTGGCTCACACTAAATAAGGCAATTAAGCAATACTCAAAAATTTAGGAAACTGTCTCTTTCAGAAAGTTGAGCTTCCCTTCTCTTTATATATAGCTGCCCATCCCTTCTTCTTCTTAAACAATTTATATACAAGAAAGATACAATTTCAAAATCTGAGTGAGAGAGTAGTGCCCACACACAGCAAACAATATCTCAATCATAGATTGGAAGACTGTGAAGGATCAAATCCAAGAGAAGGACATTCGGACTCAGATCTTGATTATACTCTGCAACAGAAATGAATCAAGGGTTAGAGATCTGAGTGGAAGGAGACATATTATTCCGCTGCACCCACTGTAAGGTTACTCATAATTTATATGTGTTTACTTATTATCGTTTTAGAAGTTCATATTTAGGTTGTTAATCAACATACTTGTGATTAGATCTAAGATCCTGGTAAAATAAATTCCAACAACTCGCACTAGAGCCATGGTAATTGATTTGCTTGCAAGAAATTTGGACTTAAAACGATTTGTATGTGATTTAAATGGTAGTTGCTTTCTGTGTTGTGTTGATGATTGATTGATGTTTGTGAAATTCTGGGAAAAATAATTGAATTTTCATTTCTGGACATATTTTTATTGGATAGTTTGAAAAAAATTAAGAAATTTACTTTTTTACAGAACTCGATTTCGATTTTATTTGAATTAGTTATGATTTTTTGAAAATCAGAAAACATTAGGGTGGTGATCACCCTTCCCACGCACGCAGAAATCATGCCAGGGAAGGCATGCGCCGAGAAACCTCGGTGGATCTCCTCCATCTGCGCGCGCGGACAGTATGCTTGGCATACTGTCCATATTACCTGCAAATTTTTTTCGTTTTCTTCGATTTTTCATGCTATTTCATGGAATTAACTTCCGATTTTTGGTGTAGTTTTGTATTTTTATTTTTAAGTTTCATATTTCAAATCTAATTATCAGAAATAAATTAATTTGATTTTTTAAGATTAATTTTAGATATTAGTGTAATTTGATTTTGAAAATAAGTAAAAATCAATTTTTGCTTACTTTTTTTTAAAATTTGATTATTTCATCTTAATTTTAAATCTAAGGTCAGATATTAAATTCCTTTTATAAAATATTCTAGTAATTTGACCTTATTTAGATTTAAAATAAGATTACTATAATCATGGTATTTTAAAAGGAAATAAGATATTTTTGCTAACTTTTAAAATTTGTTATTTTTTCTTAAATTAAATTATAAAATCAGAAAAGGGTATGTATTTATCATTTTTTATTTTATTGAATATTTAATTTATAAAATAACATGAAATTTAAAAGGAGATTAGAAATTTTTTGTTTTGAAAATATATTTAGGTTAGTTGAAACCTAATTTTTTCAAAATTGTAGGTTTAATTTTAAATATTATTTTATTTCATTTTAAAATCCAAAAATATTTTTTATTATTTAATTATTTTCGAAATATAATTAATTATTTAAAACTAAATAAATCATACATCCAACTATCCAAATCTAACTTGTTGTAGGAGTATGTGTTTTAGATTGTTTGTAAGTTTTTCTAAAACCTATTATTGCTTGATCTAAATTGCCATGGTTAACTTGTTGACAGATCCAATGATCTTATTTTAACCCATGGTTCAATTGTCAATAGGTCAAGTAAATAATTTGTAACAGGTAAATTTTACATTCTTCTTTCATCTCTGTATGACCTAGTAACATGATATGGTCCATCCAAATCTGTGTGCCTATGTGAGCCTATATGTTTATTTTATTATAGATGCATATAGGTTGTTGCTAAATAAAATGTCACACCGTGATAGATTTTATTTAGGTCCATTTAGTTTTTGGACCTATTCAATTAATAACAGATATTCATTTTAAGGTTAAATTCCTCTCTTTTGGGCCTTGTGTGAGAGATGGGGGTCATTAGAAGTGGGTATGACATACTGAACCCAGCTCCCCCTCACATGAACTACCCATATTGTGAAGGCCCATTTGCCTGATTTGAATAACTGTACTAGGTTAATTAAATTAGTTTAACCTAATAAAATTGATTAGTAACATAATTAACTTTTAAAATATATGAAATTTATTTTTCATTTTAATATTTTAAAGTTAATTTTAAGAAAAACACTCTTAGTTTGAGATATTTTTTTAGATAAACTATTTGTATTTTTCTTGTATTTAATTAAATAAATAATTTTAACTAACTAGATTCTTTCTGAAACTTACTTTAATTATTTCATTAAATATTCCTATTTAAGTTATAAATTAGTTATTTTTAACTAATTTTCCTTATTAACTTAAGTTTGAATATCTTTTAAATTTTAATATTAAGTTGAGGAATTCTAGAAATAGGTTTTTGAAGATTCTTAAGATATTTTTTAAGTTGATTTTAAACTTAAAATGGAATATTCTTAAATTAGGTAGTTACCACCTAATTTTGATATTTAATTAAATTTTATTTGGAAATTTTTTAAGTTGCTTATTTTAGATTCTTTCTATAACAACTTAAATTAGAAACTAATCTTACCTCAATTCCGAATTCACTTGTGTCGGTCAACCTGAGTGGAACGAACTGCACGGCGGTTTACAGGCTCCTAAACCATAACAATCACAACACTAGAGAAGTGATACGCTAAATAACTTCCCGGGGACTTAAACTAGAAACTAAAAGTTTCCCTATCGATAAAAAGCATGGCAATACCCCAAACAACATAAAAACGAGAAAAACTAGGGTTCCAGAAAATCCCCCAACCGGCAGACCGGTTCTGCTACCGGAATTTCGGTTCTGGGAATTCCTGAACCCCATCCGGAATTCCGGTTGCACATCCGGAATTCCGGTTCCTCGCAGGAATCAATCAAAAATTCATAACTCCCTCAAATCAAAACCAATTGAAACCAAACCTTCCAAACCTGTTCTAAATACCCCAAAGAACATTTCTAAAGCATCAAAACAACCCAGCAAGTACAGATACTAAAAATTCCATGTGAGCTCCAAGCTTTGAGTTCAAACTCAAACTTGGCTAAAGCTCACCTACAAGCATCCAAACAAGCTTAAATCTACTCAACCATGCATATAAAAACTGCAGAAACCGAATTCAAGCACAAACAATCTCAACAACAACAAACTTCACAATTTCACTTTGAAAAACCATAGTTTTGAGTAAAAATTCCATAACTTTAAATAACACCACTAATATGCATCACAAGTAGCTCTATTCCACTCAAATAATCATGGATAAACTTCTATAAACATCATCAAAAACTAACAGAAGCAACACAACCAAATCAAGCATGCAACCAACAATTTTCCTTAAAAAAATCTTCAAGAACAAAAGCAAGAGACTTACCAAGAGTTGAGACCACAAGAACCTTGATGAATTCAGCTAGAAACACACAAAGAATTCCCCCCAACCCCAGCTCCTCAAAGCCGAAACAGAGAAAGAAAGAGAGAAAAAGAGATTTTGCTTTTCTTTGATTTTTCTTCAAATTTCTAATTTTGAGTAAAATGAACAAATAAATGATATTTTCTCTACTTAACTTCAGCCAACATACCACAATAAAATCATATAGCAAAATTACACTTAGTCCACTAAAGGACAAAATAACCTTGGGGCAAAATGACCATTTTGCCCCTCCACACTAAAATAACAAAAAGGGGTACTAAAAGGGTATTTTGGGAAATTCTAAATTCTCGACCACTCCCGACATTCCCAATGTCTAAATAACCGTCCCACAATACTAACATACTAAGTTGTGATTTTACTGAGCCAAACATCGAGTTCCATGTTTCCGGGCACCGAAACTGCAAAATTATTATAAAATGTATTTCAAAATTCAATAATAAGACCATAAATAATTATTTAAATATCTATAAATAATTTTGCATACTTAAACATAATTAACTGCTAATTTTGAAATTAAACTAAGCGGTCTTTACAATGGTGTCACCCACTGTACGCGCGCGGATGAGGGTGAAACCCTTGGCTGCATGCGCTCAGACAAGAGCTCGACCGAGCTTCCTCAGTCAGGACACGAGATCCTCTCTGAAATTGTCCCATGCGCGCGCGGGGAGGCTGCATGTAGCCTCCTGCGCCAAGGGACTTCGGTCAAGCCTTGCTGCTCGTGCGTGTGGAGAGTATGCATTACACTATCCGTACCCCTTGCAATTTTTTCGTTTTCTTTGATTTTTCATGCTATTTTATGGAATTAACTTCCAATTTTTTGTGTAGTTTTGTATTTTGATTTTTACTTTTCAATTTTCAAATCTAATTATCAGAAATAAATTAATTTGATTTTTTTAAAAAATTAATTTTAGATATTAGTTTAATTTGAATTTGAAAATAGGTAAAAATCTATCTTTTTGCTTAATTTTTTATCTTATTTTTAAATTTGATTATTTTATCTTATTTTTTAAATTTAAGGTCAGATATTAATTTTTTAAATTAATTTTTTTTTTAAATAATTTGCCCTTATTTAAATTTAAAATAAGATTACTATAATCATGATATTTTGAATAGAAATAAGATATTTTGCTAACTTTTAAATTTTGTTTTTTTTTTTGTTTAAATTAAATTATAAAATCAGAAAATGATATTTATTTATCAATTTTTTTTGTTGAATATTTAATTTATAAAATAACATGAAATTTTTAAAAGTGGTTAACAAAATTTTTTTTGAAATGAGATTTAGGTTAGTTGAAACCTAATTTTTCAAAATTGTAGGTTTAATTTTAAATATTAATTTATTTTAATTTAAAATCCGAAAATATTTTTTTGATTATTATTTATTATTTTTGAAATTTAATTATTTAAAATTAAATAAATCCTATATCCAACTATCCAGTTCAACTTGTTCCATGAGTATGTGTTTTAGCTTATGTGTAAGTTTTATAAAACCTATTATTGCATGATCTAAATTGCCATGGTGAACTTGTTGACATATCCAATGATCTGATTTTAACCCATGATTCAATTGTCAATAGGTCAAGTAAATAATTTGTAACAGGTAAATTTTACATTCTTCTTTCATCTGTGTATGACCTAGTAACATGATAGGGTCCATTCAAATCTGTGAGCCTGTGTGAGCCTATATGTTTATTTTATTATAGATGCATATAGGTTGTTGTTAAATAAAATGTCACACCCTGATAGATTTTATATAGGTCCATTTAGTTTTTGGGCCTATTCAATTAATAACAGTTCTTTATTTTAAGGTTAAATTCCTCTCTTTTGGGCCTTGTGTGAGAGTTAGGGGGCCAATAGCAGTGGGTACGACATACTAAACCCAGCCCTCCCTCACATGAACAACTCCAATTGTGAAGGCCCATTTGCCTGATTTGAATAACTATGCTTGGTTAATTAAATTAGTTTAACCTAATAAAATTGATTAGCAACATAATTAACTTTTAAAATATATGAAATTTATTTTCATTTTAATATTTTAAAGTTAATTTTAAGAAAAACACTTTTAGTTTTTAGATATTATTTCTAGGTAAACTATTTGTATTTTTCTTGTATTTAATTAAATAAAGAATTTTAACTAACTAGATTCTTTCTGAAGCTTATTTATTAAATATTCCTATTGAAGTTATAAATTAGTTATTTTAACTGATTTTTCTTAACAAACTTAAATTTGAATATTTTTTTGAATTTAAAATTAAGTTGAGGAATTCTAGTAATTGGTTATTGAAGATTCTTGAGATATTTTTTAAGTTAGTTTTTATGCCCTAAATAAAACCCATTTCAATATAATCAGATTTACTTATTAATATAGATCAGAAATAACATTTATTATTGCATGGTTCACATGATTTATTTCATGATTATATATACATAATGTATAAATTCATCTGAAACCCTTTTCACATACTTGATCCTGTTTATTGTGCCATCAACACATTGGAAAGTAAACATGACTATGTGAATAAAGTTTCCTAGATTTATCAGACATAGGGTTTTACTGATATGATAATCTACAACAGAGTTTACTTGCATTTGGAGAAGTGCTATGTTCTTTCCAGAGCATTGGTTAAAGTAAAGCTCAGGTTGGATGCATGGAGTATGCATCGGAAGGGACCGATATTGAAATTTGACTTAGATTTATTAAACTTACCGTAATATCTATTCAAGTCAATATCGCCTAGTTGATCCTAGATCAAATGTTCTTAATCCTGTTATGATTAGGCTCAATCTTGAAAGGCTATTCGTGTTCTTTGATTTGTTAGTTAAGCTTATTTTTAGGTCAGGGTGATACGTACATTTTGGGAACACGGTAGTGCAATTGAGTGGGAGCGCTAGCATAAACATGGAATCTATAGCATCTATCTGGCGAATAGTAAGCAAAGGATGATCTCCTTCGAGCTTGACCAAACAAACATAAATGGTGGAGTACTCATTTCACATAAGCTGAAATATCATTTATACGGGGTCAAGAGTTTGAAGGAATAAATACATTGTAGGGTGTAACGGTAATCTAATCCCTTTATAGTGTAGATCATGTTGGAAGTTATTTTACCAGGATCTTAGATCTACTCACAAGTATGTTGATTTAACAACCTAAATATGAACTTCTAAAACGATAGGAAATTAAACACATAAAAGTATCAGAAATCTTACAGTGATTGCATTGGAATATATGTCTCCTCCCACTCAGATCTCTAACCCTTGATTCCTTTCTGTAGCAGAGTATAATCAAGATCTGAGCCCGATAGTCCTTCTTTGTTGTTTCTTAATTCTACACAGCCTTCCTCACTATGATTGAGGTATTACTTGATGTGTGTGGGCACTACTCTAGCACTTATACATTTCGAAACAGTGAAGGAAGAAAGAGAGAGAGGGTGGCGGCCCGGAGAGAATTTTCTGAGAGAAAATTCTTTCAGAATAATGTTGTGTAAAGGTTGTACAGTTGTATGTAACTCTGAAGCCTTTGCCTTCTATTTATAGAAGACAACCAAGGGCTATGATTGACATTTGGAATTTAAAAAATCAAAGAGAAAAGGAAGCTAAGTGGCCGTCCTAGGCATTGTGGAAACAAGGCTTGCCACTTTTCCAACTTTCCTTTTCCTACACTGATAGTTTCCTGTTTTGTCAAAAACTGCCAATTCCTTTGTTCAACCACATAAATGACAAATCTAATTATTTAATAATTAAAATTAATTATCAAATAATATATTATCATTTATTTTATTAATAATGAAACTAATTAAAGTTTCCTAATTAATAAATATGCCCTTCAAAATCTCTATTTACTGTTTTGCCCTTAATAACTGATAAATTCTCAAATAGACAAGCCTATCTTGAGAATTTTTAATTGATTAATTAAAATCAATTAAATGAGTCTTACAAGTAATATCATCTCAACTAGTGAGGGGACCATGGGTCTATATATCCGAGCTTCCAGTAAGCAGATCTAGAATTTACCACTTAAATTCACTGACTTATTAATTCTTCGTTGAATCCACACATAGAACTCAGAATTGCACTCTCAGTATATAGAATGCTCTATATGTTCCACCATATAGACACATTATTAGTTATCCATTGTTATAATCCTAATGTGATCAATGATCCTCTATATGGATGATTTACACTGTAAAGGGACTAAATTACCGTAACACCTTACAATGTATTTTATCCTTAAAACACTTAACCCTGTATAAATGATATTTCAACTAAGTGAAATGAGTACTCAATCATTTATCTCGTTTGGTTAAGCTCGAAGGAAATCACCCTTTGCTTGCTGTTCGCCAGATAGAAGCTATAGATTCCATATTTATGTTAGCGCTCCCACTCAATCGCACTACCGTGTTCCCAAAATGTATGTATTGCCCCGACTAAAGATTAGGCTTAACTAAAAAATCAAAGAACACGAATAATACTCTTGAAATTAAGCCTAACCGTATCAGGATTTCGATCATGTGATTTAGGATCAACTTATGATATTGAATTGAATAGATGTTTACTGTAACACCCTAACTACCTTAGGCGTATTACGTGATTTTTAAACGTACTGTGCAGCTCGTTGCTAATCAACGAGGTTTATGGAAAAACGTGATTAATTAAAAATTTGCTTTTTAATTAAACTTATAAAACAATATTACAAAAGACTCGGGATCCCGATTATAAAATTATTTACAAAAAAGTTTTAACTGTTTAATTGTTACATAAAATAAAGGTCGTCTAACGACCAGTTACAAAAATCAGCCTTGCTGTCCTGAGGATCGTACGCTCCAGGCCTAACCGCCCCGACATGTACAATCTCATAAGCTCGCTCACGGTCCATCAGCTATAGCCTTGCCTTTACCTACACATAAACGTAAACTGTGAGTCGACAGACTCAGTAAGAAAAGCATAATAATACTCATACATAATTCTAACTGCCGTGTCCAACACGATACTGAGTCCCGCTACTGCCATGTCCAACATGGTACTGAGCCACTACTGCCATGTCCAACATGGTACTGAGTTTTGAACGTTCACAGGGACGGTACTATTGACAAGTATCCTCCTAATCGGTCGAACCGGTCATACTCATTTCTTGGTCATACTCCGGCTGTACCGACGAGATAGGTCAATAGCACGGAACCACCAACCAAATGTCGGCTGATCGGTCGAGCCGGTCATACTCCGGCATTGGTCATACTCCGGCTGTACCGACGTGACGGGGTTGGATGGTTCGAAGCCTATATACATAACTAATGTAATCTAACGGGCTTCCTACATGCACGCTAAACATGTAATCTACATATGCATCTTGTTATACTAATCTTACTGGATTCCGATTTCGGGTGTCTTGGTCAACCTGACTGGAACTGAAGCTGAGTGGCGGATTACTGGCTCCTAAACCATAAAAATCACAAAGCTATAAGTGACACGCTAAATCACTTCCCGGGGACTTAAACTAGGAACTAAAAGTTTCCCTATCGATAAAAAGCATGGCAATACCCCTTAAAACATAAAAACAAGGAAAAACACGGTTCTAAAAATTCCCCAACCGGTAGACCGGTTGCCCAACTGGAATTCCGGTTCTGGGAAATTCAGGACCCTCATCCGGAATTCCGGATGCACAACCGGAATTCCGGTTCCTCGCAGGCAGCAACATCAAATTTTCATAACTTGCACAATTCAACCCCAAATCACCTCAAACTTTCCAGACCTGTTCTATATCTTCCCTAGAACATATCCAAGGCATCAAAATAACCCAGAAACCTCAAACACGAAAAATGCCATTGGAGCTCAAGCTTTGAGTTCTAAACTCAAACTTGAGCAAAACCACCTAATCAGGCATTTCACTAGCTTAATTCTACTTAATCAAGCTTATCTAAGCCTCTGAAAACAATTAAAAACAACAGCAACATCACAGAAACAGATTCACTATATTTTCTTCCAAAAATCACATTTTTGCATAGAAAACTCAAAGCTTTAAACAATCCTAACTAACATGCTTCAAACAGTTCATTTAACTTCAATTAGGCATGCTTTATACCACAGAAATCAACAACAAAACACAGCAATAACTACAGCCACTAAAAGCATGCATTTACTCAATATTTCACCATTTTTTTTCAAGAAAACAAAGGAGAACAATTAGGAAATACATACCACAATCAAGAGTACCCAAAGTTAGGAAGAATCTAGCTAGAAATTTGATGAAAAACCCAGCCTTTGAATCCCATGCATCAGCCGAAATAGAGAGAGAGAATGAGAGTTGTTCTTTTGAAATTTTCTTTCTTTTTCTAAACTTAGTATTTTTTGTTAAGTGATGAAAGGAAGAGGAAAAAGAATATAAGCCACATATCACATTTTATTTCAGCCATTAATTAAACAATTAAACATTTAATTTCCATTTCAAATAATCATAAAAGACAAAATACTAATGGGGCAAAAAGACCATTTTGCTCCTCCACCTTAAAACCACATAAATCATACTAAAGGGGTATTTTTGGGAAATTCTAAATTCCCGGCCATTCCCGACATTCCCAATGTCTAAAACCCGTCCCAAACTAATAACATGCTAAGTTGTGATTTCTACTGAGCCAAACGCCAAGTTCCAAAATACCGGACACCGGAAATGCAAAATATGAAAACTACTGAATACATAACCATGCATTTCTGAATTCCATAAATAACAGTAATAAATTACTTAAATAGCTATAAATAATTTCATAATTAATAATAATTAACTGATAATTTCCAAATTAACTAAGCGGGCTTTACAACTATCCCCCCCTTAAAAGGATTTCGTCCCCGAAATCTAACCTGAATAACTCTGGATATTGAGCTCTCATATCTGACTCTAGCTCCCAGGTGGCTTCTTCCACCTTACTGTTTCTCCAGAGAACCTTGACCAATGCTATGGTCTTATTCCGAAGAACTTTATCCTTTCTATCCAGGATCTGCACTGGCTGTTCCTCATAAGTCATGTCTGGCTGAAGCTGAAGACTCTCATAACTGAGTATATGAGAGGGGTCTGAAACGTATTTTCTCAACATTGAGACATGGAATACGTTGTGAACTGCTGATAAGGCTAGAGGCAATGCTAACCGATATGCCACTTGACCTATCTTCTCGAGAATCTCGAAAGGTCCTGTAAATCTAGGGCATAACTTGCCTCTTTTCCCGAAACGTTTAATCCCCTTCATCGGAGATACTCGTAAAAACACATGGTCCCCTTCTCGGAACTCAACATCTCTGCGTTTCGGATCTGCGTAACTCTTCTGTCTGCTCTGTGAGGCAAGCATTCTAGCTTTTATTTTCTCTATTGCCTCATTGGTCCGCTGCACTGACTCTGGACCTAGGTATTTCCTTTCCCCTGTCTCATCCCAGTGGATAGGGGATCTACATTTCCTACCGTACAACAGTTCATAGGGAGCCATCCCTATTGTACTCTAATAACTGTTGTTGTACGCAAATTCTATCAACGGTAGGTATTTATTCCATGAGCCTTCAAAGTCCATAACACAGGCTCTCAACATATCCTCCAATATCTGAATTGTCCTTTCGGACTGACCATCTGTCTGAGGATGGAATGCTGTACTAAATTTTAGCTTTGTACCCATTGCCCGTTGCAAACTTTGCCAAAATTTGGAGGTAAACTTCGGATCCCTGTCCGAAACTATACACTTCGGTACCCCGTGAAGTCTTAGTATCTCTCTGACGTACAGTTCTGCCAACTGATCCACTGAACATGTTGTTCTAACCGGCAGAAAATGAGAAGATTTCGTAAATCGGTCCACCACTACCCAGATGGAATCAAATAAACCCGTGGTCCTAGGTAACCCGACCACAAAATCCATCGTAATATCCTCCCATTTCCATTCTGGTAGGGTTAGAGGCTGCAACAACCCTGCTGGTCTCTGATGTTCAGCCTTAATCTGCTAACAAGTGAGGCATCTCGATACGAATTCTACCAAATTCTTCTTCATACCGCTCCACCAGAAGTACGGTTTCAAATCTTGGTACATCTTAGTGGTGCCGGGATGCAGAGAATATGGGGTAGAATGAGCCTCCTCAAAAGATCTCATTTCTAAGTTCCACACTGTTCGGAACACAAACCCTGGCTCTATACAAAAGCATCCCACTGTCTGACACTGAAAAGTCCTTGGCTTGACCAGCCAATACCTCATCTCAGATTTTCACTAACTCCGGATCTGTCATCTGAGCGACTTTTATACTTTCCAACAGATCAGATTGCAGCGTTAAGTTGTGAAGCTGACCTACCACAAACTCAATGCTGGATCTAACCATATCCTCTGCTAGCTGAGGTGAGATCTGAACCATACAAGCTACTTGCCCGGGACCCTTTCTGCTCAGGGCATCAGCCACTACATTGGCTTTTCCGGGATGATAGAGGATCTCACAATCATAATCCTTCACTAACTCCAACCAACGCCTTTGTCTCATGTTCAAATCTTTCTGAGTAAAGAAATACTTGAGACTTTTATGGTCGGTATAGATCTCACATTTCTCCCCATACAGGTAATGCCGCCAAATCTTCAGTGCAAAAACCACCGCGGCCAATTCTAAATCATGAGTCGGGTATCGCTGTTCATAGTCCTTTAACTGACCGGAGGCATAAGCGATAACCCGGTTGGCTTGCATCAATACACACCCCAAACCCTGTTTGGATGCGTCACAGTACGAACTTCTCCTTGTCCGAAGGCAAAGCTAGCACCGGAGCAGTAATCAACCTCTGTTTCAGCTCCTGAAAACTAGCTTCGCATTTATCTGACCAGATAAACCGCTGATTCTTCTTTGGAAGCTCGGTTAGGGGCATTGAAATTTTAGAGAACCCTTCAACGAACCTACGGTAGTACCCAGCTAAACCCAAGAAGCTTCTGATCTCTGTCACTGTCTTCGGTCTCGGCCAATCCCTGACAGATTCAATCTTCCCGGGATCCACCTTGATCCCATCTTTGCTCACAATGTGCCCTAGGAAGGACACCTGAGATAGCCAGAACTCACATTTCTTGAACTTGGCATAAAGCTTATGTTCCCGAAGCCGTTGCAGTACCATCTGAAGATGTAACTCATGCTCCTCTTCTGACTGAGAGTACACGAGGATGTCGTCGATAAACACAATCACACAGATATCGAGGAAATCCTTGAATACTCTATTCATCAGGTCCATGAATGCTGCAGGAGCATTGGTTAGTCCAAATGACATAACCAGAAACTCGTAATGTCCATACCTAGTGCGGAAGGCCGTCTTCGGAATGTCCTCCTCTCGGATTCTCAACTGATGATAACCCGAGCGGAGATCAATCTTGGAAAAGACCGTCTTCCCCTGAAGCTGATCGAACAAGTCATCGATCCTAGGTAATGGATATTTATTCTTCACCGCCAGCTTGTTCAATTCCCTGTAGTCGATGCACATCCTCATAGATCCATCCTTCTTCTTCACGAATAAAACCGGGGCTCCCCAGGGTGACACACTGGGCCGAATGAACCCTATGTCAAGCAACCCTTGGAGCTGAATCTTTAATTCCTTAAGTTCAGCTGGAGCCATTCTATACGGGGCTTTGGAAACCGGTTCCACCCCTGGTGCCAAGTCAATCACAAAATCAATCTCCCGCTGAGGTGGTAACCCTGGAAGTTCTTCGGGAAAAACATCCAAAAATTCCCGAACCACCCTGATGTCCTCTGGCCGAATGGTATCTGGCCGAGTGGTGTCCACCACCACGGCCAGAAACCCTAAGCACCCGCCGTGCAACAATTCTCTCGCTGACATAGCCGAGATCACCGGGATCCGAGATCCCTGAACTGAACCCACAAATACAAACGGTTCTTCACTTTCCGGTTGGAAGACCACCATCTTCCTGTTACAATCAATGCTCGCTGAATATTTAGATAGGAAATCCATTCCTAAAATGATATCGAATTCGACTAAACTCATCTCTATCAGGTCAGCGCTTAACTCTCTACCATCTATCCTGATCGGCATAGACCTAATCCACCTATTGGAGATAACCAATTCTCTGCCAGGTAACAGGGTTCCAAACCCTGATTCATATCTATCATAGGGTCTACCCAATTTATTAAAGACTCTGGCCGCCACATAGGAATGTGTAGCCCCAGAATCAAACAGCACTGAATATAGTGAGTTGTTAATAGAAAGCTGACCTGTGACAACTGCTGGGCTGGCATCTGCATCAGCCTGCGTGATAGCGAACACCCTGGCTGGAGTGGGTATCGCTGGAGCTCGCGGTGCCTCTGGTCGGAGCTGGGGACAGTCCCTCTTGAAGTGTCCGGGCATGTCACAATGAAAGCATCCCTGACCTTTGCACTCACCCCGATGGTGCCTCTTGCAGCTAGGGTACTCGGGATAGGAGAATCGGGTCTCAGTACCACCAGGACGACTCCCTCTGCTCTGGTTCCCCCGAAACCTCTTGTTCTGACTCGAGCCACCGAAAGCAGCGGGTGCTCTCTTCCTCTGATCAATGGCCGAACCACTACTCCCCCTGCTATAGCCTGACGCAAGAGGGGTAGGAGCCCCGCCACTAACCGGAGTACTGGCTGATTCTGACATACACCCCAGTGCGCCCTCAGCTCGCAGTGCCTTCTCCACCATCTGAGCATAGGTGGTGCTGTCGTCTGTGGTGATCATCAAGTCATGCCTGATCCTGGCATTCAACCCGTCTAGATACTTCTCCTTCTTGCTGAAGTCGGTCGGCACAATTCCCGAGGCTAACCTCGCCAACCGATCAAACTGAGTAGTATACTCAGTGACGCTCATGTTCTCACGCTGGGTCAGGTGAGCGAACTCTTTTCTCTTGGCGCTTCTGACCGCCTCGTTGTAATACTTTGCATTGAAGAGTTCCTGGAACCTTTCCCAGGTCATGGTTGTGACGTCATGGATCTGAGACACCATGTCCCACCAGACTAAAGCGTCCTCCTGGAACTGAAACGTGGCGCACACCACTCTGTCGTTACCGGTGACACCCATGAAATTCAGAATCTTGGTGATCACCGTCAGCCATTGCTCGGCTTTCATTACGTCCGGACCTCCCAGGAAAACCGGAGGTGCTTGCTTCCGGAACCGCTCATACAGAGGTTCCAATCTATGGGCCGCCACCACTATCTCGGCACAGGCGGCGGGCGAGGTGCCACTGGAACTACGGGCACAGGAACTGCACGAGCACCCTGCTGTCTCAACCTCTGAATCTCGAGGTCTTGTTCTTCTATCCGGGCTTGCATCTCCGCAAACCGTAACTCCCAATTCTGGGCTCCCTGATCGGCTGGGGGAGCCTGGGCAGCCTGTGGCGGGTTCTCATCACCCCGACCACGAGCCCTGCCTCGGGGACCTCTACCTCGGCCCCTAGCAGGTTCGACCCCACAAAGTTGCCCTGACTCCTGGTAGTCCGCATGGCGTCCATCTAGTTAGAACCGCCTGCGAAACCAAGAGTTGGCATATCAGGTCGTATTCAAGGAGAGCTTACTAATGCCGCTTAATTTGGAAATTAAAAACGAAACATGCGCCTATTCTACTATCAGCCTGTTAGGTCGTATTCCTAACAGGCTTTTCTTTTCCTTTTATAACTGAATAAAATAAACTACTAAAGCAATAAAGGCTTACTGAACCGTGAACCGAGCTAACTGCTGATGATGATTGTACATGTCGTGACGAACTTCGGAAGACAACCTGGCGGCTCTGATACCAAATTGTAACACCCTAACTACCTTAGGCGTATTACGTGATTTTTAAACGTACTGTGCAGCTCGTTGCTAATCAACGAGGTTTATGGAAAAACGTGATTAATTAAAAATTTGCTTTTTAATTAAACTTATAAAACAATATTACAAAAGTTTTAACTGTTTAATTGTTACATAAAATAAAGGTCGTCTAACGACCAGTTACAAAAATCAGCCTTGCTGTCCCGAGGATCGTACGCTCCAGGCCTAACCGCCCCGACATGTACAATCTCATAAGCTCGCTCACGGTCCATCAGCTATAGCCTTGCCTTTACCTACACATAAACGTAAACTGTGAGTCGACAGACTCAGTAAGAAAAGCATAATAATACTCATACATAATTCTAACTGCCGTGTCCAACACG
Source organism: Cannabis sativa (assembly GCF_029168945.1). Lineage (NCBI taxonomy): Eukaryota > Viridiplantae > Streptophyta > Magnoliopsida > Rosales > Cannabaceae > Cannabis > Cannabis sativa. Next base: position 79,021,912 of record NC_083603.1, on the reverse strand, counting down.
ATACTGAGTCCCGCTACTGCCATGTCCAACATGGTACTGAGCCACTACTTCCATGTCCAACATGGTACTGAGTTTTGAACGTTCACAGGGACGGTACTATTGACAAGTATCCTCCTGATCGGTCGAACCGGTCATACTCCGGCTGCTGGTCATACTCCAACCTGTACCGACGGGATAGGTCAATAGCACGGAACCACCAACCAAATGTCAGCCTGATCGGTCGAACCGGTCATACTCATTCTTGGTCATACTCCCGGCTCGTACCGACGTGACAGGGTTGGATGGTTCGAAGCCTATATACATAACTAATGTAATCTAACAGGCTTCCTACATGCACGCTAAACATGTAATCTACATATCCATACTGTTATACTAATCTTACCTGGATTCCGATTTCAGGTGTGCCGGTCAACCTGACTGGAACTGAAGCTGAGTGGCGGATTACTGGCTCCTAAACCATAAAAATCACAACGCTATAAGTGACACGCTAAATCACTTCCCGGGGACTTAAACTAGGAACTAAAAGTTTCCCTATCGATAAAAAGCATGGCAATACCCCTTAAAACATAAAAACGAGGAAAAACACGGGTTCTGAAAATTCCCCAACCGGTAGACCGGTTGCCCAATCGGAATTCCGGTTCTGGGAAATTCAGGACCCTCATCCGGAATTCCGGATGCACAACTGGAATTCCGGTTCCTCGCAGGCAGCAACATCAAATTTTCATAACTTGCACAATTCAACCCCAAATCACCTCAAACTTTCCAGACCTGTTCTATATCTTCCCTAAAACATATCCAATGCATCAAAACAACCCAGAAACCTCAAACACGAAAAATGCCATTGGAGCTCAAGCTTTGAGTTCTAAACTCAAACTTGAGCAAAACCACCTAATCATGCATTTCACTAGCTTAATTCTACTTAATCAAGCTTACCTAAGCCTCTGAAAACAATTAAAAACAACAGCAACATCACAGAAACAGATTCACTATATTTTCTTCCAAAAATCACATTTTTGCATAGAAAACTCAAAGCTTTAAACAATCCTAACTAACATGCTTCAAACAGTTCATTTAACTTCAATTAGGCATGCTTTATACCACAGAAATCAACAACAAAACACAGCAATAACTACAGCCACTAAAAGCATGCATTTACTCAATATTTCACCATTTTTTTTCAAGAAAACAAAGGAGAACAATTAGGAAATACATACCACAATCAAGAGTACCCAAAGTTAGGAAGAATCTAGCTAGAAATTTGATGAAAAACCCAGCCTTTGAATCCCATGCACCAGCCGAAATAGAGAGAGAGAATGAGAGTTGTTCTTTTGAAATTTTCTTTCTTTTTCTAAACTTAGTATTTTTTGTTAAGTGATGAAATGAAGAGGAAAAAGAATATAAGCCACATATCACATTTTATTTCAGCCATTAATTAAACAATTAAACATTTAATTTCCATTTCAAATAATCATAAAAGACAAAATACTAATGGGGCAAAAAGACCATTTTGCCCCTCCACCTTAAAACCACATAAATCATACTAAAGGGGTATTTTTGGGAAATTCTAAATTCCCGGCCATTCCCGACATTCCCAATGTCTAAAACCCGTCCCAAACTAATAACATGCTAAGTTGTGATTTCTACTGAGCCAAACGCCAAGTTCCAAAATACCGGACACCGGAAATGCAAAATATGAAAACTACTGAATACATAACCATGCATTTCTGAATTCCATAAATAACAGTAATAAATTATTTAAATAGCTATAAATAATTTCATAATTAATCATAATTAACTGATAATTTCCAAATTAACTAAGCGGGCTTTACAGTTACGGTAAGTTTCAAAATCTAATTCAAAGTTCAATATCGGTCCATTCCAATGCATACTCCATGCATCCAACCTGAGCTTTACTTTAACCTATGTTCTGGAAAGAACATAACATTTCTCCAAATGTAAGTAAACTCTGTTGTAGATTGTCATATCAGTGAAACCCAGTGTTCTGATAAATCTAGGAATACTTTATTCACATAGTCATGTTTATTTTCCACTGTGTTGACAACACAATAAACATGATCAAGTATGTGAAAAGGGTTTGGATGGATTTATAAATCAAATAGACAAGCAATTGATTAAGTGAACCAAAACATACACAAGTGAATGAAAAATTACTTCTGTTACTTTATTGATATTGAATAATCTGGATTACATTGAGACAGAGTTTTATTTAGGGCATAAAACCCAACAAACTCCCACTTGCACTAATATAAAACAAATAAGTACATTTCAATTAATCCTAAATTCTGACGGTGCTTTTCGAATGAAGTTACTGCTAAGACTTTGGTGAATGGATCAGCCAAGTTATCCTGCGTATCCACTTTCTCCACCAGTACATCCCCTCTTGCCACATATTCTCTAATAATATGATACTTTCTTTCTATATGCTTACTTCTCTTGTGGCTCCGAGGTTCCTTACTGTTTGCTATAGCTCCAGTGTTATCACAAAACAGGACTAGAGGCTTTTCCATTCCAGGAACTACACCGAGACTGGTGAAGAACTTCCTAAGCCAGACAACCTCTTTAGCTGCTTCAGCTGCAGCTATGTATTCTGCCTCCATGGTAGAATCCGAAATCGCAGTTTGTTTAGCACTTCTCCAAACTACTGCTCCACCCCCAAGAGTAAACACTATCCCAGATGTAGATTTCCTGTCTTCAAGACATCCCTGGAAATCTGAGTCTGTATAGCCTAAGGGATTTAAAGCACCACCCTTGTAGACTAATACATAATCTCTTGTACTCTTTAAGTATTTCAAAATATACTTAACAGCATTCCAATGTACCCGTCCTGGATTTGACTGATACCTGCTCACGATTCCAACTGCATAGCAGGTGTCAGGTCTAGTGCATAGCATAGCATACATTAGACTTCCAACTGCAGAAGCATAAGGAATTTTTGCCATGTCTTCTATCTCTTGAGGATCAGTAGGAAACTGTTCCTTAGATACACGGATACCATGTCTAGAAGGCATGTTTGCCCCTTTGGTATTGGTCATGGAAAATCTCTCTAGAACTTTGTCAATGTAAGTTGTTTGAGAGAGAGCAAGGGATCTGTTCTTTCGGTTTCTGACAATCTGAATACCAAGAACATAGGCTGCCTCACCCAAGTCTTTCATGTCAAATTGAGTGTCAAGCCATTCCTTGATGTGAGTCATTTTCTTGACATTGTTTCCAATGATCAAAATGTCATCAACATAAAGGACCAGGAATACTACTACTTGGTTTTCCTTGAGTTGGTAAACACAAGGTTCATCTTCATTCTGATGAAAGCCGTAGGTTTTGATGATCTCATCAAACCTTTTATTCCATGAGCGAGAAGCTTGCTTAAGTCCATATATGGACCTATTTAATTTGCAAACTTTATTCTCCTGCCCAGGAAGAACATAACCTTCTGGTTGCTCCATATAAATGGTTTCTTCAAGACGCCCATGAAGAAATGCTGTCTTGACATCCATTTGCCAAATTTCATAATCTAAAGCGGCAACTATGGAGAGAAGAATTCGGATGGATTTGAGCATGGCAACCGGACTAAAAGTTTCCTCATAGTCCACACCTTCTCTTTGGTTATAACCCTTGGCGACCAGTCTAGCTTTGAAAGTTTCGACTTCGCCTCCAGCACCTCTTTTCTTCTTGTAGACCCATTTACATCCAATTGGACGAAAAATCTTCAGGTGGTTCTACATATTCCCAAACTTTGTTCTTTTTCATGGAATCCATTTCTGAATCCATACCGGCTGACCATCGCTTCCGTTGCGGACTTGCCATTGCCTGTTTATAGGTCAATGGGTCGCCATCAATACCGTCACCAACGACCATATTGATTTCACCATCCAAGCCATAACGAGATGGTTTTGTAGAAACCCTCCCACTACGACGAGGAGTGGTGACCTTCTGAGCAGGAGCTTTAGTAGTAGTTTTCTCAGTTGCTACAACTGAGGGAGTGGGATGTTCCTCTTCTTGAGTAGAAGAAGATGGTACATTTGAAAGAACAGTATCTATGAGCATTTCCTCTAATACAATTTCACTTTTCGGTTTGTTGTCTTTCATATAGTTATCTTCAAGGAAAGTAGCATTTGAAGAAACAAACACTTTGTTATCCTTGTGACTATAGAATAGTCCACCCCTAGTCTCTTTAGAATTTCTGACAAACATGCAAACTTCAGTACGCCATTCCAGTTTGCCTTCTTTCTTTCTTAACACGTGAGCAGGGCACCCCCAAATCCTATAATGGCGCAAACTAGGTGTGCGACCATTCCATAGTTCGACGGGTGTCTTAGGGACTGCTTTAGATGGAACAACATTTAAAATATCGTTTGCCATTTGAATAGCATATCCCCAGAAGGACGTAGACAGAGTTGAATAACTCAGCATAGACCTAAGAGTGCGATTTCTTCTTTCTGCAACTCCATTCTGCTGTGGAGTGCTAGGGGCAGTATATTGGGATTCAATTCCAAGTTCAATTAAATGATCTTTGAACTGCATATCCATATATTCTCCACCCCTATCAGTTCGCAAGATCTTTAATGTTTTACCTAATTGGTTTTGAGCCAAAGCATGAAATTCCTGAAACTTTTCAAACGTTTCAGATTTCTTTTGCATTAGGTAAAGAAAACTATATCTAGAGAAATCGTCAATGAAAGTGACGAAATACTCATAACCTCCTCTGGCTTTTACATTCAGCAGTCCGTAAACATCTGAATGTACTAACCCTAGGGGTTCTTTGGCACGCTCTCCCTTTGCAGAGAAAGAACGTTTGGTCATTTTTCCTTCTAGGCAAGACTCGCAGACTGGCAGTTCTTCTAAGACGACATTTTTCAATGGACCGTCTTTGGTTAGCCTATTGAGTCTATCAAAACCTATATGACCTAAACGTAAATGCCATAGATAAGTTTGATCATCATTATCAATCTCTTTTCTCTTAAGGCTTCTAGGTTTAGCTACATTGAAAAGTTCAGTATTTAGTGAGATTTGAGTATCAGGTCTTAAAACATAAAGCCCTCGTTCCATGTTTGCAACACATATATGAAATCCATTACGAGAAATTGAACAATTTGCACTCAAAAAATTCAATATATAAAATTGTATCTGTAAACATGAAACACTAATCAAGTTTCTACTAAAATTAGGAATATATAAAATATTCTCTAAAAGTAAAAACTTCTTAGAATTAAACTTGATTCGGGCTGTTCCTCTTGCTTTAACTGATACCAACTCGCCATTTTCAACTTTAAGCTTTAACTCATCTGGGTGAAGATTCTCCCAAGTTTCAAGCAGCTGCAATGAAGAACATATATGGTTAGTCGATCCAGAATCAACAATCCAGGAGGATCTGTCGTTCTCTAAAACACATGATTCAAATACAAAAGCATCACCTTCGTTTGAATTGTCTAGAAGCCTGGGACATTGTTCTTCTTTATGTCCCTTTCCATTACAATTCGCACATAGAACATGATGTTTGAAAATTGTACTTGAAGAAGCAGCTTTGTTAGAGCCCTCATGCTTAATCTTCTTCCTCTGATTAAAGCTTGCAATGCTAGGAAGTCTCATTGCAATCAGATCCCTCTCATGGGCCCTCAACTCAGACTCGAGTTTGTCCATGTCGGAGGAGTTAGGATTGTTCAATAAATAATATAGAACAAAACTGTTATACTCCTGAGGAAGACTATAAAGTATGAGTTTTACCCATTGTTCCTTTGATAAATCAATTCCTAGTAGATTTGCCTTTTAGAATTTTAGATTCATCAACAATAGGTGCGAGTTAATGCAATTACCAGGATGCATTTTCACACTATTGAGTTCTTTTGCAAAGATACTAACTAGGAGTGGATCGGGATGAGGGTTATTCATATTGGCACTACAACATATCAATAAACAGAAGTATGGTTTTGGTTCTATAAATTCATACACAGGTTCAGAAAACAAATAATCACTTATGTTATAAAAATACTAAATCTAACATAGTTTATTTTCCAAGGTTTCCAACGAACTGATACAGTGTCCCGTTTAGGCCAGTGTCAAAGCATCATCCATTGAATAGAGTTGTCAATTCATCTAAAATGTCAAACATTCTAGCAATCTTTTATTCGATCAAGATTGGAATTCAGCGTTGTCCCGTTTAGGCGAGAGTCAAGGCAATTCTATCTTATGAGCTTCTACCATTGTTTCGCATTCTTGTAAGTCTTATATAGTCGCCACCATTAGGGTGGTCATGAACCATATAAATAAACCTATAAGAATACTTATCTTTCGAGATTAAATGGCGCTAACTTGCTAATTAACTATCCTCCATTAGGGAGGATTACTCACTAAAAAAATAGCTATGTAAAACCAACAATGGAGATCGAATTTCTCTTGATTAAAGCTCATTATTTAAACATGTATTTTGTTTAATCATTTATATTCCATATCTCAATAATGAAATATTACAAATTAAAGTAAAAACTTTAATTAAATTTCAAAAATGGAATAATTTTGAAAAATATCTTATTTAAGTTGTTTAGAAAAATCTAAATACCCAACTTAAAATATTCTTCAAACAATGACTTAATTAAATATTACCAATTAAGTAGTAACCACTTAATTTAGAAGATATTCCATTTTAAGTTCCCATATTTAGAAAATATCAACTTAAAAAATATCTAAAGAATCTTAATAACCAATTCCCAAAATTCCTCAACTTAATTTATAATAGAAAATTCAAAAATATTCAAATCTAAGTTGATTTGATAGATTTAACTAAATCTCAACTTAAATAGGAATATTTAATGAAATTATAAAATTAAGATTCAGAAAGAATTTATATGGGTATAATTCCATATTTAATTAAAAACAAGAAAAATACATATAGCTTTCCATAATATAACTATTCAAACTATGTTTTTCTTAAATTAATTTCAAGGAAGAATGAAATTAATTATGTTGCTAATCAAATTTTTATTAGGTCAAACTAATATAATTAACCTAGCACAGTTATCCAAATCAGGCAAATGGGCCTTCACAATTGGGGTTGTTCATGTGAGGGGGGGCTGGGTCCAGTATGTCGCACCCACTTCTAAGGCTCCCAACTCTCACACAAGGCCCAGAAGAGAGGAATTTAACCTTAAAATGAATAACTGTTATTAATTGAATAGGCTCACTACTAAATGAGCCTAAATAAAATCTATCAGTAATGATATTTTATTTAGCAACAACCACCTATATGTATCTATAATAGAAATTAAACATATAGGCTCACACAGGCATACACATTTGGATGGATCCTATCATGTTGCTAGGTCATACACAGATGAAAGAAGTTTGTAAAAATTACCTGTTACAAATTATTTACTTGATCTATCGTCAATTGAACCTTTGCTTAAAATTAGATCATCGGATCTATCATCAAGTTAATCAAGGCAATTTAGATCAAGCAATAATAGGTTTTAGAAAACTTACAAATAATCTAAAACACATACTCCTGCAACAAGGTTAGATTTGGATAGTTGGATGTAGGATTTATTTAATTTTAAACATTTATTTCAAAAATAAAATTAAAATTAAACCTACCATTTTGAAAAATTAGGTTTTGGGTAACTAAATGTTATTTCAAAATTAAATTGCTAACTTTCTTTTTAAATTTCATGTTATTTAATAAATTAAATAATAAAATAGAAAATGGTAAATACATACCCTTTTCTTGTTTTACAATTTAATTTAATTAAAAAAAATAACAAAATTTAAAAAGTTAACAAAAATACCTTATTTCCTCTTTTAAAATTATCATGATTATCTTGATCTTATTTTAATTAAGGTCAAGTTACCAAAAAAAATTAATATCTGACCTTAAAAAAAAATAAAATAATCAAATTTTAAAGGAAATAAGAAAAAGGTAAGCAAAACTTGATTTTTTCCTATTTTCAAAATCAAATTACACTAATATCTAAAATTAATTTTAAAAAATAAAATTAATTTATTTCTGATAATTAGATTTGAAATTTTAAAAATAAAAATCAACATACAAAACTACACAAAAAATCAGAATTTAATTCCATGAAATAGCATGAAAAATCGAAAAAATTGAAAAATTGGATGAACTGTACGGATGGCATGCCATGCATGGCCATCCGCGCGCGTATCCTGGGTGCATGGCCGAGAAATCACGGCGCAGGAAGGCTGCAAGCAGCCATTCCGCGCGCGTGATGAGGTTGCTCGTCACCCAGATTTTTCCAATTTTCAAAAATTCATAACTAATTCAAATTAAATCGAAATCGAGTTCTGTAAAAAAATAAATTGCTTAGAATTTTCCAAACTATCCAACAAAAATAATTACAGAATAAGAACAGTAACCATTTTCCCCAGAATTCACAAACAACAATCAAACATCCATATGACATTCAAAGCAACATGATACCATCCAAAAAACAAGCAAATCGTTTTAAGTCCAAATTTCTTGCAAGCAAATCAATTACCATGGCTCTGGTGCCAGTTGTTGGAAGTTATTTTACCAGGATCTTAGATCTACTCACAAGTATGTTGATTTAACAACCTAAATATAAATTCTAAAACGATAGGAAATTAAACACATAAAAGTATCAAAAATCTTACAGTGATTGCAGCGGAATATATGTCTCCTCCCACTCAGATCTCTAACCCTTGATTCCTTTCTGTAGCAGAGTATAATCAAGATCTGAGCTCGATAGTCCTTCTTTGTTGTTTCTGAATTGTACACAGCCTTCCTAACTATGATTGAGGTATTACTTGATGTGTGTGGGCACTACTCTAGCACTTATACATTTCGAAACAGTGAAGGAAGAGAGAGAGAGAGGGTGGCGGCTCAGAGAGAATTTTCTGAGAGAAAATTCTTTCAGAATAATGCTGTGTAAAGGTTGTACAGTTGTATGTAACTCTGAAGCCTTTTCCTTCTATTTATAGAAGACCACCAAGGGCTATGATTGACATTTGGAATTGAAAAAATCAAAGAGAAAAGGAAGCTAAGTGGCCGGCCTAGGCATTGTGGAAACAAGGCTTGCCACTTTTCCAACTTTCCTTTTCCTACACTGATAGTTTCCTATTTTGTCAAAAACTGCCAATTCCTTTGTTCAACCACATAAATGACAAATCTAATTATTTAATAATTAAAATTAATTATCAAATAATATATTATCATTTATTTTATTAATAATGAAACTAATTAAAGTTTCCTAATTAATAAATATGTCCTTCAAAATCTCTATTTACTGTTTTGCCCTTAATAAGTGATAAATTCTCAAATAGACAAGTCTATCTTGAGAATTTTTAACTGATTAATTAAAATCAATTATATGAGTCTTACAAGTAATATCATCTCAACTAGTGAGGGGACCCCATGGGTCTATATATCCGAGCTTCCAATAAGCAGATCTAGAATTTACCACTTAAATTCATTGACTTATTAATTCTTCGTTGAATCCACACATAGAACTCAAAATTGCACTCTCAGTATATAGAATGCTCTATATGTTCCACCATATAGACACATTATTAGTTATCCAATGTTATGATCCTAATGTGATCAATGATCCTCTATATGGATGATTTACACTGTAAAGGGACTAAATTACCGTAACACCCTACAATGTATTTTATCCTTAAAACACTTAACCCTGTATAAATGATATTTCAACTAAGTGAAATGAGTACTCAATCATTTGTCTCGTTTGGTTAAGCTCGAAGGAAATCACCCTTTGCATACTGTTCGCCAGATAGAAGCTATAGATTCCATATTTATGTTAGCGCTCCCACTCAATCGCACTAGCGTGTTCCCAAAATGTATGTATTGCCCAGACTAAAGATTAGGCTTAACTAACAAATCAAAGAACACGAATAATACTCTTGAAATTAAGCCTAACCATATCAGGATTTCGATCATGTGATCTAGGATCAACTTATGATATTGAATTGAATAGATGTTTACGGTAAGTTTCAAAATCTAATTCAAAGTTCAATATCGGTCCATTCCAATGCATACTCCATGCATCCAACCTGAGCTTTACTTTAACCTATGTTCTGGAAAGAACATAACATTTCTCCAAATGTAAGTAAACTCTGTTGTAGATTGTCATATCAGTGAAACCCAGTGTTCGGATAAATCTAGGAATACTTTATTCACATAGTCATGTTTATTTTCCACTGTGTTGACAACACAATAAACATGATCAAGTATGTGAAAAGGGTTTGGATGAATTTATAAATCAAATAGACAAGCAATTGATTAAGTGAACCAAAACATACACAAGTGAATGAAAAATTACTTCTGTTACTTTATTGATATTGAATAATCTGGATTACATTGAAACAGAGTTTTATTTAGGGCATAAAACCCAACAGATCATTCATATAGAGGATCATTGATAAAATTAGGATTATAACAATGGATAACTGATGATGTATCTATATGGTGGAACATATAGAGCATTCTATATACTGAGAGTGCAATTCTAAGTTCTATGCGTGGATTCAACGAAGAATTAATAAGTTAGTGAATTTTAGTGAAAAATTCTTGATCTACTTATTGGAAGCTCGGTTATATAGACCCATGGTCCCCGCACTAGTTGAGATAATATTGCTTGTAAGACTCATATAATTGGTTTTGATTAAACAATTATAATTCTCAAATTAGAATATGTCTATTTGTGAATTTTTCACTAAGTAAGGGTGAAATTGTAAAGAAAGAGTTTTAGGGGCATATTTGTTAATTATGATACTTTGTATGGTTCAATTAATAAATATGATAAATGAAAATATTATTTAACAATTATTTATAGTTATTAAATGGTTAGAATTGGCATTTAAATGGTTGAATTAGAAAATTGGCATTTTTGAGAAAATCAGATGCAGAAAAGGTAAAACTGCAAAATTGCAAAAAGTGAGGCCCCTATCCACTAAGCATGGCTGGCCACTTTTGTAGGCAATTTAAACTGATATTTTCATTATTTTAATGCCAAATAATTCAAACCTAACCCTAGTGGAATGCTATAAATAGATAGTGAAGGCTTCAGGAAAATTACACTAAAATTTTATATTGTTCCTTCAGAGAAAAACCTGAGCCTTCTCTCTCCCTATCTTTGGCCGAACCCACTCTCTCTCTCTTCCTCATTGAGATTTCGAAATACTTTGTGTATGAGTAGTGCCCACACACAGCAAGTGATACCTCAACCATAGTGAGGAAGATCGTGAAGAAAGACTTTCAGCAAGAAGGAGTTTCAACATCAAGGATTCAGAGAAAGAGATCCAGTTTCAGATCTTGATAATACTCTACTACAGGAATGATACAAGGGTTAGAGATCTGAACGGAAGGAGTCATATTATTCCGCTGCACCCAATGTAAGGTTTCTTTAACTTTATATGTGTTTAATTCATCGTTTTAGAAAGTTCTTATTTAGGATGTTAATAAACATACTTGTGAGTAGATCTAAGATCCTGGTAAAAAAATTTCCAACAATTGGCCTCAGAACCATGGTAATTGATTTACTTGCAAGAAATTTGGACTTTAAAACGATTGTTTGTTTGTTTTTGGATGGTATCATGTTGTATTGAGTGTTATTTGATGATTGACTGGTGTTTGTGAATTATCGTTAAAAATAATTGAATATCTGTTTTTGGAACTATTTTTATTTGATAGTATGGAAAAAATTAAGCAAGTTACTTTTTTACATAACTCAATCACGATTTAATTTGAATTAGTTATGATTTTTTGAAGATTCGAAAAAAACGGAGTTGTGCTGAAATTTTCCTGCGATCCCGAAAATTGTCCGTACAACTCACATTTTTTTCGTCTGTCTTCGTTTTTCATGCTTTTTCATGGAATTAACTTCCGATATTTTTATTGTTTATTCTTACCATAATTGACATACTTACTATTTTCTGCTCAATTTCCTTGTCATATTCTGCGATCAAAGTATTGTTCTTTGTCCGTGCTCTCATCCAGAGTTGGTATCTCTCAACATTGTCAACACCGGGTTCTTTTTTCTATACATAAAAACTAGATTAAATTCTGTTGGCGTGATTCAAATTTAACATTGTAAAAGAAGTGATACAAGCTACTTACCAAATCTTGTTCGACGTTGGGCATGCCTCTACGAGATGAACGATGATGAGATAGATTCATCCTGGCTCTGGCGACTTGCGCTTCACTCAAAGCCTACACAATATAATCAAAATTAGAAATAATTTCATAAAATAAACTATCAACAAAGATTACTAAGTGGAATTGTACCAGAAATTCAGGGGTTAGACGAGTTAGAACAAAGTCATTCCAATCTTCATTGTTAAGTTCTGGATACTTCTCTGGAGTAGCACGAAGTTCTTCTATCCTACCACTTTTAGCAATCGGGAGGATAATTGTCCGGGTCAGGAGCTTCTTGAAACTTTTCATCATTTTCCCCGCATCTGATAGTAGTTTAGGCTTATACGTTTCTGGAACCTCGAAAGCATCCTAAAATCACAAAAAGAATTGATTAGTACCCATTAACAGTGTTGAATTAAATGTGTTGAAATATATATTGAAAAAAAATTTAAGTCTTACGTATGTTTCTTTCCATATTTTCTCCTTGAGTTTCGAATCTACATGTCTCCAATCATCATAATTTAGAGGGACTGTAGATCTTGCTTTGACCCCAATCCATGATTGCATATCTGCATATGCTGTTCCTATAGGTTCTCCTTTCTCATTACACTCTAGTTTTGTCTTGCGTCCTTGAGCTTTCAGATTGTTGATGTCATTCTTTTTTGTCTTGCCTCGTCCTTTTGGCTTATTTGCATCCTTTTGCTTTGTCATCTACAAGAGATACACAAATTAAATCGTTTAGTAAGAAACATCATATTGAAAACATCATACTTACTCACTAAAAATCATTTGTATTAACACATTATTAGTAAACTAAACATCATACTTACTCACTTAAACATCATTTGTATTAACACATTATTAGTAAACTAAACACCCACTCACTAAACATCATTTGTATTAACACATTATAAGTAAACTAAACATCATACCTACTCATTTAACACGTTTTCTTTTCTTTTTAGATGATGCACAATCAACCCATATCCCTTCACTAACATCGCTTCTAATGTATTCATCATCATCATCTTCATATGTATCATTGAGTTCATCAACTTGTTCATGTATCCGTTGATGATCAACAAAACTATCATGACATAAATCAACATTTTCTTCTTCATTTTCGTTATCTAAATATTGTCGCTCTGGTGTCCGTAAAACAACTGACCATTTAGAATCAATGGGATCAGTTATGTAAAATACTTGTTTCGCTTGGGTAGCCATGACAAAAGGATCGTTCTTGCTACCTCTTTTGCTTAAATCAACCAAAGTGAAACCAAGTTCGTCTGTTCTAACTCCGCCTTTATTCTCCACCCAAGAGCATTTAAGAAGTGGAATTCGAAGCAATCCATAATCAAGCTCCCAAATTTCATCAACAACCCCGTAATATGTCATAGGGGATTGCACCGGGTTTCTGTCCTTTGCTGATGCAAAATGCATTGCTTCTGCAACAATACTTACTCCACTATTTTGAACTGTTCGAGCATCATCTCTTTCCTTTGTATGAAATCTTTTTCCCCCCACAATGTAAGCATGATGCTTTATTACTTGAGTATCTGGTCCAAACGATATGTATTCTAACTCTTTCGACACACCATGATCAATAGCTAGAATGGTATTCTTTAACCATCCAATAAATGTTTTACGATGCTCCTCTAGTACCCATCTCTGTTTATTCTTGACCTTAGTTGGAATCATTGATTGTAATAATTCCAAGTGATCACTGAAACGATATAGTATAAGTCATATCAAATTTCATTTGAAGTAGAAGAATATAAAGTGTAAAGTTGAATAGAAAATACATAACTTACGTTATATATGGTTGGACTTCAGGGTTATTCTCAAGCACAAGCAAATGAGCTTGATCCAATTCTGATCTAGATACATTCACCATTGATCATTTCCCTCGTAATCCTCTATCAACCCCGTTTGAATGATTTCGTGGCTTGCTAAGTCCGATTGCATCAACTCCTGGTATGTACTCCGTGCAAAATTCGACTGCCTCCTCTGATATATAACACTCAACCATACAAGCTTCAGGCCGATTGTGATTACGCACGTAACCTTTCAATACCTTCATATTTCGTTCAAATGGATACATCTATCTCGCCCAAACTGGCCCACACAACTTCGCTTCTCTTACTAGATGGACCATCAAATGTATCATGATGTCAAAGAATGATGGAGGGAAATATTTTTCAAGATTGCATAGAGTTTTAACTATGTCATCATGCAATGAATTCAATTTCTTCATTTCTAATTCTTTCCCACACAATTGATTAAAGAATATGCAAACCTTTGTCAAAGTTTGTCGAACTTTTTTAGGTAAGACTGATCGAATGGCAATTGGAAGTAATTGTTGCATTAACGTGTGACAATCATGCGATTTCATACCCATTAACTTTAATTCTTCCATACACACTAAGTTTCGAACGTTAGATGAATACCCATCAGGCACTTTCATCTTTGCGAATGAGTTGCATACGGCTTGTTTCTCTTCTTTAGACAATGTGAAAGCTGCGGGAGGTAAATATGTATGTTTGCCTTTATCCACAGGTGCCAAACTGTGTCTTATACCCAACTCAACAAGGTCTAAACGACTAGACAAACCATCTTTGCTTTTACCAGGGATGTCAAGTAACGTACCGACAATGCTTTCACACACATTCTTTTCTATGTGCATGACATCCAAACAATGTCTAACAAGTAAATCTTTCCAGTATGGAAGACAGAAGAAAATCAATTTTCTTTGAAAACATCCATTGGGGTTTCTCTTTTTCTTGCCCTTTCCATACTTGAAATCTATTTTCTCAACTTCTTCAAGAATTTGTCGCCCTGAAAGTGGCAAAGGTGCAACTTCTCCTTCTACGATGCGTCAAATGCTTGTTTTTTATTTCTGTCAGGGTGACTTAGGGGCAAATATCGTCTATGGCCCATGTAACACATTTTGCGTCCATTTGACAACCGACGAGCTCGTGTATTGGTACAACAAATAGGACAACCTTCATAGCCTTTTGTGCTCAACCCTGATAGATTACTATACGCAGGGAAATCACTAACAGTCAACAACAGCACAACCTTCAACTTTAAAACTTCTTTCTTAAAACCATCGTATGCATCAACACCATCTTCATACAACTCTTTCAAGTCATCAACTAACGGTGCCAAATAAACATCGATATCATGTCCCGGCTGTTTAGGCCCTGAAATCATTAGCGATAACATCGTAAATTTCCTTTTCATCACCAACCAAGGAGGAAGGTTGTACATAACAAGGAACACAGGCCATGAACTATGTCGGCTGCTAAGAGATCTATGTGGATTTACTCCATCGGCTAATAGACCAAGCCGTAGATGTCTTGGTTCAGCTGCGAAGTCTGGATTCAAATAATTTACTTTTTTCCAAGCTTGTGAATCAGCAGGATGTCGGAGTTTACCGTCTTTCATTCGCCTTTTCTCGTGCCATAATAAGTTTTCAGAAGTTTCTGCACTTCGATAGAACCGCTTGAGTCGCGGAATGAAAGGCAAGTACCACAAGACTTTCTCTGGAATAAGTTTTTCGGATCTCCTTACTCTTGTTCGGCTTGTACCGTGGCAAACCACATTCTGGACAAGTGTCCATGTGGGCATGCTCTTTACGGTACAAAATGCAATCATTGGGACATGCATGAATCTTCTCATCTTCAACCCTACCGAACTTAAAGTTTTCTTCACCTCATATGTCAACTCTGGAAAGCAATTTTCCATCGGTAGGATCTCTTTAAAAGCAGATAGAAATTGACTAAAGCACTTATCACTTACTCAATTCTCCGCCTTTATGTTATAAAATTTCACCATAGTTGATAGTCGGCGTTTTTCACAACCACTAAATAACGACTTATCTGCATCTCTAACCATGCTATCAAATTTTTTAGGATCATGAATAAACTCTTCTTGAGCATCATCAAGCAATTCTGTAGGATGATCATCACAATCATTACTTTCAAAATGATCATCGACCCCTCGCCTACCTAACGGATATGGGTCTCCCTTCATCGATTCCCCATGCCAATACCATTTAGTATAACTTTTATCGATTCCACGACAAAATACATGATTCTTTAACATGGTAATATTTCCTTTTGATATATTACAACAATCGATACAAGGACACCGAATTTTTTCAGGATCACTACAATTCTTTAGGGAAAACTCTAAAAAGTTATTAAATCCTTCTACGAATTGTGGGGTTTCTCTCTTCTCTTCCATCCATGACTTATCTATTTTAAAAATAAAAATAAAATTCCTAACAAACAAGATTGAAATAAGAAACTTACAAGTTGCTAGAAAAATCCTAAGCACACTTAGTAATTAAATATTAAAACACATGTTCATTTAAGAATCCTAAAAAAAATTGGCCATAGTTTCCCCTATTTCTACAACATTTTCCAATTTAATAACTATATAACAATGCACGCAAGTAAATCAGATAACAATAAAAAATAATCAAAATAGCATTTAACAATATAATAATTGTCACCCATCCGACCGCAGTACATTTATATCGCAGAATCTACTTCACTATGGATGAATATCTAACATATTCAAACTCCTCTAATAGCTTTACAATTAGTAAAATAAGGAGTGTAAATATCAGCGAACAGAACCAACCTTCTCTTAGCTCCTGGAAAGCTTTTCAGAAACTTCACCAAAAATAAAAGTCCAGATCTAAAATCTGAAATCTAAATTTCAAATTATGCAAACAAATATATATATATGACAGTATGAGTGAGATCTTCCAAAACTTGAAAAAATAAAAATAAAAAAAAAAAAAAACAATCTTAATTTATGAATAAATCTGATCAAAACAAAAATTAATTTTAAAATAAACCTAAAAAAATTAACATGCAAACCAATTAAAACAAAACAGGTTGTTTTGTGGATACAATATCAATGAAAGCTTGAATTTTTTATTAACAAACAATGAATGAATACAAGTTAGAGTGTATATACAAGCTTTAGTTTTGATCTGATTACATAACTCAATGATCAAACATACATTGCTCTTCTTAATATCTCTCAAAACCTTAAAAAATTCAGAAGAAGAAAAAAGATGTAATTGGAAGTGTGAAAAGAAACTAACTACTTAAACTAAGTGTGACACGGCTTAAAATTAAGTTGGCTAACCGAGTTGATTGAATCACCACAAAAGTGTGTGTGCAAAAGTTACTAAAGGAATAGTTTATGTGTAGGAACATTGTCAATATGGAATACTCGTAATAGGTGGAGTTACTGAAACATTAAAAATAAAAGAGAAAGAGCTTTATAATTTCTTCTTTGGTGAGCACTAGAGAGGGAAAGAGCTTAAAAATATACTGCTTATTTGGTGTCTATTAGAAAACAAAGAAAAAGAGTAGTTAAATCACTTTCTATGTCATAAAAGTAAAATAATGATAAAATGAAAATCTTACTCATATAATTATCATGAGTTAATTGTTTAGTTTTGTTTAAGAATTGAAATATATCAAAAAAAACTTAATTATAATTTGATAATCAAACATTATCGAAAATTTTAAATATGCAAATAATAACTTAAAATAATCCACAACAATAAAAATAAATAAAACATTAGTACAAATTAAAAGTTAAAAGCGGTAAACGATACATCTTTTATGATATGTATGTTTCGTGACTTGTTTGTTAGGGATTTGGCATCTAATAATTTGTTGATAACCGTTCTCCCCAATTGCAATTCATTTCTACAATACCTATTTTGTTTTTTATTAAAATAAATAAACAAAATACATGCCGACTTCTATCACTATCCAATTCTATAGATGGATATATAATGGTAACTAAAAATCAGTGTGAGTTATCTAGCAAGTTATCCAATATAGCTTATATAGTTCAATCACTCAATTCATTTGGACAATAAGACCAGCTCATATATTATTAGTTTATATCATCTCAAAAAGAGGAATTCATTTGAAACAAGAATTCTAATAAACGTGTGCTCTGTTTTTATATTATATTCTTTTCTTTTTCAACTAACACAAGGTTTTTCCCTTTTTCTTTTTTTTTTCACTTGAAGAGGGAGAGAAAACTAACACATACTTATGAATAAGGTATATTAATTTCTACAGTGTACGTATTAATATTAGTTTTGAAATATTAAGAGTTCAAAACCATTAATTCACTTACATAGAGATCAAACAAACACAGAAGTAACACGTCTACAGTCTACAGATCGATCTCATACCTTACAATAGGATTTGTTTTTGCAAGTGGAAGAAATAAGAATAAAACTTAATGTTCTTAGATTGAACACAGGCGTCATGCTTCATACAACAAGCATCAAGCCCATCACAATGTTTCTTCCCAGGACATCCACTGTACAACAACCCACAATACTTGCCATATCTCAAAAAAGGAGGCACTTATGTTTTTCCAACCAAAAAAGAAAGAAATATAAAAACAAAACAGTTACCTTTTTCAAACAGAACATGATAGCTAAGCCAGTAAAAATTTAACATGTATTTGTAATATGTACCTGAACAGAAGTCCGACTCACATGTTCGTCGACTACAGCTTTTACTCTGTGTGTTTAGATGTAATTAACAGGTATATATGAAAAGAAACAGCAGCAACAACAACTGATAAAATAAAGTAAGAAAATAGAAAGAAATAAAAAGAAAGAACAAACCTGGGAATAAAGACCAAACGGGAGGCGTTATCTTCTACGGCGTCGCCAATGTCGGTTTGGGCGAGGGTTAATTTCTGGGTTTGGGCGAGGATTTAGATGAGAGGGTTTGGGCGAGAGGGTTTGCGTGAGGGTTTGGGCGAGGATTTCTGGGTTTGGGGGAGAGGGTTTCTGGGTTGGGACTTGGGGGTTGTACGTCGAGCTGGATATGTCGATCAAGAGGCTGACGTGAGGGATTTTAGGGATGACATTTTATCCCGGTTATTTAGTTAAAACCGGGATAAAAGGGTTTCACACTAAACCCTTTTATCCCGGTTTTTAACTAATAACCGGGATAAAATGTTTCCCTAAAAACTTTATCCCCTGTTTGGCAAACTCATAAAAATCGAATCTTGAAATTATTTTTTTGCCTTTAATATTTTTTTTTTAACTTTCTACCAAACAGAGCCCTTGTCTAAAAAAATATTTGCTGCATATTTGAGGCGCCAAATCTAAAAGTGGGATAAAAAGTCTCAATATATCTTTTATCCAATTTTTTACTTTTGTTAACTAAAAAAGTGGGATAAAAGGTCCCCTTTCTTGTAGTGAATTCTAATTATCACTATGAATTAATTTAATATTTTTTAAATTTAATTCAAGATATTAGTGTAATTTGAATTTGAAAATAGTTAGTATCTATCTTTTTTGCTTAATAATCTATCTTATTTTTAAATTTGATTATACCTTATCTTATTTTTAAATTTAAGGTCAGATTTAAAATATTTTAAATTAAATCTTTTTTAAATAATTTGACCTTATTTAAATTTAAAATAAGATAACTATAATCATGTAATTTTAAAAAGATGTAAGATATTTTGCTAACTTTTAAATCTTGTTATTTTATTTATTTAAATTACATTTAAAATCTGAAAAAGATATTCATTTATCTTTTCTAATTTTTTTATTTAATTTTTATTTATAAAATAACATTTTAATTTTAAAAGTAGTTAGCAAATTTTGAAATGATATTTAGGTTGGTTGAAACCTAATTTTTCAAAATTGTAGGTTTAATTTTAAATTTAATTTTTTTAAAAAATTTTCAAATTTTTCAAAATTTTTGAATTTTTTTTTTATTTAATTAATTATTTTCGAAATTAATTATTTAATTTAAAATTAAATAAATCCTACATCCAACTATCCAGCTAACCTTGTTGCAGGAGTATGTGTTTTAGCTTGTTTGTAAGTTTTCAAAACCTATTATTACTTGATTGCAAATAGCCATGATTACTTTTTGCCAGATCTAATGATCTGATGGCTCCCTTGGTCAAGTTAATAATTTGTAACAGGTATATTTACAATCTTCTTTCATCTGTGTATGACCTAGCAACATGATAGGACCCATCCAAAGTGTGCCTGTGTGAGCCTATGTGTTTAATTTCATTATACATGCATATAGGTTGTTGTTGCTAAATAAATTATCATAGTTCTTGATAGATTTTATTTAGGCCCATTTAGTTTTGGGCTTAGTCAATTAATAACAGTTGTTCATTTTAAGGTTAAATTCCTCTCTTTTGGGCCTTGTGTGAGAGTTGGGAGCCA
The DNA here is from genome assembly GCF_029168945.1 of Cannabis sativa. NCBI lineage: Eukaryota > Viridiplantae > Streptophyta > Magnoliopsida > Rosales > Cannabaceae > Cannabis > Cannabis sativa. Next base: position 79,001,516 of record NC_083603.1, on the reverse strand, counting down.
TAGAAGTGGGTACGACATACTGAACCCAGCACCCCCTCACATGAACCACCCCAATTGTGAAGGCCCATTTGCCAAATTTGAACAACTGTACTAGCCAACTTAAATCTGAATATCTTTTGGATTTAAAATTTCAAAATTAAGTTGAGGAATTTTAGGCATTGGTTATTAAGATTCTTTAGATATTTTTTAAGTTAATATCTTTTCGATAATAACTTAAAATGGAATATTTTTTAAATTAAGTAGTTACAACTTAATTTTTGATATTTAATTAAATTTAAATTTGAAAATATTTCAGTTCTAGATTTTATCTAATACAACTTAAATTAGATATTTTTTCAAATTTTGTGGAAAAGATACTTAGTCAAATAAGATATTTTCTAGATAATTATTTCTAGACTACTTATTATTTCTAATATTAAAATAGGAAAATATTATACTTTGTGAAATTAATTATTTATATAATTAATTTTGGTACAATTTATTTTAAGTATATTTTTCCTAGTATTAAACTAGAGATTCATAGTTAAGCCTTCTCTACACTTAATTATTTATTTCTTGAATTTAATACATTTAATTAATTTGAAAATTAAATATCTAAGTTGATTTTCATCATCATACTTAAATATTTCTTTTTCATGACACTTAATTAAATAGAAAATTATTTTTAGTTGAAATTTATTTTTTCAACTAAATTTAAATAATTTTCAAAATATATTTTTTCTTTATTTTATTAATCAAATTTCGAAATTGCATTTCTTAAATGCTGGAATTTCAAATTTTATCTTGAAAAATAGATTAAGTTGTAAATTAATTATTTATTTTAATTAATTCTTGGATCAACTTAAATCAATGATTTTTTCATTTATTGATCAATTTAAAATAAATTGAATTAAAGTATATTATTAGAAATTGAATTAATTAGTCAAAGGAAAATCTAGCTAGATGATATTTTTGCTTGAAGTATTTTTCTAGTGTATTTAATTAAATAGAAAATTAATATTTAAGTTGATTTTCATCATCATACTTAAATATTTGAAATTTTTTCTTATATATTTAATTAAATAGGAAAATTATTTTTTTTTTTTATGTAAATTAATTTTGGGCCAACATTAAATTAGAATAATTTTTCTAGGATTTATTTTTTATTTTAATATGCAATTTCAAAAATTGTATTCTTAAATACTTTAATTTTTTTAAATGCAATATATATTTATAGAAAATTAAATTTGAGTTGTAAATTAATTTAAATTAATTTTGTAACAACTTAAATTGAATATTTTTCTAAATATTTATTGGAAATTATTACTAAGATGGAAATAATTCATATTATTTTCATATCCATCTAAGTAAAATTCATAAATATTAAATTAATATTTACATTTAGAATTTTTATTCTAAATTGGAAATTTTAATTAAATAAATATATATTTAAAATAAATAGATTAAATAAAGAGAATCAAAGAAAATACAACTCACTTTAAATAATGAGCTTGATTATTATTAAGATATTCGATCTCCATTGTTGGTCTTACAAAAGTTAAATATTTTCAATATAACCTCAAGACGCTAGACTTCGTCCCCCTATGGATGGTTATTCGTTGAACGCATTTAACACCGTAAAATCTCATTTGATAAGTGTTTTGCAAGTTTTCGTCTCTATTAGACTCTCCCCTACGGTGACTACTTAGAGATAAACTTATGAAACATGAAACAATGGTGGAAGCTCATAAAATGAGAATAACCTTTACTCTCGCCTACCGGGACAACGTTGAATTCTTATTTTGATCGAATAAAAGGTTGCTAGAATGGTTTCTATTTTAGATGAGCTGACAACTCTATTCAATAAATGATACTTTGACTCTCGCCTACCGGGACACTGTATCAGTTTGTTGGAAACCTTGGAAATTATTTAGGATTGTATGTTTTATTATTTTCACTTGTCATTCCTACTTGCTATATGCTTAATAATTTCTGAATTGTGTATGAATTTATATTGAACCATGTTATTTTCTGTTATTAAATTGTAGTTTAATTTCGAATCTTCATTGTTGGTCTAATATGTTTGTTTTTCTAATGAGATAAATCCCTAATAGATTTTCGCCATTAGACATACATAATAGTGTTAGATCTCGAAAGATAAATATTGTATATGCAACATCTACCTGTTCATTAATTGATGACACCTTAGACTAGTATTTTTACAATATGAAATAAGAAGATTACATAAATAAGATTACTTTGTCTTTCGCTAATCAAAGCATCGTTGGATTCTTATTTATAAACGAAATTATCCTAATTCCTCTTAGCTTATTCATTTCGAATTAGCTCAATAACATATCATTGGATGAATGGTCTATAAATCATTTCATGTCATTCTATATTTTCTCTTAAGAAATTAAATGACAGATATGATTATAATCCCGAAATTCTATTCCCAATTGATATAAATCCTCAATCTTAGAAATCTCCTACTTGTAAGGGCAAATCTGACTTAGAGTTAAATTAGTAGTGGTGGTCCAAGATAGAATTACTCATAATATTTTGTATAAATTCAAGTCTTTGACTTTAATTTTAGATTCCAAACAGAAATTTTCTTCTATTTCTAATTCCAGAATACAATACAGTTACACTTTCTCAAGTTTTTAATATCCATCTTCTATTAATGGATTCAAACTGTATGGAATATGAGTTAGGTATTTTGTGACCAGAATCCACTTGCACTATTCTAAGAATTCTTTGATGTAACTAAACCTAAGTCATCAAAAGACACAACCACATGTTTTTTTAATCTATAGCATTTGTATCTTGTTCATAGAGGATTTGACAAGATCAATCTCTGCAAAGAGTTAATATGCCTATATCAACTGAAAGTAGTTCATCTCATTGGCAGATGGATGTACATTCAGGGGTGGATATGAGTTTTTCGTTGTATTCTTAAAACGATCACTCTAGATTATACCTTATGCAAAGAAATTTAAAATGTTTGAAAAATTTCATTAATTTCTAGCAATTGTTAAAACCATTAAGGTAAGTGGTTAAAGATCTTGCGAACTGATAGGGGTGGAGAAATAGTTAGTAGATATGCAGTTCAAAGATCATTAAATTTATTTTTGAATTATATCCAGACTTACCTCCCCAGAAGTTTCGAGTTGCATGTTGATGATTAGTTACTAGTCGTTGCCTAATTCCTTCTATGGTAATACAATTTCAGAATGATGTAATGGTTGTATACTTAATGTAAATCATTACTAGATTCATGGATGACCTAATCAAAATCTTAAGAAAAGCTAGAACTATTAACCATGGTTTGTTAGCTATTCTAAGTGATTACTTCTAGCTTTTCTTAAGATTTTGATTAGGTCATCCATGAATCTCCCATAGTCAATAGATAAGAAAGTGTTTGTTCAAACAAATACTACTTTTCTAAGATAATGACTAAGTTTGAAAATAAAGTAGCAAATAAAGGAGATATTTAATTCTTGATTCCAAAAGTGTTCTATCATCTTATTTGACATATGATGATCCCACTGCCTCTGTTGTCTTGTCACAACCTAAGAGGTTAATACCATTTAGTCTTCTTAGACATAATTCACGGTACCTTGTTGTAGTGGGAGAGTTTCTAGGAACTCACCTTCTTATGACTTGGGAGACACTAGTGATTAAAATCCATTGTGAGTTTAAACAAGTAATGAATTGTCAAGATAAGAAACTAAGAAGAAAGCCAATAGAACTATGGTTTAATCCATTCACATGGAATAACCTAAAGTTTTATATTACAAGGAGATAAAAGGAAATTTTAGTTAATAAGTCTATTCAATGGACTTAACAAACTTCCTGTTCCTAGAATTATAGGTTTAAGTTTATCTAAACCTATGGCTTGTGGTATACCTAGTAATTACTTACTCTAATGCAAGAAACTTACTTTAGTAGGATGCTGAAGCATTTTTCTTTCTAATGACAATCTATAGAAGCTTCACAACTTCTTAAACATAGATTTTATTTATCTAAGGAAAAGTTTCAACTATTCCAGAAAAGATAAAGCCATGAAAGAATTTCTTATATCAACAGTGAGAGGTCTCAAATATGCTTTAGTATGCCTTAGACCAGACACCGGCTGTTGAGTGGGAGTAATGAGTAGGTATTAGATTAATCCTGGAGAAGAACATTAGAAGACAATCAAGTAAATCTTAAGATTAAGAAGAGGAACTATATGTTAGTCTATAAGGGCGTGTTTAAAACTCTTAGACTTACACCATATCAGATTTCAAAATTTTCCTTTGTGCTAGAAAATCTTTCTGATAAGATGGTGGTTACTCTGGGGTGGAATAGTGATTTTGGAGAAGTGTAAAAACCTATCTGAAGTCTCTAGGTCTACCAGGAAGGGACTCAATGTTAAAGTTACAGGAAAGGTACTTATTCAGTCTAAGGAAAGTACTATACATTTTTGGCACCATTCCAAATTGCCTAAACTACTAGTGTTAATTTCTTTAATAACCAAAAGTAGTTGCCAAAGGTATAGAATCCAGTATCCCAAGAGAGTAGACATATAGAGAGGAATTTCACAATATCAATAATTTTGTGATTAAGGAAGAGTAATGGTGGAGAAAAGGTTGTGGTTAATTCAACCTTTCAGATCCTATTACGAGGAGTTTACTACTACTACGCTTAATTTGTATATCGAGGTGTTGAGATTATTTGAAACACACTTTTTGTTTTATATTAGTGCAAGTGGGAGTTTTTTCGGTTTTATGCCCTAAATAAAACTCATTTCAATATAATCAGATTTACTTATTAATATAGATCAGAAATAACATTTAATGTTGCATGGTTCACATGATTTATTTCATGATTATATATACATAATGTATAAATTTATCTGAAACCCTTTTCACATACTTGATCCTGTTTATTGTGCCGTCAACACATTGGAAAGTAAACATGACTATGTGAATAAAGTTTCCTAGATTTATCAGACATAGGATTTTACTGATATGGTAATCTACAACAGAGTTTACTTGCATTTGGAGAAGTGCTATGTTCTTTCCAGAGCATTGGTTAAAGTAAAGCTCAGGTTGGATGCATGGAGTATGCATCGGAAGGGACTGATATTGAACTTTGACTTAGATTTATTAAACTTACCGTAATATCTATTCAAGTCAATATCGCCTAGTTGATCCTAGATCAAATGTTCTTAATCCTGTTATGATTAGGCTCAATCTTGAAAGGCTATTCGTGTTCTTTGATTTGTTAGTTAAGCCTACTTTTAGGTCAGGGTGATACGTACATTTTGTAAACACGGTAGTGCAATTGAGTGGGAGCGCTAGCATAAACATGGAATCTATAGCTTCTATCTGGCGAATAGTAAGCAAAGGATGATCTCCTTCGAGCTTGACCAAATGAACATAAATGGTGGAGTACTCATTTCACATAAGCTGAAATATCATTTATACGAGGTCAAGTGTTTTAAGGAATAAATACATTGTAGGGTGTAACGGTAATCTAATCCCTTTACGTTGTAGATCATTCATATAGAGAATCATTGATCAAATTAGGATTATAACAATGGATAACTGGTGATGTATCTATATGGTGGAACATATAGAGCATTCTATATACTGAGAGTGCAATTCTAAGTTCTATGCGTGGATTCAACGAAGAATTAATAAGTTAGTGAATTTTAGTGATAAATTCTTGATCTACTTATTGGAAGCTCGGTTAAATAGACCCATGGTCCCCGCACTAGTTGAGATAATATTGCTTGTAAGACTCATATAATTGGTTTTGATTAATCAATTATAATTCTCAAATTAGACTATATCTATTTGTGAATTTTTCACTAAGTAAGGGCGAAATTGTAAAGAAAGAGTTTTAGGGGCATATTTGTTAATTACGATACTTTGTATGGTTCAATTAATAAATATGATAAATGACAATATTATTTAATAATTATTTATACTTATTAAATAGTTAGAATTTGCATTTAAATGGTTGAATTAGAAAATTGGGGTTTTTGAGAAAATCAGATGCAGAAAAGTGAAAACTGCAAAATTGCAAAAAGTGAGGCCCAAATCCACTAAGCATGGCCGGCCACTTTTGTAGGCAATTTAAACTGATATTTTCATTATTTTAATGCCAAATAATTCAAACCTAACCCTAGTGGAATGCTATAAATAGATAGTGAATGCTTCAGGAAAATTACACTAAAATTTTCTATTTTTCCTTCTGAGAAAAACCTGAGCCTTCTCTCTCCCTATCTTTGGCCGAACCCACTCTCTCTCTCTTCCTCATTGAGATTTCGAAATACTTAGTGGATGAGTAGTGCCCACAAACAGCAAGTGATACCTTAACCATAGTGAGGAAGATCGTGAAGAAAGACTTTCAGCAAGAAGGAGTTTCAGCATCAAGGATTCAGAGAAAGAGATCCAGTTTCAGATCTTGATACAAGGGTTAGAGATCTGAACGGAAGGAGTCATATTATTCCGCTGCACCCAATGTAAGGTTTCTTTAACTTTATATGTGTGTAATTCATCGTTTTAGAAAGTTCTTATTTAGGATGTTAATAAACATACTTGTGAGTAGATCTCAGATCCTGGTAAAATAATTTCCAACATATTTTTCCTAGTATTAAACTAGAGATTAATAATTAAGCCTTCTCTATACTTAATTATTTATTTCTTGAATTTAATACATTTAATTAAATTGAAAAATTAAATATCTAAGTTGATTTTCATCATAATACTTAAATATTTTTTTTTTCAAGACACTTAATTAAATAGAAAATTATTTTAAGTTGAATTTTTTTTTTCAACTTAAATTTGAATAATTTTCAAAATATATTTTATTTATTTTATTAATCAAATTCGAAATTGCATTTAATTATGCAAGATAATTTTGAATTTATCCTGAAAAATAGATTGAAGTTGTAAATTAATTATTTATTTTAATTAATTTTTGAACCAACTTAAATCAATGATTTTTCCATTTAATGATTAATTTAAAATAAATGAACTAAAATATATTATTATTAGAAATTGAATTGATTAGTCAAAAGGAAAATCTAGATTGATAGTATTTTTGCTTTAAGTATTTTTCTAGTAATTATTTTTAATGTATTTCGAAAATAGTATAGTATTATACTTTCTTTTTCAAAATACAATAAATATATTCTTATGAAAATTTAAATTTGAGTTGCAAATTAATTTAAATTAATATAACTTAAATTAAATAATTTTCTTAATATTTATTGGAAAATTAATACTAAAATAGAAATAATTCAATTTATTTTCATAACCATCTAAGTATAATTTTATAAATATTAAATTAAATTCTATTTAGAGTTTTATTCTAAATTTGGTATTTAATGAATATATATATTATAAATAATAAAAGAAAATACATTTTAAATAATGAGCTTTATTATTATTAACATATTCGATCTCCATTGTTGGTTTTACATAGCTTTTGTTTTAGTGAGTAATCCTCCCTAATCGAGGAACGTTCATTAGCAAGTTAGCACCGTTTAATCACGAAAGATAAGTATATTTGTAAGTGTTTTATATTAGTATTGATCACCCTAATGGTGACGACTTGTATTTGACTTACAAAATATGAAACAATGGTGGAAGCTCATAAGATAGAATAGCCTTGACTCTCGCCTAAATGGGACAACACTGGATTCCAATCTTGATTGAATAAAAGGTTGCTAGAATGTTTAATATTTTAGATGAGCTGACAACTCTATTCAATAGATGGTAGCTTTGACTCTCGCCTAAACGGGACACTGATATCAGTTTGTTGAAGACCTTGGAAATTATTTAGGATTGTATTTTTAGTATTTTCTCTTGTCATTCCTACTTGCTATGTGTTAATAATTTCTGAATTGGATTTTGTGTTAAACCATAATTGATTTCTATTTATTACTTTGTAGTATCCTGTATAGCCATGTCAAATCCCATGTTATCACTCTTCACTGAAAATAAGCTAAATGGATCTAACTTTCCAAAATGGAATGAGAATATTAATATTGCTCTCATAGGTGAAAGTGCGCTGTTTGTGTTAAAGAAGTTCGAGCGTTGGCAGAATGCTAACAATAAAGCTCGATACTTCATGCTTTCCAGCATGATTGACACCTTAAAAACAAGGTTTGCAAAAACCGACACGGCTGCAGAAATTATGACAAAGTTAACTGAGCTATTCAGTATGAAATCTATTCAGGCTCGCTTTGATGCGAGTAAGAAATTCATTAATGCACGGATGGAACCCCATCAGAATGTGCGTGATCATGTTCTCCTAATGGCAAGTTATTTCTGGGAAGCCCAGAATCATGGTGCCGAAATGGATCAGACAACTCAAGTAAGCCTTATCTTGAATAGTCTGACTCCAGCTTTTCTGCCCTATACATCAAATTATGTCATTAATAAAAAGGAGATAGACTTTCATGCGTTAGTCAATGACCTTCAAACATATGAAAGTTTGATTGGAGGACACAAGAAGAAAGGGAGTAAACCTCAGAATTTTGGAAATGGTAATGGGACGATTAAACCTGAGGCACATGTAGCCTCTACTTCAAGACCCAAGACAAAGAAGAAGTGGAAAAATACCAAGAAGCGAGCCCAAGCTGTGAAAACAGTTAAGAAAAAAAAGGTTGCTGCTACTAGTGATGCAGTAAAAGGAAAGTGTTTCTACTGCAATGAGAAAGGCCATTGGAAACCCCAATGTCCTAAACTTCTTGCAAAGAAACAAGGTATTTCTTTCTATAAACAGATGAGTTTTAGTGAATTATTATCCAATTGGATTATTAATTCTGGACTACTAACCTTGTTTATTTGTTTTTCTTCTTATTATAGCCCAAGCTGCTTGAACTCAGATGCTATCTTAGTGAGTTGAATCGGAAAGCTGGGCCAAGGGGTGGAGTTCGTCCAAGATAAAGATGAAGCTCATTTATTCATTTATTTATTTTTGAATTAGTTGTTTTAGTTTAAAAATAGTTTGGATTTCAATTATTAGTTTGGGATTTTTATTCCCTATTTTTCTCATAATGTTGCAATACAATTTTTCATTAATTTTATTATTTTTTTTTCAAATCAATTGCAATTATGAGATTGAGCTTCATCTACTTTATCTTAAACAAGCATTACCAATTATATTTATATGTTTGTATGTGTAAGTGTTTTTATTATTGGTACAAATTCTATAATATTATAAACTCTTCATAGAGTTATTACTACAAAAACACTAGAAATTATTTCTATGTTTATGAATAATTGTTAATTCTAAAACAATTATTAAGAATTTGTTTAATAAAGAGATCTTTTGATCCGATAGGGTGGAGGAAAGTTAAGAATAATATGCAGTTCAACGATCTTTTATATCTAATGAAGTCTGGATTATATTCAACTCCACATGATCTCTATAACACTTAGAGAATCATGATCTTTATAACCTTTAGGGGTGGATCATAATCTATATATACTTATGGGTGGACTTTAATCCACAGTACTCCTTGTGACACATATTTTCTTTAAACATGGAAGTAATATAATAAATTAGCTATTATCAAAATAAATACTTGATCTTGATTATATGTTCCAATTTAGTTATACTATTGTAATAAATAATGATACCAATAAAGTTCTTTGATAATGTATCACACTACCTTAATTGAGTGGGAGAATTTTAAAATTCTTTTCCCATCTTCATTTGGTTGACACTTGTGATAGGAACTTAAGAACACTACTGAGAAAGCAAATCTAAACATTCATGTGGATAGAAATAACTTATCAGAATTATGAGAATAAGATAGAAGAATTCTTGCATAGTCTATTCGAATGACTTGAGCAAGGATTTCTAATCCTCATAACATTTTATGGTATCTTAATTTGATTACTTAATCTCTAGCAAGTATTTTACACTTCAAATACTAGACTGCTATGTTGATGATTTAGTCTTAAAAGAAACTTACAGTTTCAGACTAATACAATAAGTCACAACTAGATATCCCTCCAAACAATAAAAGGTTAAAAATATTATTTAACCAGACATCTACTATTGAGTGGGAGCTATCTGAGATGTAATCAAATAAGGAACGTTAGGAGATACTCAAGAAAGATTTATGAAAGTGATCTATATGTTAGATATTAAGGAACTGTGTATCAGTTATCCTTATATCTATCCCAACTCATTCAAGAATTTGAGATGGTGGTTACTCTGGGGGTGGAGGAGTTATTCTAAAAGAGTGTAAAAACCCTTCTATAATAATTCAAGCTCTGCCAAAAAAAATTTATAACTTTGTAAATTCAAAATTACCAGAAAGTTATTTTACTGAAGAAAATTCTACACTGTATTATTTTAGTTCCAAATTCTTAAATATGAGAGATATGTCTTCTGTTCATTCAGATGTACTTAATAAGCAGTAAGGATTTCAGTATCCCTAGATGAGTAAAGCATATAGTAAAGGATGTTTCATAATGTTTTTATGAACCTGGTTCCAGAAGTTTGGGTGGATTCAAATATACTACACTTGATCTGAAGATCAAGACAACAGATTGATTGGAATGCACAATTTGTTTTATGTTAGTGGAAGTTGGAGTTTGTTGGGTTTTGTGCCCTAAATAAAACCCATTACAATCTGATTAGTTATCAATCTAAGAAATTTTAAAGTGATTTATGTTTGCATTAATTTTTTTTATACTTATGGTTTAATGTATTTAATATATGCACAAAATCAGTTAAGTCCAGAACATATACTTATTCACAATTACAGTTTTGTCAACACAGTGGAATGTGATTGTGGTTATATGATTAAAAAGACTAAGTCCCTGTTTCATCAGTATTTTGGATTTACACTGATGTGATAATCAGCGATGATGTGTACTTACAATTGGAGTAAGTGTTATGTTCTTTCCAGGACATTGGTAAAGTATACTAGTTTCGAATTTATGGAGTATACATTGGACTGGACCGATATTGAACTTAGTCAAGATATTATAAACTTACCGTTGTATCTTTCCAAATCAATATCACTAGTTGGTCTTAGATAAAAAGAATCTAAATCCTGATATGCTTAGGCTCAACTCAGGAGTGCTATTCATGTTCTTTGATTTATTAGTTAAGCCTACTTTTGGGTCAGGGTGATACGTATATTTTGGGAACATGATAGTATGATTGAGTGGGAGCGATGAACATAAATATGGAATCTATAGTTATTACTGGTGTATAGAAGTCAAGTGATGATTCCCTTCGAGCTTAGCTAAATAGAAGTAAATGGATGAGCTCTTGTTTCAGTGACTATTTCTTAGATCACTCAAACATCATTTACAGGTAGCTAAGTGTTTTAAGGGGCCAAATACATTGAGGGGTGAAACGGTAACTTTATCCCATCTCGATGTAAATCATCTATATAGAGGATCTTTGATCACATTAAGATTATAACGATGGTTAAATGAGATAGCATATCTATATCGTGAAACATATAGAATGCTCTATATAAGTCTGAGAGTGCAATTCCAACTTCTAAGAGTGGATTCAACAAAGAATTAATAAGTTAGGGAATTTACTTAGTAAATTCGTTCGGCTTATTGGAAGCTCAGCAATATAGATCCATGGTCCCCATTCTAGTTGAGACCATACAACTTGTAAGACTCAATAATTGATTTATGATTAATCAATTATAATTCTAAAGTTAGACTATGTCTAATTTGTGAATTTTCACTAAGCAGGGGTGAAATTGTAAAGAAAAGAGATTCTAGGTTTATTTATTAACTAAGAGACTCTATATGTCTAATTAATAATTATATTAAATGACAATATTATTTAATAATCTATTTTAGTTATTAAATAATTAATTTTGGCATTTAAATGGTTAGAATTGGAAAATTGACGTTTATGAGAAAATAGAAATAAAAATTGTGAAAATTGCAAAATCCAAGTGAGGCCCACTAAAACCTATGGCCGGCCACTTGATTGGCTTTTTCCAAGTAATATTTTAATTATTTTAATGCCAAATAATTACTAACATAAACCTAGTAGTTGCCTATAAATAGAAAGTGATGGCTCAGGCTAAAGTAAGTTTTTGTCAGTAATTCAAGAGATTGCCTCTTTCAAAAAAACTGAGCCTTCAACTTTCTCTCTATAGCCGACCCTCTCTCTCTCTCTCTTTTCTTCTTCATATTTTCGAAACCCCCTAGTGATAGAGTAGTTCCCACACACAGCAAGTGGTACCTCAATCATAGATTGGAAGACTGTGAAGGATCACATTCAAAGAGAAGGACATTCGGGCTCAGATCTTGATAATACTCTGCGATAGAAAAGATACAAGGGTTAGAGATCTGAGTGGAAGGAGACATAATATTCCGTTGCAACCAATGTAAGGTTTTCTTAACTTTATATGTGTTTAATTATCGTTTTAGAAAATTCATATTTAGGATATCAAACAACATACTTGTGAGTAGATCTAAGATCTTGGTAAAATAAATTCCAACAGTCAGGACTAAGATCATTTGAACTAGGATCAACTATGTGATATTGAATTGAACAGATATTACGGTAAGTTTAACATATCTGATTCAAAGTTCAATATCGGTCCCATCCGATGCATACTCCATGCACCCAACCCAAGCTTTACTTTAACTAATGCCCTAGAAAGGACATAGCACTTATCCAAGGTGCAAGTAAACTATGTTGTAGATTATCATATCAGTTAAACCTTGTGTATTGATAAATCTAGGAATTTATATTTAATCACCCAATCTTGATTACTTTCCACTGTGCTGACGACACAATAAACAAGAACATAAATGTGATAAGGATTTGGATGAATTTATAAAACAAATAAATGATAACATGAACCAAATGACACAATAAGTGATGAAAATACTTCTGTTTTTTTATTGATATTTAAATAATAAAGATTACATTGAAATGGAGTTTTATTTAGGGCATAAAACCTAACAATTTGAGCCTTCACTAGGACTTTGTTGTTGTGGTTGTTGTTGGTTTTGTTGGGGCTGATATCTCTATTGGTATAACCCCTGTTGCTTGTGCCCATAATTATTGTTTTGAGAATAGTTCGCAATGGCTTTTGCTTGATCCATTGGCAAACTGTTCACATCCACCAGGCATGTGTCATATGTGTGAGGGCCCCCACATAGCTCACAAGTAACTTGAGCCTTTTCCACTTGAGCAGTCATCAACTTCGTTAGGGCCTCCACTTGAGCTGTCAACTTGGTGATGGCGTCTATCTCGTGCATACCAGCACCTTTCTTCATTTGGCTTCTTTCAGTTGGCCATTGTTGGTTGTTCATAGCCATTTCTTCAAGTAAATCGTAAGCCTCATTTGCACTTTTTCTCATAAATGCCCCACCAGCTACGACATCTATAATTGTTTTGGTATTAGCAATCAGCCCTTTGTAGAAATTGTGAACTAACATCCACTTTTCAATCCCATGATGTGCACATTTTTTGATGAGATCCTTGAACCTCTCCCAAGCCTCATAGAGAGATTTATTGTCCAGTTGACAAAAATTATTAATTAGCTGGAGGAAAAAACTTTGACAAGAATTTTGTCGCCAAGTCAGTCCATGTAGCAATGGAGTTGGTTGGCAAGGAAATTAACCAACTTTTGGCTCGCTCCCTCAGTGAGAATGGAAATAGTCTCAAACGGATGGCATCATCGTTGACTCTGTTTACTTTGAAAGTCTGACATAACTCCATGAAATTGGACAGGTTCAAATTTGGGTCTTCAGAAGAGCGTCCACCAAACTGGATTGAAGACTGCACCATTTGTAGTATGGCCAACTTTATTTCAAAGTTATTGACCTCCACGGCAGGTGGTCTTATGCAAGACTGAACCCCCGTCAATGTTCGGATAATGTAGTCTCTCAGACTACGGTCGGGTGGATTATGACCGTTTGCTTGGTCTTCTACTGCTCCCCCATTATTAGAGTTGTTGCCTCCATTAAAGTTGTCAGCCATGATTTCTTCTGCTTCAGCTCTTACTGCACTTCTTTCTTGCCTTTTGTTTCTTCTATTTCTTTTGCAGGTCTTTTCGATTTTAAGATCAACCGACAATATTACACTTTGTCCTTGACATCGCATGCACCCCTAATGCCTGAAATAAAATAAGACAATCTGAAAGAAAATTAGCAATAATTAGAATGAATTAACCAAAGTAGAATTAAATCTAATTTTTGTAATATCAATTTTTAAACAAATCACCAGCAACGGTGCCAAAAATTTGTTATCAATTTTAATACGCAAGTGCACGTATCATTGTTCAAGTAATAAACTCACACGAGTGAGGTCGAACCACAGGGAATTGAACTCAATACCACTAAATTAGTCTTATGAATCTATTTGGTAGATAAATAATTTTGATAAAGTTTAAAATAAAGAAACACAAGAAAATTAAAGAAAGCAATAAAGCTGTTTAATCAAGGATGAGGAATTAGGGAAACAAATCTTGCTATTTCAATTACCCAATTGTTAATGCTAATTCTTATTCCTCTTTCTTTATGTGAATGATAGATAATAAAATTAACCTAACTCTTTTCACATCTTTTAGGCCCTAAATCACATGTTATCTAATCATCTATGAATTCGACTAACATATAATCAGCATTAAGCAATAATCTAAATGTCACAAAGGATATGAAAATACTTTCGTATCACATCAAAACCTAGTTTATCCAATTTTAGCATTCCCAATTCTTACTTTCAGATTTTGAATTGGGATCATCAAGCATGTAAAAGGTGATCAATCTTAAACATGCAGTTAAACACAAATATGGATAAATTTCACAATCAGGAAAGGAGAAATAGCAATTATAGTTAACTAAAGATAATGTCAATCAACATTCATCATCTCCCCAAATAGGAGTTTAGTTTATAACATCCATAATCAAATCCTTTATTAAAATTGACACAGAAAATAGCATAGAAAAATTAAAGAGAGAAGAAAGAATTGGTTGGAGAGATCGATCTGAATCGCCACAAGCCGTTCTTGAAGTCTCCTCATTTGTTTCTAGGGCTCAATTTCTGAATAATAATCACTTTTCACGAACTCCCATCTAATTAAACCAAGCCTTCTCTTTAAAATTCGTGAAATTACGAAATTGCCCGAAAATCCCGTTAACTGATCCAGAATTAGTGACGATCAGGGAAGAGGTTTGAGCTGGTCAAGCCAGAGATTTTAAACTGTCTGATAGTGGGATGCTGTTGTTTAAGACGAGGGTTTGTGTTCCAAGTAGTGCGGAACTTAGAAACGAGATTCTTGAAGAGGCTCATACCACTCCATACTCCTTGCATCGTGGCACAACCAAAATGTACCAAGATCTTAAACCCTACTTCTCGTGGAGCGCGATGAAGAAGAATGTGGTAGAATTTGTATCCCGAAGCTTAATGTGTCAATAGATCAAGGCTGAAATTAGAGACCGGCAGGTTTGTTGCAGCCTTTGACACTTCCTGAGTGGAAGTGAGAGGATATCACCATGGACTTTGTAGTTGGATTACCTAGAACCACGGGTTTGTACGATTAAATTTGGGTTGTGATGGATCGATTCACGAAATCTACACATTTTCTACCAGTAAAAACAATCTTTACAGTGGATTAATATGCAAAATTATATGTCAAGGAGATAGAAAGATTACATGTGCACCAAAGTCTATAGTTTTGGATAGAGATCCAAAGTTTACTTCTAAATTCTAGCAAAGTCTACTGCGGGTTATGGGTACCAAACTGAAATTCATTACAGCTTTCCATCCTCAGACTAATGGACAGTTCGAAAGGACAATTTAGATACTGGAAGATATGTTACGAGCTTGTGTAATGGATTTCGAGGGCTCCTGGAATAAGTATCTAGCACTGATAGAGTTCTCATACAATAACAGTTATTAGAGTCCAATAGGGATGGCTCCTTATGAACTGTTATATGGCTGAACGTGTAGATCTCCCATTCACTGGGATGAAACGAGAGAGAAGAAATATCTCGATCCAAAATCAGTACAATGAACTAATGAAGCAATAGAAAAGAGTAAGGCCAAATGCTTGCCTCCCAGAGTAGGCAAAAGAGTTATACAGATCTGAAACACAGAAAATGTAGAGTTTCGGGTAGGAGATCATGTGTTCCTACGAGTGTCTCCGATGAAGGGATCAAACGTTTCAGGAATAGAGGCAAATTATGCCCTAGGTTTACAGTACCTTTTGAGATTCTCGAAAAGGTTAGACAAGTGGCATACTGTTTAGCTTTGCCTCCAGCTCTTTCAGTTGTTCACAACGTATTTTATGTTTCCATGCTTCGAAAGTATATTTCAGATCCTACTCATGTGTTGAGTTATGAAAATCTTTAGCTGCAACCATACTTATCATACGAAGAACAACCAGTTCAGATCCTAGACATAAAGGATAAGGTTCTTCAAAACAAGACCATAGCTTTTGTCAAGGTATTCTAGAGAAATAGCAGGGTGGAGGAAGCCACCTAGGAGTTAGAATCTGACATGAGGGCTTAGTATTCAGAGTTGTTCAGGTTAGATTTCAGGGACGAAATCCTTTTAAGGGGGGATAAATAAAGTTTAATGATGAAACTTGCATATTAGTTATGAATTATCAATTTACAGAGATTTATTTGAATTCAAAATGCATTTTGTATGTCATATATGGAATTTCATATTTTTGCATGTTTTGTGCCCGACAATATTGGAACAGATGTTTGGCTATTAGAATCACATCTTATTATTTTTAGTATAGCGGGGCAATATAGTTAGACATTGGGAATGTCGGGAATAGTCGAGATTTTTGAATTGACCAAAATATCCCTAAGTGATTTTATAATTTTTAGTTATGTGAAGGGCAAAATGGTCATTTTGCTTTATGGTGTTTTTGTCCTTTAGTGGACATTAGTTGAAATGAATAATTTGATTTTATCTCTTAATTATTTAGATAAAACCAAATTTTTCTCTCATTTTATTAAAAATAAGAAACTTGAGAAAAACACTTTTCTCTCTCTCGAAACCCTCTCTCTTTCAAACCCAATAGAACCAGCTAGGGTATTGATTGTTCTTCATAAAATCTAGTGATTTTCAGCAAGTTTTAAGTTTATCCAAGTCAAGGTAAGCTTCGAGCATCTCTTTCTTTAGTTTCTTAAGCTTTAAGTTGAGAATTTTTGGATGAAATTGTAAGTTTGGGTACTATTGTTGCTGTTGATGTTTGTTGTTGTTTTCTAGAGCTAAGTTATGATCATTTATGTTGATTTGAGGTAGATTGAAGGGCGGTTATAAGGTTTGAGCAAGCTTTCAGTTTAAGAACTCAAGCTTGGCTCTTTAATGGTGAATTTTAATTTTGAGCATGTTATGTTGTTCTGTTGCTTGGGTTATGTTTATTGGGGTATAATATGTAGGTCTGGAAGGTTTGCTAAGGTTTGGATTCGAATTGGCTAGGTTTTCAAGAAATTTGGGTTACCTTGTCTAGAACCGGTTACAGGCCCTGTAAAATTGGTTAACCGGATCAGAAACCGATTTCCTAAACTTTTTGTGTTGGGTTTAGTTTCAGAGCTTTGGTGGGGTAATTCCTTGTTAGTCTAGAGAATTTCCATGTTAACTTGCAGTAGGAAAACTTTTGGTTTAGAGCCTAAGTCCTCGGTTGTGATTTAGCGTGTCACTTACCGTGTTATGAACGATGTGATTTAGGGGCCTGTAATCTTCTGAGTAGTTGTTCCACTCAGGTTGGCCAACACACCTGAATTCAGAAACAAGGTAAGATTAGTATAATGTTATGCATATATGTTGGAAGTTATTTTACCAGGAACTTAGATCTACTCACAAGTATGTTGATTTAACAACCTAAATATGAACTTCTAAAACGATGGAAAATTAAACACATAAATGTATCTGAAATCCTACATTGGGTGCAGCGGAATATATGTCTCCTCCCACTCAGATCTCTAACCCTTGATTCCTTTCTGTCGCAGAGTATAATCAAGATCTGAGCCCGATAGTCCTTCTTTGTTGTTTCTGAATTCTACACAGCCTTCCTCACTATGATTGAGGTATTACTTGATGTGTGTGGGAACTACTCTATCACTCATAGATTTCGAAAAAGAGAAGGTAGAGAGAGAGAGGGTGGCAGCTCAGAGAGAGTTTTTGTGTGAGAAAATTCTGTCAGAATAATGTGTGTACAAAAACTGAAGCCTTTACCTTCTATTTATAGAAGAACACCTAGGGCTATGGTTGAATTAATTTACATTTAAAAATTGAAAAATCAATGTGAAAAGGGAAGCATAGTGGCCGGCCTAGGCATTGTGGAAACAAGGCTTGCCACTTTTCTAACTTTCCTTTTCCTACATTGCTAGTTTCCTGTTTTGTCAAAAACTGCCAATTCCTTTGTTCAACCACATAAATGTCAAATCTAATTATTTAATAATTAAAATTAATTATCAAATAATATATTGTCATTTATTTATTAATAATAAAACTAATTAAAGTTTCCTAATTAATAAATATGCCCTCCAAAATCTCTATTTACTATTTTTCCCTTAATAAGTGATAAATTCTCAAATAGACATAGTCTAATTTTGAGAATTATAATTGATTAATTAAAATCAATTAAATGAGTCTTACAAGTAATATTATCTCAACTAGTGGGGGGACCATAGGTCTATATATCCGAGCTTTCAATATCGGTCCATTCCAATGCATACTCCATGCATCCAACCTGAGCTTTACTTTAACCAATGTTCTGGAAAGAACATAGCATTTCTCCAAATGCAAGGAAACTTTGTTGTAGATTGTCATATCAGTAAAACCCAGTGTTCTGATAAATCTAGGAATCCTTTATTCACATAGTCATGTTTACTTTCCACCGTGTTGACAACACAATAAACATGATCAAGTATGTAAAAGGGGTTTGGATGAATTTATAAATCAAATAGACAAACAATTGACAAAGTGAACCAAAACATACACAAATGAATGAAAAATACTTCTATTACTTTATTGATATTGAATAATCTGGATTACATTGAAATGGAGTTTTATTTAGGGCATAAAATCCAACAAACTCCCCCTTGCACTAATATAAAACAAATCAGTACATTTCAATTAACCCTAAATTCTGACGGTGCTTTTGGAATGCAGTCACTGCCAAGACTTTGGTGAATGGATCAGCTAAGTTGTCATGTGTGTCCACTTTCTCCACCAATACATTCCCTCTTGCCACATATTCTCTGATAATATGATATTTTCTTTCTATATGCTTACTTCTCTTGTGGCTCCGAGGTTCTTTACTGTTGAATATAGCTCCATTGTTATCACAAAGCAGGACTAGAGGCTTTTCCATTCCATGTACTACACCAAGACTGGTGAAGAACTTTCTAAGCCAGACAACCTCTTTAGCTACTTCAGCCACAGCTATGTATTCTGCTTCCATGGTAGAATCCGAAATCGCGGTTTGTTTCACACTTCTCCAAACCACCACTCCACCCCCAAGAGTAAACACCATCCCAGATGTAGATTTCCTGTCTTTAAGACATGGCTGGAAATATGAGTCTGTATAGCCTATGGGATTTAGAGCACCACCCTTGTAGACTAATACATAATCTCTTGTACTCTTCAAGTATTTCAAAATATACTTAACAACATTCCAATGTTCCTGTCCTGGATTTGACTGATACCTGCTCACTATTTCAACTGCATAGCAGATGTCAGGTCTAGTGCATAGCATTGCATACATTAGACTTCCAACTGCAGAAGCATAACGAACTTTTGCCATGTCTTCTGTCTCTTGAGGATCAGTAGGACATAGTTCCTTAGATAGACGGATACCATATCTAGAAGGCATATTTGCCCCATTGGTATTAGTCATGGAGAATCTCTCTAAAACTTTGTCAATGTAAGTTGTTTGAGAGAGAGCAAGGGATCTGTTCTTCCGGTTTCTGATAATCTGAATACCGAGAACATAGGCTGCCTCACCCAAGTCTTTCATGTCGAATTGAGTGTCAAGCCATTCCTTGATGTGAGTCATTTTCTTGACATTGTTCCCAATGATCAAAATGTCATCAACATAAAGGACCAGGAATACTACTACTTTGTCTTCCTTGAGTTGGTAAACACAATGATCATCTTCATTCTGATGAAAGTCGTAGGTTTTAATGATCTCATCAAACCTTTTATTCCGTGAGCGAGAAGCTTGCTTAAGTCCATAAATGGACCTATTTAACTTGCAAACTTTATTTTCCTGCCCAGGAAGAACATAACATGCAAACATGCAAACTTCAGTTCGCGATTCCAGTTTGCCTTCTTTCTTTTTCAAGACGTGAGCAGGGCACCCCCAAATCCTATAATGGCGTAAACTAGGTGTACGACCATTCCATAGTTCGACAGGTGTCTTAGGGACTGCTTTAGATGGTACAACATTTAAAATGTCGTTTGCCATTTGAATAGCATATCCCCAGAAGGACATAGACAGAGTTGAATAACTCAGCATGGACCTAACCATTTCCAAGAGAGTGCGATTTCTTCTTTCTGCAACTCCATTTTGCTGTGGAGTGCTTGGGGCAGTATATTGGGGTTCAATTCCAAGTTCAGTTAAATGATCTTTGAACTGCATATCCATATATTCTCCACCCCTATCAGTTCGCAAGATCTTTAATGTTTTACCTAATTGGTTTTGAGCCAAAGCATGAAATTCCTGAAACTTTTCAAACGTTTCAGATTTCTTTTGCATTAGGTAAAGAAAAATGTATCTAGAGAAGTCGTCAATGAAAGTGACGAAATACTGATAACCACCCCGGGCTTTTACATTTAGAGGTCCGCAAACATCTGAATGCACTAGCCCTAGGGGTTGCTTGGCACGCTGTCCCTTTGCAGAGAAAGAACGTTTGCTCATTTTTCCTTCTAGGCAAGACTCGCACACTGGCAGTTCTCCTAAGACGACATTTTTCAATGGACCATCTTTGGTTAGCCTATTGAGTCTATCAAAGCCTATATGACCTAAACGTAAATGCCATAGATAAGTTTGATCATCATTATCAATCTCTTTTCTCTTAAGGCTTCTAGGTTTAGCTACATTGAAAAGTTCAGTATTTAGTGAGATTTGAGTATCTGGTCATAAAACATAAAGCCCTTGTTCCATGTTAGCAACACATATATGAAATCCATTACGAGAAATTGAACAATTTGAACTCGAAAAATTCAATATATAAAATTGTGTTTGTAAACATGAAACACTAATCAAGTTTCTACTAAAATTGGGAATATATAAAACATTCTCTAAAAGTAAAAACTTCTTGTATGAAACTTGATTCAGGCTGTTCCTCTAGCTTTAACTGATACCAACTCGCCATTTCCAACTTTCAGCTTTAACTCATCTGAATGAAGATTCTCCCAAGTTTCAAGCAGCTGCAATGAAGAACATACATGGTTAGTAGATCCAGAATCAACAATCCAGGTGGATTTGTCATTCTCTAAAACACGTTATTCAAAGACAAAAGCATCACCTTCATTTGAATTGTCTAGAAGCCTGAGACATTGTTCTTCTTTATGTCCCTTTCCATTACAATTCGCACATAGAACATGATGTCTGATAATTGTACTTGAAGAAGCAGCTTTGTTAGAGCCCTCATGCTTAATCTTCTTCCTCTGATTAAAGTTTGCAATACCAGGAGGTCCCATTGCAATCAGATTCGGCTCATGGGCCCTCAACTCAATCTCGAGTTTGTCCATGTCGGAGGAGTGAGGATTGTTCAATAAGTAATATAGAACAAAACTATCATACTACTAAGGAAGACTATTAAGGATGAGTCGTACCCATTGTTCCTTTGATAAATCAATTCCTAGTAGATTTGCCTTTTGGAATTTCAGATTCATCAACAACAGGTGCGAGTTAATGCAACTACCAGGATGCATTTTCACACTATTGAGTTCTTTTGCAAAGATACTAACTAGGAGTGGATCAGGGTGAGGGTTATTCATATTGGCACTACAACATATCAATAAACAAAAGTAAGGTTTTGGTTCTATAAATTCATACACAAGTTGAGAAAATAACAAATAATCACATATGTTATAAAAATACTAAATCTAACATAGTTTATTTTCCAAGGTTTCCAACGAACTCATACAGTGTCTTGTTTAGGCGAGAGTCAAAGCATCATCCATTGAATAGAGTTGTCAATTCATCTAAATGTCAAACATTCTAGCAACCTTTTATTTGATAAAGATTGGAATTCAGCGTTGTCCTGTTTAGGCAAGAGTCAAGGCAATTCTATCTTATGAGCTTCTACTATTGTTTCATACTCTTGTAAGTCTTATACAGTCGCCACCATTAGGGTGGTCATAAACTATATAAAAAACTTATAAGAACACTTATCTTTCCAGATTAAACGGTGCTAACTTGCTAATGAACGTTCCTCCATTAGGGAGGATTACTCACTAAAACAATAGTTATGTAATGTTGGGTTTTATGCCCTAAATAAAACTCTGTTTCAATGTAATCCAGATTATTCAATATCATTAAATTAACATAAGTAATTTTTCATTCACTTGTGTATGTTTTGGTTCACTTAATCAATTGCTTGTCTATTTGATTTATAAATTCATCCAAACCCTTTTCACATACTTGATCATGTTTATTGTGTTGTCAACACAGTGGAAAATAAACATGACTATGTGAATAAAGTATTCCTAGATTTATCAGAACACTGGGTTTCACTGATATGACAATCTACAACAGAGTTTACTTACATTTGGAGAAATGTTATGTTCTTTCCAGAACATAGGTTAAAGTAAAGCTCAGGTTGGATGCATGGAGTATGCATTGGAATGGACCGATATTGAACTTTGAATTAGATTTTGAAACTTACCGTAAACATCTATTCAATTCAATATCATAAGTTGATCCTAGATCACATGATCGAAATCCTGATATGGTTAGGCTTAATTTCAAGAGTATTATTCATGTTCTTTGATTTGTTAGTTAAGCCTAATCTTTAGTCTGGGCAATACATACATTTTGGGAACACGGTAGTGCGATTGAGTGGGAGCGCTAACATAAATATGGAATCTATAGCTTCTATCTGGCGAATAGTAAGCAAAGGGTGATTTCCTTCGAGCTTAACGAAACGAGATAAATGATTGAGTACTCATTTCACTTAGTTGAAATATCATTTATACAGGGTTAAGTGTTTTAAGGATAAAATACATTGTAGGGTGTTACGGTAATTTAGTCCCTTTTTTACAGTGTAAATCATCCATATAGAGGATCATTGATCACATTAGGATTATAACATTGGATAACTAATAATGTGTCTATATGGTGGAACATATAGAGCATTCTATATACTGAGAGTGCAATTCTGAGTTCTATGTGTGGATTCAACGAAGAATTAATAAGTCAGTGAATTTAAGTGGTAAATTCTAGATCTGCTTATTGGAAGCTCGGATATATAGACCCATGGTCCCCTCACTAGTTGAGATGATATTACTTGTAAGACTCATTTAATTGATTTTAATTAATCAATTAAAAATTCTCAAGATAGACTTGTCTATTTGAGAATTTATCACTTATTAAGGGCAAAACAGTAAATAGAGATTTTGAAGGGCATATTTATTAATTAGGAAACTTTAATTAGTTTCATTATTAATAAAATAAATGATAATATATTATTTGATAATTAATTTTAATTATTAAATAATTAGATTTGTCATTTATGTGGTTGAACAAAGGAATTGGCAGTTTTTGACAAAGGCTTTAGAGTTGAACACAACTGTACAACCTTTACACAGCATTATTCTGAAAGAATTTTCTCTCAGAAAATTCTCTCTGAGCCGCCACCCTCTCTCTCTCTCTCTTCCTTCACTGTTTCGAAATGTATAAGTGCTAGAGTAGTGCCCACACACATCAAGTAATACCTCAATCATAGTGAGGAAGGCTTTGTAGAATTCAGAAACAACAAATAAGGACTATCGGGCTCAGATCTTGACTATACTCTGCTACAGAAAGGAATCAAGGGTTAGAGATCTGAGTGGGAGGAGACATATATTCCGCTGCAATCACTGTAAGATTTCTGATACTTTTATGTGTTTAATTTCCTATCGTTTTAGAAGTTCATATTTAGGTTGTTAAATCAACATACTTGTGAGTAGATCTGAGATCCTGGTAAAATAAATATAATACCAACATGTAAAACCAACAATGGATATCGAATTTCTCTTGATTAAAGCTCATTATTTAAAATATGTATTTTGTATAATCATTTATATTCCATATCTTAATAATGAAACATTACAAATTAAAGGAAAAACTTTAATTCAATTTAAAAAAATGGAATAAATTTGAAAAATATCTTATTTAAGTTGTTTAGAAAAGTCTAAATAGCCAACTTAAATATTCTTCAATCAATGACTTAATTAAATATTAACAATTAAGTAGTAACCACTTAATTTAGAAGATATTCCATTTTAAGTTCCCATATTTATAAAATATCAACTTAAAAAATATCCAAAGAATCTTAATAACCAATTCCTAAAATTCCTCAACTTAATTTATAATAGGAAACTCAAAAGATATTCAAATCTAAGTTGATTTCTTAGATTTAACTAAATCTCAACTTAAATATGAATATTTAATGAAATTATAAAATTAAGATTCAGAAAGAATTTACATGGTTATAATTAAATATTTAATTAAACACAAGAAAAATACATATAGTTTTTCTAGAATAATATTCTTCAAACTATGTTTTTCTTAAATTAATTTCAAGGAAGAATGAAATGAATTATGTTGCTAATCAATTTTATTAGGTCAAACTAATATAATTAACCCAGCACAGTTATCCAAATCAGGCAAATGGGCCTTCACAATTGGGGTTGTTCATGTGAGGGGGGGCTGGGTCCAGTATGTCGTACCCACTTCTAAGGCTCCCAACTCTCACACAAGGCCCAAAAGAGAGGAATTTAACCTTAAAATGAACAACTGTTATTAATTGAATAGGCTCACTACTAAATGAGCCTAAATAAAATCTATCAAGTTATGGCATTTTATTTAGCAACAACAACCTATATGTATCTATAACAGAAATTAAACATATAGGCTCACACAAGCACACATATTTGGATGGATCCTATCATGTTACTAGGTCATACACAGATGAAAGAAGATTGTAAAAATTACCTGTTACAAATTATTTACTTAATCTATCATCAATTGAACCATTGGTTAAAATGAGATCATTGGATCTGTCAACAAGTTAACCATGGCAATTTAGATCAAGCAATAATAGGTTTTAGAAAACTTACAAACAATCTAAAACACATACTCATGCAACAAGTTAGATTTGGATAGTTGGATGTAGGATTTATTTAATTTTTAAATATATATTTTGAATATAAAAAAAATTCGGTTTTTAAAAAAAATATTTAAAAATTAAACCTTCAATTTTGAAAAAAATAGGTTTTAAGTAACCTAAATCAAAATAAATTGCTAACTTTCCTTTTAAATTTCATGTTATTTAATAAATTAAATAATAAAATAGAAAATAGTAAATACATACTCTTTTCTTATTTTACAATTTAATTTAAGTAAGAATAACAAAATTTAAAAGTTAACAAAAATATCTTATTTCCTCTTTTAAAATATCATAATTATTTTGATCTTATTCTAATTAAGGTCAAGTTACCAAAAAAAATTAATATCTCACCTTAAAAAAAAAATAATCAAATTTTAAAGTAAATAAGAAAAGAGGTAAGCAAAATTTGATTTTTCCCATTTTTAAAAATCAAATTACACTAATATCTAAAATTAATTTTGAAAAATCAAATTAATTTATTTCTGATAATTTGATTTGAAATTTGAAAAATAAAAATCAATATACAAAACTACACAAAAAATCGGAAGTTAATTCCATAAAAATAGCATGAAAAAACAAAAAAATTGAAAAATTGGATGAATAGTACGGATGGCATGCCAGGCATGCCTATCCGCGCGCGCCCAAGGGGTGCATGCCGAGGATTCACGGTGCAGGAAGGCTGCTTGCAGCCATTCCACGCGCGTGAGAGGGTGTTCATCATCCCGATTTTTCTAATTTTAAAAAATTCTTAACTAATTCAAATTAAATCGAAATCGAGTTTTGTAAAATAGTAAATTGCTTAGAATTTTCCAAACTATCCAATAAAAATAATTACAGAGACAGAAAAGTAACTATTTTTCCCAGAATTCACAAACAACAATCAAACATCAATATGACACACAAAGCAACATGATATCATCCAAAACACAAACAAATCATTTTAAGTCCAAATTTCTTGCAAGCAAATAAATTACTATGGCTCTGGTGCCAGTTGTTGGAAGTTATTTTACCAGGAACTTAGATCTACTCACAAGTATGTTGATTTAACAACCTAAATATGAACTTCTAAAACGATGGAAAATTAAACACATAAAAGTATCAGAAATCTTACATTGGGTGTAGCGGAATATATGTCTCCTCCCACTCAGATCTCTAACCCTTGATTCCTTTCTGTCGCAGAGTATAATCAAGATCTGAGCCCGATAGTCCTTCTTTGTTGTTTCTGAATTCTACACAGCCTTCCTCACTATGATTGAGCTATTACTTGATGTGTGTGGGCACTACTCTATCACTCATAGATTTCGAAACAGAGAAGATAGAGAGAGAGAGAGAGAGGGTGGCGGCTCAGAGAGAGTTTTTGTGTTAGAAAATTCTGTCAGAATAATGTGTGTACGAAAATTGAAGCCTTTACATTCTATTTATAGAAGACCACCTAGGGCTATGGCTGAATTAATTGACATTTAAAAATTGAAAAATCAATGTGAAAAGGGAAGCATAGTGGTCGGCCTAGGCATTGTGGAAACAAGGCTTGCCACTTTTCCAACTTTCCTTTTCCTACATTGCTAGTTTCTTGTTTTGTCAAAAACTGTCAATTCCTTTGTTCAACCACATAAATGTCAAATCTAATTATTTAATAATATATTGTCATTTATTTATTAATAATAAAACTAATTAAAGTTTCCTAATTAATAAATATGCCCTCCAAAATCTCTATTTACTGTTTTGCCCTTAATAAGTGATAAATTCACAAATAGACATAGTCTAACTTTGAGAATTATAATTGATTAATTAAAATCAATTTAATGAGTCTTAGAAGTAATATTATCTCAACTAGTGGGGGGACCATGGGTCTATATATCCGAGCTTCCAATAAGCAGATCTAGAATTTACTATTTAAATTTACTCACTTATTAATTCTTCGTTGAATCCACGCATAGAACTCTGAATTGCACTATCAGTATATAGAATGCTCTATATGTTCCACCATATAGACACATCCTTAGTTATCCATTGTTATAATCCTAATTTGATCAATGATCCTCTATATCGATGATTTACTTGTAAATGGACTAAATTACCGTAACACCCTACAATGTATTTTATCCTTAAAACACTTAACCCTGTATAAATGATATTTCAGCTAAGTGAAATGAGTACTCCACCATTTATCTCGTTTGGTTAAGCTCGAAGGAATCATCCTTTGCTTACTATTCGCCAGATAGAAGCTATAGATTCCATATTTATGTTAGCGCTCCCACTCAATTGCACTACCGTGCTCCCAAAATGTACGTATCACCCTGACCCAAAAGTAAGCTTAACAAACAAATCAAAGAACACGAATAACACTCTTGAGATTACGGTAAGTTTTATAAATCTATTTCAAAGTTTAATATCGGTCCATTCCAATTCATACTCCATGCATCCAACCTGAGCTTTACTTTAACCAATGTCTTGGAAAGAACATAGCATTTCTCCAAATGCAAGTAAACTTTGTTGTAGATTGTCATATCAGTAAAACCCAGTGTTCTGATAAATCTAGGAATCCTTTATTCACATAGTCATGTTTACTTTCCACTGTGTTGACAACACAATAAACATGATCAAGTATGTAAAAGGGGTTTGGATGAATTTAAAAATTAAATAGACAAAAAATTGATAAAGTGAACCAAAACATACACAAATGAATGAAAAATACTTCTGTTACTTTATTGATATTGAATAATCAGGATTACATTGAAATGGAGTTTTATTTAGGGCATAAAACCCAACAATATATATTTACATGTTTAGCGTAGATATTTTTATTGCCTGTTAGAGTACATTGATAGCGGTATCAGTATACATAGAGTTGTACTAGATACTGATAAATGTATGTTTGGCTTAAATAATGATCGATGTTATCACAACAATATGGCTAGAGTATGACTAGCATATTGAGTATAGGCTGTATTATAGTCGATAGTATTGTTGTATGAATGTTCTAGACTCGGTACCGTGTGGAACACAGGGATAGGGTTATGATTGGGTGTATGGGCGCCTAATTATAATCAAGTTTATTATTATGTTATTACTTATGCTTTTCTTACTGAGTCTGTTGACTAACAGTTGCTATTTCCATGTGTAGGTAAAGGCAAGGCTAAGGCTGAGGAGGCGTGAGAGCGAGCAGATGGAGATTATGCATGTTGGGACGGTTAGGCCTGAAGCGTACGATCTTTGGGACATAAGGGCTTATTTTGTATAGTCGCTAGGCGACAGACTTTTGTATATGTATAGTGAAACTTTTGTAAATTCTTTTGTAAACGAGATCCCAAAATTATATATGTATGCTATTTTATGTTTTTAATTAATTAAGCAAAATTTTAATTAATTACGATTTTCAATAACCTCGTTGATTAGCAACGAGTTGCACAGTAGTAAAAAATAACGTTAACATGCCTAAAATAGTTATGGTGTTACGTGGATGTTTTAAAAGAATTTGGTTGTAACCCAGATGAACAAGAAAACAGTTTCAAACCTTGAAAAAGGTAATAGATGCTCTTGTAATCTCCATGACAGAAGAAGATTACATATCTGCAAAACTCAGATGATTTAATTTTAGATCTGCACAAAAAAACTTGAAATCTGGCTTAGTCCCAATTCGTTGCATTATTCTGGATAGGTACTCCATTCCAAGGACAAATAGAAGCGGAGACATTAGATCCCCTTGCCTGAGTCCGCTTCGAGCTTTGAAATAACCATGTAAAGAACCATTGAACATTAAGGAAAATCTAGGGGTTCGCAGACATATCATAATCAATTTAACAAACTTGTTTGGGAAATTGAATTACCAGAGGTTTTCTTCCAAAAAGTCCAACTAAATTGCGTCGTAGGCTTTTTGTAGATCGAGCTTAATGATGCACCCTGGTTTGACTGTTTTCCTCCCAAAATGTGGCACAAGATCCTGACAGATCATTATATTATGAGCAATGAACCTACCTTTGATGAAGCCATCTTGGCGTGGAGCAACCAAAACAGGCAGAACATGTTTAAGTCTAGAGCAAATTAGCTTAGTGGCTGCCTTATATAGCACATTACAACATGCAATAGGTCTGAAATCACTAACTGTGTTTGGACACTTAATCTTTGGAATAAGTTTTAGGACAGTAGTGTTTATCTCCTTAAGAATTTCACCTGTTTCGAGAAAGGAATTAACAGCCTCAAAGATGTCTTGCCCAATAAGCTCCCAGTTATCTTGAAAAAAATAACTTGATAAACTATCAAGACCTGGAGCTTTATCTCCAGGTATTTCAAAGAAAACTTTCTTCACTTCTTTTTTTGTAAAGTCTCCCAATAACATCTCTACTTGTTTTGGTGTTACCAAAGTTCCATGTTGGATAACACTATTTTAAACAAATTTCCTCTTGGCCATTTTATCTCCAAGTAAGCTTTTATAATAGGATAGGAAAGTTTCTTGTACTTGTGCTGGTTCATCCACTCTGATGTCATTCCAATTTACAATAGATAAGATATTGTTTTGCCTTCTTCTTGCTCGAATGTTTCTATGAAACTGTAACACCCTAACTAGCATAGGCGTGCTAACGTGATTTCAAACTTACTGTGCAGCTCGTTGCTAATCAACGAGGTTATTGGAAAAAGTGATTAATTAAAATTTTGCTTTTTGATTAAAACTTAGCATATTATATTAATAAAATATCGGGATCCCGTTTACAAAATACAGTTATAAAAGTTTGCTATATATAATATCAAAAGTTTGTCGCCCAGCGACTAATTAACAAAAGCCCTGATGTCCCGAGTATCGTACGCTCCAGGCCTAACCGCCCCGACATGTACAACCTCCATCTGCTTGTTCTCACGATTCCTCAGCTTTAGCTTTGCCCTTACCTACACATGAACATAGCACTGTGAGTCGACGGACTCAGTAAGAAAAGCATAACATTAAACATACTAATAACCCGGGTTATAACCTGGAGCCCATACACCCGATCATAACCCTAATTCCCGTGTCCCACACAGTACCGAGTCTAGAACGTTCATAAGACAGTACTATCGACCATAATGTCAGCCTATACTCAAAATGCTAGTCATACTCTAGCCATATTGATGTGACAGCATCGATCAGTATTCTAGCCAACATACATTTATCAATAATCAGTACCACTTTATGTATACTATTATTGCTATCAATGTAATCTAACAGGCAATAACACATGTACGCTAAACATGTAATAACATATGCATGATATTATACTAATCTTACCTCAATTCCGAATTCAGGTGTGCCGGTCAACCTGAGTGGAACAAAAATTCGGCGAATTATAGGCTCCTAAATCACATCGGATTTAAAACATATAAGTGATCCACTAAATCACGAACGGGACAAAGGTTTAAAACCAAAACTTAACCTATTGAAATCTTAATACCACAATATCTCAAACTAGTAGGGAATAAACTGCCTGAAAACTTGAAACTAACACAAAATGACCAGCTGAAAAAAACTGGTTTCACCCCATGCTGCAAAAACCGGGTAACCGGTTTTACATGCAGTGTAAAACCGGTTAGCCGGTTTTACCCAGAAAACCAACAACAAACAAACCCCCAACTTAAACGTTTCCAAACCCAACCAAACTTTCCAGACCTGCATATTAGACCCCAATAGACATTTTCCAAGCAACAGAACAACAATCAAAGCTTAGAATCAAAATTCACCATTAAAGCTTCAAGCTTGAGTTCTAAAACTCAAAGCTTGACTAAAGCTTCAAACAACTAACAATTCAAAGCCTAAATCAACATATTCTAACATAATTTAACTGCGGAAATTCAAATCAAATATCAACAGCAAATAAAGGACTCAAACTCTCAAAACATGCATAATTTCATAACTTAATTTTCAAGAAAACTAAAGGGAGGTTGTCTAGAAGCTTACCCTTGCTTGTAATCACTAAAATCTGCTGTAAAAATGGCAAGATTGAAGACACAAATCTAGAACCCTAGCTGCTTAGGGATTTCGTGAGAGAGAGAGTTTTTCACTTTTTTCTAATTTTTCTATTTTTTTGAAAAATGAATAAATAAACTTTGTTTTATTCAACCATTTCAGCTAAAATAATTTAAAAAAAAAAAACTGATTTAATTAAATCAATTAAAACTCACATAAGACAAAATAAGAATGGGCAAAAAGACCATTTTGCCCTTTTCACACTAAAAGGCATAAAAGGGTACTTAGGGGTATTTTGGGAAACTTAAAAATTCTGATAATTCCCGACACTCCAAAAGTCTAACTATTGTCCCGCTATACTAAAAATACTAAGATGTGATTCAAAAGCCATACACCGCGTTCCAATGTTGCGGGGCACCAAAATAAGCAAAATTATGAAATTTCTATATGTGACATAAGAATGCATTCTGAATTCGAATAAATCATCATAATTTAATAATTAAGCATAAATAAATAATTCTCATAATTAACTCCTGATTATCTGCTAATTGAGCTTTCATATCAGATTCTAACTCCCAGGTGGCTTCCTCCACCTTGTTGTTTCTCCAGAGTACTTTGACTAAAGCTATGGTATTATTCCGAAGAACTTTATCCTTTCTGTCAAGGATCTGAACTGGTTGCTCCTCATAGGACATATCTGGTTGAAGCTCAAGATTCTCATAACTTAGTACATGAGTTGAGTCTGAAACGTATTTTCTCAACATCGAGACATGAAATACGTTGTGAATTGCTGAAAGAGTTGGAGGCAAAGCCAAACGATATGCCACTTGCCCAACCTTCTCGAGGATCTCAAAAGGTCCGGTAAACCTAGGGAATAATTTGCCTCTTTTCCCGAAACGCTTGATTCCCTTCATAGGAGACACCCGTAAGAACACATGATCCCCTACTTGAAATTCTACATCTCTACGTTTCGGATCTGCATAACTTTTCTGCCTGCTTTGAGAAGCAAGCATTCTGGCTTTAATCTTCTCAATTGCTTCATTGGTCTGTTGCACTGAATCCGGACCTAAGTACTTCCTCTCCCCTGTCTCATCCCAAT
Organism: Cannabis sativa; assembly: GCF_029168945.1. Classification (NCBI taxonomy): domain Eukaryota; kingdom Viridiplantae; phylum Streptophyta; class Magnoliopsida; order Rosales; family Cannabaceae; genus Cannabis; species Cannabis sativa. The sequence continues at coordinate 78,969,151 of NC_083603.1, read as the reverse complement.
GGATGGGGGATCTACACTTTCGGCCATACAATAGTTCATAGGGAGCCATCCCTATCGTACTTTGGTAACTGTTATTGTATGAAAATTCTATCAACGGTAGGTACTTACTCCAAGTACCTTCAAAATCCATAACACAGGCTCGTAACATATCTTCCAGTATCTGGATTGTCCTTTCGGATTGTCCATCTGTCTGAGGATGGAAAGCTGTACTGAACTTCAGTTTGGTACCCATAGCCCGTTGTAAACTTTGCCAAAACTTCGAAGTGAATTTCGGATCTCTATCTGAAACTATGGATTTTGGCACACCGTGCAACCTTACTATTTCCTTGACATACAGATCTGCGTACTGATCCACTATAAAGGTTGTTCTAACTGGTAGAAAGTGAGCAGATTTTGTAAATCGGTCCCCCACTACCCAAATTGAGTCAAATAAACCCGTGGTTCTAGGTAATCCAACCACAAAGTCCATTGCGATATCTTCCCACTTCCACTCAGGTAGGGTTAAAGGTTGTAACAACCTTGCTGGTCTTTGATGTTCAGCCTTAATCTGCTGGCAAGTTAGGCATCTCGATACGAATTCTACCACATTCTTCTTCATTCCGCTCCACCAGAAGTAGGGTTTCAAATCTTGCTACATCTTGGTGGTGTCGGGATGCAGAGAATAGGGAGTGGTATGAGCCTCTTCGAGAATTTCATTTTTAAGTTCCATACTATTAGGAATACAGACTCTAGTCTTAAATAACAACATTCCACTATCTGAGACTGTAAAGTCTGTGGCTTGGCGAGCCGAAACTTCCTCTCTGACTTTAACTAAGTAGGGATCAGTAAACTAAGCAGCTTTAATTCGTTCTTGCAGATCAGATTGCAACGTCAAGTTGTGAAGCTTGCCTATAACAAACTCAATGTTAGCCCTGATCATGTCCTCTGCTATCTGAGGTGAGATTTAAATCATGCTAGCTACCTGCCCAGGACCCTTTCTACTCAGGGCATCGGCCACTACATTGGCTTTCCCAGGGTGATAAAGAATCTCACAATCGTAATCCTTGACTAACTCCAACCAACGCCTCTGTCTCATATTCAAATCCTTCTGAGTGAAGAAATATTTGAGACTTTTATGGTCGGTATAGATTTCACATCTCTCCCCATAGAGATAATGCCGCCAAGTTTTTAAAGCAAACACTACTGCGGCAAGTTTTAGGTCATGAGTCGGGTATCGCTTTTCATAATCTTTCAACTATCGGGAGGCATAAGCGATAACTCGATCAGCTTGCATCAACACACATCCCAGATCCTGTCTGGAGGCATCACAATAAACTACGAACTTCTCTTTGTCAGAAGGCAAAGCTAGCACTGGAGCTGTAATCAACCTCTGTTTCAGCTCCTGAAAACTAGCCTCACATTTATCTGACCATATAAAACCCTGATTCTTCTTGGTGAGCTCGGTTAAAGGTGCTGAAATTTTAGAAAACCCTTCAACAAATCGACGATAGTAGCCCGCTAGACCCAAGAAACTTCTAACTTCAGTTACTTCTTTCGGTCTTGGCCAATCCCTGACGGATTCTATCTTTCCTGGATCCACTTTGATCCCTTCTTTGCTAACAATGTGCCCTAGAAAAGACACCTGTGACAGCCAAAATTCGCACTTCTTGAATTTGGCATATAACGTATGTTCTCGAAGTCATTGTAGAATCATCCGAAGATGTTGCTCGTGCTCCTCTTCTGATTGAGAGTATACAAGGATGTCGTCAATAAATACAATAACTCAAATATCGAGGAAATCCTTGAATACCCTATTCATCAAGTCCATGAAAGCTACAGGAGCATTGGTCAGTCCAAAAGACATAACCAGAAATTCGTAATGTCCATACCTAGTGCGGAAAGTTGTCTTTGGGATATCCTCCTCTCGGATTCTCAACTGATGATAGCCCGATCGGAGATCAATCTTTGAAAAGACAGTCTTCCCCTGAAGTTGATCAAAAAGATCGTCTATCCTAGGTAAAGGATATTTATTCTTGATTGTTAGCTTATTCAAATCGCGGTAGTCAATGCACATCCGCAAAGTTCCATCTTTCTTCTTAACAAAAAATACTGGAGCTCCCCAGGGTGACACACTGGGTTAGGTAAACCCTAAGTCAAGCAATCCCTGAAGTTGAATTTTTAATTCTTTAAGTTCTGCTGGAGCCATTCTGTAAGGAGCCTTGGAAATCGGTTCCGCTCCCGGTGCCAAGTCAATTATGAAATCAATTTCCCGCTGAGGTGGTAAACCCGGAAGTTCTTCACGAAAAACATCTAGAAATGCCCGAACCACCTTGATGTCTTCTGGCCGAACAGTATCTGGCCGAATGGTATCAACTACCACGGCCAGAAACCCTAGACATCCATCACACAACAATTCCTTAGCTGATAAGGCCGAAATCACTGGGACCCGAGATCCCTGAACCGAACCAACAAAAACAAACGGTTCTTCCCCTTCAGGTGGGAAGATTACCATCTTCCTCTTACAGTCAATACTGGCTGAATATTTGGCTAAGAAATCCATTCCCAGTATGATATCGAAATCCACTAAATTCAACTCTATCAAATCAGCGCTCAACTCTCTATCTTCTACTCTGATTGGCATAGACCTAATCCACCTTCTGGAGATAACTAACTCTCCGCCAGGCAGTAGGGTTCCAAACCCTAATTCATAACTATCATGCGATCTATCCAATTCACTAAAAACTCTAGCCTCCACATAAGAATGAGTGGCTCCAGAGTCAAACAACACAGAGAAATAAGAGTTGTTGACCGAGAGCTGACCTCTTACCACAGAGGGGCTGGCTTCTACATCAGCCTGAGTTAACACAAACACCCTTGCCGGAGTGGGTTTTGCTGCAGTCTTCGGTGCCTCAATTCTGAGCTGGGGACAATCTCTCTTGTAAAGCCCTGGCATGCCACACTGAAAGCATCCCTGCCCTTTACACTCCCCCAGATGATGCTTTTTACAATTGGGGCACTCTGGGTAAGTGTATCGGGTTTCGGTACCACTCTGCCGATTGCCCCGATCCTGGTTCCCCCGTAACCTCTTATTCTGACCCGAGCCACTGGTTGCAGTGGATGCCTTTCTTTTCTGGTCCATGGCCGAACCACTACCTCCCTGGCTAAAACCTGATGCAGGAGGGGTAGGAGTCCCGCCAACCACCAGAGTCGCACCAGACTCTATCATGCATCCCACTGCGCCCTCAGCTCGCAATGCTTTATCCACCATTTCAGCATAGGTGGTTCTATCGTTAGTAGTAATCATCAGGTCATGCCTGATCTTCGCATTTAATCCATCTAGATATTTTTCTTTCTTGCTGAAGTCAGTTGGCACAATTCCCGAGGCCAACCTCGCCAATCGATCAAATTGCGTTGTATATTCAGTAACACTCATATTTTCTTTCTGAGTCAGATGAGTGAATTCCTTTCTCTTGGCACTCCTAACTGCTTCATTGTAATATTTTGCATTGAAAAGTTCCTGGAACTTTTCCCAGGTCATTGTCGTGACATCATGTATCATAGACACCATGTCCCACAAGACCAGTGCATCGTCTTGAAACTGAAAAGTGGCACAGACTACGCTGTCATTTCGGGTGACACCCATAAAGTTCAGAATTCTAGTAATTACGGTTAGCCATTGCTCGGCCTTCATGACATCAGGACCTCCCAGAAAAATTGGAGGTGCTTGCTTGCGGAACCTTTCATACAGGGGTTCCATCCGATTCACTGCCACCACTGGTTTGACCTGAACAGCAGGGGCAGGTGCCACTGGAATTTCTGGAGCAGGCATTGCAGGAGCACCCTGCTGACGTAACCGTTGAATTTCATTATTTTGTTCCTCAATTTGGGCTTGCATTGCTGCAAACCTATTTTCCCAATTTTGGGCATCCTGAGCACCTTGGGCAGCTTGGGCAACCTGTGGCGGGTTAACGTCACCTCGGCCACGTGCCCTGCCCCTGAGACCTCTACCTCGGCCACGAACATTTGGGGGATTTTGAGCTCCCTGACCAACATTAGATCCAACCGAATTGCCCTGGCTCCTGGTATTTCGCCTGGCATCCATACTAGTCTGAACAGCCTGCGTAACCAAGAGCTAGTCTGGTCAGATTATGATCAAAGAGAAACTTACTAATGCCGCTTATTTGAAAATAGAAAATAAAATAAAATTAAAACATGCACCTATTCTACTATCAGGCTACTAACATGCTTCCTAACAGGCTTTTCTTAAATCATACTCATTAGAATAAACTACTAAAGCAATAAAAGCTTACTGAACCGTGAAACGAGCTAACTGCTGATGATGATTGTACATGTCGTGACGATCTTCGGAAGACAACCTGGCGGCTCTGATACCAAATTGTAACACCCTAACTAGCATAGGCGTGCTAACGTGATTTCAAACTTACTGTGCAGCTCGTTGCTAATCAACGAGGTTATTGGAAAACGTGATTAATTAAAATTTTGCTTTTTGATTAAAACTTAGCATATTATATTAATAAAATATCGGGATCCCGTTTACAAAATACAGTTATAAAAGTTTGCTATATATAATATCAAAAGTTTGTCGCCCAGCGACTAATTAACAAAAGCCCTGATGTCCCGAGTATCGTACGCTCCAGGCCTAACCGCCCCGACATGTACAACCTCCATCTGCTTGTTCTCACGATTCCTCAGCTTTAGCTTTGCCCTTACCTACACATGAACATAGCACTGTGAGTCGACGGACTCAGTAAGAAAAGCATAACACTAAACATACTAATAACCCGGGTTATAACCTGGCGCCCATACACTCGATCATAACCCTCATTCCCGTGTCCCACACGGTACTGAGTCTAGAACGTTCATAAGACAATACTATCGACCAAAATGTCAGCCTATACTCAAAATGCTAGTCATACTCTAGCCATATTGATGTGACAGCATCGATCAGTATTCTAGCCAACATACATTTATCAATAATCAGTACCACTTTATGTATACTAATCTTACCTCAGTTCCGAATTCAGGTGTGCCGGTCAACCTGAGTGGAACAACAATTCGGCGAATTATAGGCTCCTAAATCACATCGGATTTAAAGCATATAAGTGATCCACTAAATCACAAACGGGACAAAGGTTTAAAACCAAAACTTTACCTACTGAAATCTTAATACCACAATATCTCAAACTAGCAGGGAATAAATTGCCTGAAAACTTGAAACTAACACAAAATGACCAGCTGAAAAGAACTTGTTTCACCCCCCTGCTGCAAAAACCGGGTAACCGGTTTTAGATGCAGTGTAAAACCGGTTAGCCGGTTTTACCCAGAAAACCAACAACAAACAAACCCCCAACTAAAACGTTTCCAAACCCAACCAAACTTTCCAGACCTGCATATTAGACCCCAATAGACATTTTCCAAGCAACAGAACAACAATCAAAGCTTAGAATCAAAATTCACCATTAAAGCTTCAAGCTTGAGTTCTAAAACTCAAAGCTTGACTAAAGCTTCAAACAACTAACAATTCAAGCCTAAATCAACATATTCTATCATAATTTAACTGCAGAAATTCAAATCAAATATCAACAACAAATAAAGGACTCAAACTCTCAAAACATGCATAATTTCATAACTTAATTTTCAAGAAAACTAAAGGGAGGTTGTCTAGAAGTTTACCCTTGCTTGTAATCACTAAAATCTGCTGTAAAAATGGCAGGATTGAAGACACAAATCCAGAACCCTAGCTGCTTAGGGATTTCGTGAGACAGAGAGAATGAAAGAGAGAGTTTTTCACTTTTTTCTAATTTTTCTATTTTTTTGAAAAATGAATAAATAAACTTTTTTTTATTCAACCATTTCAGCCAAAATAATTTTTAAAAAAAACTGATTTAATTAAATCAATTAAAACTCACATAAGACAAAATAAGAATGGGCAAAAAGACCATTTTGCCCTTTTCACATTAAAAGGCATAAAAGGGTACTTAGGGGTATTTTGGGAAACTTAAAAATTCCGATAATTCCAGACACTCAAAAAGTCTAACTATTGTCCCGCTATACTAAAAATACTAAGATGTGATTCAAAAGCCATACACTGCGTTCCAATGTTCCCGGACACCAAAATAAGCAAAATTATGAAATTTCTATATGTGACATAAGAATGCATTCTGAATTCGAATAAATCATCATAATTTAATAATTAAGCATAAGTAAATAATTCTCATAATTAACTCCTGATTATCTGCTAATTTCTAAATTAAAGCTAAGCGACCTTTACAGAAATATTGCCGTGTTGTCATATTTGTCTTTCACCTAACACAATTTGGCTTTTGTTGCAAGAAATCCTCAGCTATTTGAATGTTGGAAAACCATATTTATTAAGATCATTGAGGACGCCTTTAAGTGCCTTCCGTTTAGTCACCATTTGGAACATTTTTATAACATTGATTGGTTGCTGCCAAGTCGAGCTCACAAGATCTGCATAATTAGGATGAGAGGACCACATCCAAAAATACTTGAATGGTTTTCTTCCGCTTCGTATTTCAGGATGAACTATGAGGAGGGCAGGCGTGTGATCGAATAATCCTTCAGACAAAAAAATTACCTCAGCATTAGTAAATTAAGCAGCCACTGTTGGTTGGCAAGAACTCTATCAATTTTTGAATAGACTCTACAATTCCTTGTTGCTTGTTGCTCCATGTGAAAAAGCTTCCACTATATTTAATATCATTCAGTTGACATGTCTCGACACAATCTATAAACTCAGCTACTGGTCTATAGCTAATTCTCTTGCCAATTCTCTCTTCTTTCAGCAATATCTCATTAAAGTCTTGTTAGGTTTTATGCCCTAAATAAAACTCTTTACAATCTGATTAGTTATCAATATAAGAAATTTGAAGTGATTGATGTTTGCATGAATTTTACATGCTAATGGTTTAATATGTTTAATATGTTTATGACATTCATACACACAAAATCAGTTAAATTCAGATCATATGTTTATTCACAATTACAGTATCATCAACACAGTGGAATGTGATTGTGATCATATGAATCAAAAGTTTTGGTCCCTGTTTCATCAGTGTTATTGGATTTACACTGATGTGATAATCAGCGATGATGTGTACTTACACTTGGAGTAAGTGTTATGTTCTTTCCAGGACATTAGTAAAGTATACTAGTTTCGAATGTATGGAGTATACATTGGACTGGACCGATATTGCAACTAAGTTAAGATATTACAAACTTACCGTTATACATATCTTTCCAAGTCAATATCAGTAGTTGATCTTAAGATTGAAAAGAATCTAAATCCTGATATGCTTGGGCTCAACTCAGGAGTGCTATTCATGTTCTTAGATTTATTAGTTAAGCCTACTTTCGGGTCAGGGTGATACGTATATTTCGAGAACATGATAGTATGATTGAGTGGGAGTGCTGAACATAAATATGGAATCTATAGCTTCTACTGGTGTATAGAAGTCAAGTGATGATTCCCTTCGAGCTTAGCAAATAGAAGTAAATGGATGAGCTCTTGTTTAACTGACTGATTATTCGATCATTAAACACCATTTACAGGTAGCTAAGTGTTTTAAGGGGCAAAATACATTGAGGGGTGAGAACGGTAAAGAAATCCCATCTCGATGTAAATCATCTATATAGAGGATCTTTAAATCACAATAAGATTATAACAATGGTTAAATGAGATAGTATATTGGTATCGTGAAACATACAATATGCTCTATATAAGTCTGAGAGGGCAATTCTAAGTTCTAAGAGTGGATTCAACGAAGAATTAATAAGTAGGAATTTACTTGGTAAATTTGGTTCACTTATTGGAAGCTCAGCATATAGATCCATGGTCCCCATTCTAGTTGAGAACATTTTGCTTGTAAGACTCATTAATTGATACGTGATTGATCAATTATAATTCTAAAGTTAGACTATGTCTAATTTTATGAATTTTCACTGATTAGGGGTGAAATTGTAAGGAAAAGAGTTTTCTAGGTTTATTTATTTATTAATAGACTTTATATGTCTAATTAATAATTAAATTAAATGACAATATTATTTAATAATCTATTTTAGTTATTAAATAATTAGTTTTGGCATTTAAAAGGTTAGAATTGGAAAATTGGCGTTTTTGAGAAAATAGAGATAAAATTTGATAAAATTGCAAAATTAAGTGAGGCCCATTACAACACCTAGGCCAGCCACTTAATTAGCTTTTTCAAATTAATATTTTCATTATTTTAATGCCAAATAATTCTAAACCTAGACCTAGTAGTTGCCTATAAATAGAAAGTGATGGCTCAGTCAAATCATAAGTTTTCAACAAGCCTTTCTGACAGAAATTTCTCTCTTCAGAAAACTGAGCCTTCCTCACTCTCTACCTTGGCCGAAATCTCTCTCTCTCTTTTCCCTTCATCTTTTTCGTGACCCTAGTGAAAGAGTAAGTGCCCACACACAGCAAGGAGTAACTCAATCATAGATTGGAAGACTGTGAAGGATCAAAGCTTGAAGAAGAAGGAGATTCGGGCTCAGATCTTGATTATACTCTGCTACAGAAAGGAATCAAGGGTTAGAGATCTGAGTGGAAGGAGACATTTATTCCGCTGCATCAATGTAAGGTTTTCTTAACTTTATATGTGTTTATTTTATCGTTTTAGAAAGTTCATATTTAGGATGTTAATAAACATACTTGTGAGTAGATCTAAGATCCTGGTATAATAATTCCCAACAAGTCTCCCAAGACTATACATGCTTCTTTGGTTCGGATTCTTTCAAGATCCCTCCAAAGTTCGTTCCTCCCCTCTGTATCATTCAACTCATACACAAAGGTAGCATAAAAATTGTTTTTACCGTCTATAGTGGACGCTTGCAAGTGTACAAGTTGACTGGCACACATCAAGATGCTCACTGTAAAGCTATGTGGATTCCATGCAACTATTATTCGCCCTCCAACATGCCAAGAAATGTTAGAAGAAAAACACCATCCATTAAACATATTTACATACAAAGCCCCAAGTTTTCGGGCCTTTACTCTCATCTCGAGCAGACCAACGAGCCCAACTTTTTGAGTGTAAATCTGCTGCCTGACAACACTCTATTTCTACTTGTTGTTGATCCCTCGAGCGTTCCAACTTAGAACTTTATCCATTTCTTAGAGGAGGATCTCCCCCTCCTCTTGTGTTATACATTAAAGGTGGCATGCTTGATTCTTGTTCTGCTAGTGGAAGCACCAAATTGACCTTCTCTATCATGTTAACCTACTGCATTTTAGAAGATTCACCTTCATCTTGCCCTGGCCTAGACAAGGCCTGAAACTAATTAGCTTATTTGGGTGTCCTCCATCACAACCTTATCTTTCCCTTTTCTCCCCTTGGTCACTTGTTGAAAACCATCTGCATCAGTAATTGGCTCTTTTGGTTTGTTTGTTACTGTATTTCGCCCATCTGTCTGAATCACCGATTATTGTTTTGCTTCCTTCTTTTGGCTATCATTAGTAGAGTGCCAAATACCTTTACAATGACCACATATGACAAGTGTCCATTCATATTACAGATGTGTCATATACCTTTAATTTTGTTGTATTTCATTATCTTGTAGGTTGTGAGCTAATTTGCAAGGTTCTGAATTATCTGGTGTTGATCGGTTTTTAGCTAGCTACTGATATACATTTACTAACTTTTGTTATTAATCAATTATCAATGCTTAGAAGAGTTTGAATATCTTACATATTCATCCGTACTGAAGTAGGTTATGTGATATATTGTACTGCAGTTGGATGGGTAGAATAATATGCATGTTAGATGAGTTTGAATATCGTAAATATTTATCCGTAGTGAAGTGGGTTCTGTGATATATTTTACTGCGGTCGGATGGGTGGAATAATACGCTTGTTAGATGAGTTTGAATATCTTAAATATTCATCAGTAGTGAAGTAGGTTCTGCGAATACATATACTGCAGTCAAAGGGGTGGCAAATTTTTGTATTGTTAAATGTTATTGTGATTATTTTATATTTTTTTAGATTGTGTTTTGTTGTTATAAATAGTTTTAAATTTTGGGGAATGTTCAACTATAGTCGTTATGCTGCCAAAATTTTTATAGAATTAGGACTAGTTACTATTATTAATTTAGTATACTACAATTAGTTACTAGTTAGTAATTTACAGTAAGATTAGTTAATAGTTAGTTACAATATTTAAATAACAAAAGTAATTCTTGAGACGTAAGCCTGAAAAATTATATTAAAATAATGTTTTAGAACACTTAAGGATGAATAAAATGACACATAAAATTTAAAAAATCCCATAAAATATCTCATAAAAATAAAATACCATGAACACAATTGACTCATAAAACTCTAACTAAAACATTGATGGAAAATGCAATGATAATTAGAAATCATCTAAGTCATCATCTCTTGATTAATTGTAGTGTAAATTCCTCTCATCATCACTAGTTTGTAATTTAGTGCTAAACTTTGAGATTTTTTTGTTAGTACTTTCATTATGGATAAATCATGAATGCTTGAGGAGAGATACACACCACAATTTAAAGTCAGATTTGATGCATTTGTAGAGTTTGCCCTAAAGAATTCTAGAAATCTCAAACATATTCATTCTCATTGCATAGATTGTTGTAATGGAACAAAAGTAAATGTTATGATGATTAAGGATCATTTTTATTTAAGAGATTTCAGTAGAAGTTATAAAATATGGTATTGGCATGGGAAATCTTTAACTGATGATCCATATCCATTCGGAAAGTGAGGGTAGATTATACTGAGGGTAATGATTCCGATGATATACCAATAGACTTGCTTGACGAAACACAGGGGGAATTTCTTGATGATCTTGAAAAATTCAATAAGTTGCTAAATGATGTAGATCTAAGATTACCAACATTGATAAAGTTTTACAACATCAAAGCAAAAAATAGAGTTAACACGATATCATTTTATATCATAAGGAATATGCAGACATGGACAATTTTCCAACTTGTGGTTTATCCTGCTATAAAATAAAGAGGACTAAGGAGAATAGGAAAGTTATCCTCTAAAATGAATTGTGGTACATTCCTTTGATCCTGCGACTTAAACAATTATATTGTAGTGTAGAATATTCTAAAATTTAATTTGGCATGTGACTAAGATAATGAAAGATAGAAAACTCAAACATCTTGCAGATTCACAAGCTTAGAAAAAAGTGAACTTCATAAATTCATAATTCAAATCTGAACCAACAAATCTTCATCTCGGTCTATCTGTAGATGGAGTAATCAAAATATGTAGTCATCATAATTCATGACCTGTCTTCCTTATTATGTATATAATCCTCTTCCATAGTTAGTGATGAAAAGGGAATTTTGTAGGCTTTCTTTAATGATATTAGGCCCACAAAAACATCAACATAATATAAATATATATTTGGAATAATTAATTGAAAAATTTGATAGAATTGTATGAGAATTTTGATCAGGCCTATCATTGTACTAAGAAAGAATTTTTTAATCTGAAGGCAGTGTTATTGTGGACTATTAGCCATTATCCAGCTAACAGTAATATATCAGGCTTAAGCATAAACGGTGCTCACCGGGAAACTTTCCCTAGTGACGTGGACATCAATGTTTTGCGCGTGAAAAGAAAGATGATATCTCGAATTTGAATAGTCCCAAGTCATAGCAATCGACCTGGGAGGATTCCCTAGCCCTGCGCGCAGGTTGACTCCTGAAACTCTGGAATGGAAGTTCAAATTCTAATAAGTCGTTTCCAACTCAGTCGTTTCTTGTAACGCCCTGTCCAACAGGGACGCCACGTGTGTGCACTTTATTTAAAATGCCAATAATTATATAAGATGTAATTATACTAAAAGTGTGGGTAATTAAATTTTTGATAGTTAAAACTCAACCTTTAAATTGTTTAACAAAAGATAAGTAACATGATTTATGGGGTCCCCCTGTTTTCAAAATATTTACAAACTGGTTTCAAAATATTTTACAACATAAGCTTTATATTTTCCAAAATACAATCAAAATAGAGCATCCTGTAAACTGGGCTGCCTGCGGCTGGTATGTACATTGCTGCTGCGACCCTAAACTCATGGTTGCTCGACTTTAGCCTTTCCTTTACCTGCACCATAAAGCACCAGTGAGTCACAGAGACTCAGCAAGAAAGTGATCAAAACAATAATCGAAAGAAAATAATTATCAACTTGTTCTCATGCCATTATGTTTACTCACTATTCGATAATAATAAGCATTCCCTTAAACATCATACATTCCTGGTACTTAATAAAGTACCACTTTTACCACTTGTTACATACGAGCTGAATATGTCACTATCGTTGCCCGATAAAGCAAACGATAAGTAAGAAACCTAACCGCGGTTTCAAGAGTAATTACTCATAACGGTAATAACCGTTTCCAACCCTAGGTCATAACCTAGGCTTAATAAACTTTTAATCAGCATCATGATAATAATTAAGGCCACTTCCATTCTCCCATTAATCTTTAACCACATACGGTGCTTACCACTTTTCTTACCTTAATTCAGAAGTCAAAAGTATGACCGACCTGAGTGGAAGAACAAGCTAAGCTATCCCGGTCCTATGTCACGACAATTGAAACACAATAAATACCTTAATTCAAAGTTCCGGATTAAAACCCTAATTTAGAAATCAAACGCAACCTAACTCCCAGCAACTCCAATTTAGGTCAAGCATCCCATATTTAATTTAAAACAGATAGTACTCAACTCCCCGGGTCAAAACTGAACATAACGCAAACCCGAAAAAAATTCTCCCCGCAGTAACCGGCCGACGGCTTCTGATATACCAGAACCCATCCGGTCGACCGGTTCTGGCAGACCAGGAACAAAAGTTCCTCTTCACCAAAATCGAACCAAAACCCCTCCAAACCTAACCAAACTTTCCAGAACAGTATATTAACATAAATATGGCATAACCTAAGCTGCAAAACACAGTGGTTCGATCTCTAGCTTAAAATCACACACTCAAGTGAAGAAATCAAATTTCTTTTAGCTTCCTCACTCACCAATCAATCCCAACAGCCATGAATTCAATTCAAACATGCATTAACAGACCTTATTCAACTTGGATAACAAACCTAAACCTTCACTAAACCTACAGCTTTGAAAATTTTCAAAAAAAATAACAAACCTAGCTTGAAAACCTAAGAAAACATCAAAAGTAAAAGGATGAACTTACCTAGGGTGCAAGGTTAACTTGAAGATGGAGTTTAGCTCTGAAAATTGATGTTGGCTGAAGCAAATCAATCCCTCTAGTGGCTGGTTCAACTTGCTCGAAGGAAGAGGAGAAGAAGGTTGAGAAAAATTAGGTTACTTGTCTTGGAAGAAAGCTTCTTCTTCCTTTTTAAAATGCTTTGATTTCTTTTTTTTTTTTTTAAAATTTCCTTCCTTTTATAACAATAGGCAGCAGCAAAGAAAAAGAAAAGAAAAGTCAAAAAAATATTTTCTTGAATTCCTACTTTACCCCTCTCACAAATAAATAATTTTTTTTTTAAAAGAAACCCTAGGGGCATTTTGGTAATCTTACTAATTCCCCAATCCGACATTCTAATAAAATTCTAACTTAATCCGGGATATTCTTAAAATAATTCTTTCATTTAATGTCGTGACATTGCTAACCACATAGCTAAGTTTCCACAATTACCGGGCCCAAAATAACGTATTTCATTAAATAATTTCTCAAAAATTCATCTAAGTAAGATCATAATCCTACTTCATTTTCCATGTAATTACATATTTAATAAAATATGTCCATTTAAATATTATTTATTTTTTCTGGGATATTACAACTATCCCCCACTTATAGGAATTTCGTCCTCGAAATTTACCTGAAAAGCTCGGGATACAACTCCCGCATCTGCGACTCTAATTCCCAAGTCGCTTCTTCAACTTTGTTGTTCCGCCACAACACTTTGACTAGTGAAATAGTCTTGTTTCGCAACACCTTTTCTTTCCTGTCTAAGATCTGTACTGGTTGTTCTTCATACGACAGGTCGGTTTGAAGCTCAATGTCTTCATAACTTAAAATATGAGTTATATCAGATACATATTTCCGGAGCATCGAAACATGAAACACGTTATGAACCCCAGATAAAGCAGGAGGTAGAGCCAATCGATAAGCTACCTGACCTACTTTCTCAAGAATCTCAAATGGACCAATAAATCTGGGACTCAACTTTCCTTTCTTCCCGAACCTTCGAATTCCCTTCATTGGGGACACCCGAAGAAAAACAAAATCCCCAACTTGGAATTCAACATCTCTACGCTTTGGATCTGCGTAGCTTTTCTGTCTACTTTGGGAAGCAAGCATACGAGCTCGAATCTTTTCAATAGCCTCGCTCGTTCTTTGGACAGCTTCAGGTCCAAGGTACCTACGTTCACCAGCCTCATCCCAGTGAATAGGTGATCGACATTTCCTTCCATAAAGCATCTCATACGGAGCCATGCCAACGGTACTCTGATAACTATTGTTATAAGAAAACTCAATCAGAGGTAGGTACTTGTTCCAAGAACCTTCAAAGTCCATTATACATGCCCTCAACATATCCTCAAGTATCTGGATAGTTCTTTCAGATTGACCATCGGTTTGAGGATGAAAAGCTGTACTGAATTTCAACTTAGTACCCATTGCTTGCTGTAAGCTTCCCCAGAATTTGGATGTAAATTTTGGATCTCGATCTGAAACTATCGACTTTGGGGCACCATGAAGTCGAACTATCTCCTTAATATACAAATCAGCATATTGATCCACTGTATACGTTGTCCTAACCGGGAGAAAGTGAGCAGACTTCGTATATCGATCCACTATCACCCAAATAGAATCATAATACCCTACTGTTCTGGGCAATCCTACCACAAAATCCATGGTGATGTCTTCCCATTTCCATTCAGGAATCTTTAGAGGTTGAAGCAAACCTGCCGGCCTTTGGTGTTCTGCTTTAATTTGTTGACAGGTTAAGCATTTTGACACATATTCAACAATATCCCTCTTCATACCCGGCCACCAGTATAAAGCTTTCACATCATGATACATCTTGGTTGTTCCCGGGTGTAAGGAGTACGGTGTAGTATGAGATTCATCAAGAATCTCTTGTTTGATTTCTTTGTCAACCGGTACACAGATTCTGTTTTTGTATCGCAACAACCCATCAGATAAGCATGAAAAGTCTCTTGCCAATCCAGCCTCTAACTTCTCCTTATGTCCCTGTAGCTCAAGGTCACCTTGTTGGGCTACTCTAATTCTTTCCAATAGATTAGATTGTATGGTGATATTAGCAAGTTTTCCAATTACAAATTCAATTCCCGCTCTCGTCATATCCTCAGCCAACTTGGCTGAGATTTCCTTTAGTTCACAAACTTGCCCTGGTCCTTTCCGACTTAGAGCATCCGCTACCACATTTGCTTTACCAGGGTGGTAGAGAATCTCGCAGTCATAATCTTTGACCAGTTCTAACCATCGTCGTTGCCTCATATTTAAATCCTTCTGAGTGAAAAAGTACTTGAGGCTTTTGTGATCTGTATAAATTTCACACTTCTCACCGTATAGATAGTGACGCCAAACTTTTAGTGCAAAGACAACCGCTGCCAATTCAATATCATGGGTAGGATATCGTTGTTCATACTCCTTCAATTGCCTGGATGCATAAGCAATCACTTTCCCTGACTGCATAAGAACACAACCTAACCCTTGTTTGGATGCATCACAATAAATCACAAACTTTTCATCACCTTTTGGTAAGGTTAGCACAGGAGCGGTAATCAACCTTTGCTTCAATTCCTGGAAACTACCTTCACACTTGTCACTCCAAACAAACTTACAATTCTTTAGGGTCAACTCAGTTAAAGGCGTAGAAATCTTTGCAAAGCCCTCAACAAATCTCCGGTAATACCCTGCTAACCCCAGGAAACTTCTAACTTCAGTTGCTGACTTAGGTCGAGGCCAGTCACGCACTGCTTCAACCTTTACTGGATCCACTAAAATACCATCTTTACTCACCACATGCCCCAAGAAACTCACCTGAGGTAACCAAAATTCACATTTCTTAAACTTGGCATACAACTTATGCTCCCTGAGACGTTGTAATACCATTCGAAGATGTCTTTCGTGAGTCTCTTCCGAGTCTGAATAAATTAGAATATCATCGATAAAGACAATAACAAAATCATCCAGAAAATCTTTGAACACTCGGTTCATCAAGTCCATAAATGTTGCCGGGCATTTGTTAATCCGAAGGACATTACCGTAAATTCATAATGACCATACCGGTCCGAAAAGCTGTCTTGGGAATATCCTCCTCTCGAATCCTCAGTTGGTGATAACCAGATCGAAGATCAATTTTAGAAAAGACAGTTTTACCCCCGCAACCGATCAAATAAATCATCTATTCTTGGCAGAGGGTACTTGTTCTTCACTGTTAATTTGTTTAACTCCCGATAATCTATACACATTCGTAATGTTCCATCTTTCTTTTTCACAAACAAAACTGGTGCACCCCAAGGTGAAGTACTAGGTCTAGTAAATTTTAAATCCATCATCCCCTGTAATTGAACTTTTAACTCTTTCGGCTTTCCGCAGTGCCATCTGTAGGGAGCTTTCGATACGTGCTCGGCTCCCGGTATTAAATCAATCTCAAAATCAATTTCACGTTTTGGTGGCAACCACAGTAACTCTTCCGGGAACACATCCGAAATTCTCGAACCACTGGGACATGCTCCGGTCCCGCTAGTGGTTCCTTGGAAATATCCACAACACTTGCCAAGAAACCAATGCACCCTTCACACAACAAATCCCTTGCCTTAAGGGCTGAAATTAAGGGAATCCGAGATCCTTGCATCTTACCCACAAATACAAAAGGGTCCTCGCCCTCAGGCTGAAAAGTTACCATCTTTCTTTTACAATCAATGGTGGCGTTGTATTTAGCAAGCCAATCCATCCCCAAAATAACATCAAAATCCTTCGCATTTAATTCTATCGGATCAATCTGATAACTCTCTTCCTTCCACAAACACCGGAAGGGATCGAACCCACCCGCCGGAGATAACCAACTCCCCAAGAGGGCAACAAGGTTCCAAAACCTCTAGAAAGCACATCACTAGGTTTATTCAAATTTGCTCAATTATTCTACTTGAAATATAAGAATGCGTCGCACCAGAATCAATTAACACAGTCAATAAAGTACCAGCAACAGAAAGCTGACCTGTCACAGTAGAAGGACCAGCATCAGCCTCAGCTTGAGTCAGGGCAAACACTCGGGCAGGAGCGGGTGTATCATCCTTCTTTTGCTCTAGCCGTAGCAATTGAGGACAATTTCTCTTCATGTGACCCACCATTCCACAGTGGAAACAGGCCCTAGCCTGACACTCGCCCAGGTGATGCCTTTTACACCTCGGACATTCAGGAAATGTCCGCCAGTTTTCATTCCCACTACGACGGAAACCTTGGTTACCCTGGAATCTTTTGTTTGGGCCTCGCCGCCGATGTTTCACTAGGTCTTTTCCCCGCGGTCACCAAGATCGGTACCCTACCCGAACCAAGACTCGCTGTTTGTTTCCATGAATCTCTTCTGGCAATATTTTTCTTTCGTATCTGAGCCTCTCCACCCTCAGAAACTAAAGCCAACTCAACTATCTGAGCATAAGTTCGGGCAACCCCCGGTTGTTTAGAAGAAACAATCACATCCCGGGCGATGTGTTCATCCAGCCCCCGAATAAACTTTGCTTTTCTAGCAGCTTCAGTAGCCACCTCATCTGAGGCAAACTTTGCCAGTCGATCAAACTTAGTAGCATACTCCGTCACAGGCATACTACCCTGAGTTAACCGTATAAACTCTTCTGCCTTTGCCGCCTTAATAGACTCATTATAATACTTCTCAAAAAATAAGGCCCGAAAAGTTTCCTAGGTCATATTATTCAGATCATGGCCCTGAGATACAATCTCCCACCAAATACGGGCATCATCTCGTAGCATATAGGTAGCACACCTGACCCGGTCATTATCTTCAACTCGCATAAAATCGAAAATGGATGTTATCATACTCATCCATTGCTCCGCCTTGAGTGGATCAGCACCACCCTCAAACACTGGCGGATTCTGCTTCCTGAACCGTTCATACAATGGTTCCAAACGATTCCCTGCATCCGGTGGCACTACTAGAGGTGCCGGAGGATCAGGATTCAGATTTAGAGCAGGCTGAGCTCGATGCTCTCTTAATTCTCTGATTTGTTCACCCTGCTGCCGAATAGTTTCTTGCATAGCAGCATATAACTGTTCCCAATTAGGTGGTGGTAAAGGATTCTCACCTTCACCGGCAGCCCCGAGCCCAGCTAGCTCGCGGGCACCCCTACCAGTCCGCCTTGGGTGCATAACTATACACCTGCGATCACATTCCAAGTAATAACAATACTGATAAGTATTTCCATATATTATAATCCTTCCCACAACATTCTGATATCAACATAATTCAAATAATCAGGTAATCAGAAAATTAACAAGCTATCTTTTAACTTAAAGCTTACTAAACCATGAGTCGATCAGGTCCTTGCAGCCAATGTACATATCAAACCAGTCTTCAGGATCTAAAAACCTTGGCGCTCTGATACCATGTTGTAACGCCCTGTCCAACAGGGACGCCACGTGTGTGCACTTTATTTAAAATGCCAATAATTATATAAGATGTAATTATACTAAAAGTGTGGGTAATTAAATTTTTGATAGTTAAAACTTAACCTTTAAATTGTTTAACAAAAGATAAGTAACATGATTTATGGGGTCCCCCTGTTTTCAAAATATTTACAAACTGGTTTCAAAATATTTTACAACATAAGCTTTATATTTTCCAAAATACAATCAAAATAGAGCATCCTGTAACGGGCTGCCCGCGCCGGTATGTACATTGCTGCTGCGACCCTAAACTCATGGTTGCTCGACTTTAGCCTTTCCTTTACCTGCACCATAAAGCACCAGTGAGTCACAGAGACTCAGCAAGAAAGTGATCAAAACAATAATCGAAAGAAAATAATTATCAACTTGTTCTCATGCCATTATGTTTACTCACTATTCGATAATAATAAGCATTCCCTTAAACATCATACATTCCTGGTACTTAATAAAGTACCACTTTTACCACTTGTTACATACGAGCTGAATATGTCACTATCGTTGCCCGATAAAGCAAACGATAAGTAAGAAACCTAACCGCGGTTTCAAGAGTAATTACTCATAACGGTAATAACTGTTTCCAACCCTAGGTCATAACCTAGGCTTAATAAACTTTTAATCAGCATCATGATAATAATTAAGGCCACTTCCATTCTCCCATTAATCTTTAACCACATACGGTGCTTACCACTTTTCTTACCTTAATTCAGAAGTCAAAAGTATGGCCGACCTGAGTGGAAGAACAAGCTAAGCTATCCCGGTCCTATGTCACGACAATTGAAACACAATAAATACCTTAATTCAAAGTTCCGGATTAAAACCCTAATTTAGAAATCAAATGCAACCTAACTCCCAGCAACTCCAATTTAGGTCAAGCATCCCATATTTAATTTAAAACAGATAGTACTCAACTCCCCGGGTCAAAACTGAACATAACGCAAACCCGAAAAAAATTCTCCCCTGCAGGCAACCGGTCGACCGGTTCTGATATACCAGAACCCATCCGGTCGACCGGTTCGCGTACCAGAACAAAAGTTCCTCTTCACCAAAATCGAACCAAAACCCCTCCAAACCTAACCAAACTTTCCAGAACAGTATATTAACATAAATATGGCATAACCTAAGCTGCAAAACACAGTGGTTCAATCTCTAGCTTAAAATCACACACTCAAGTGAAGAAATCAAATTTCTTTTAGCTTCCTCACTCACCAATCAATCCCAACAGCCATGAATTCAATTCAAACATGCATTAACAGACCTTATTCAACTTGGATAACAAACCTAAACCTTCACTAAACCTACAGCTTTGAAAATTTTCAAAAAAAATAACAAACCTAGCTTGAAAACCTAAGAAAACATCAAAACTAAAAGGATGAACTTACCTAGGGTGCAAGGTTAACTTGAAGATGGAGTTTAGCTCTGAAAATTGATGTTGGCTGAAGCAAATCAATCCCTCTAGTGGCTGGTTCAACTTGCTCGAAGGAAGAGGAGAAGAAGGTTGAGAAAAATTAGGTTACTTGTCTTGGAAGAAAGCTTCTTCTTCCTTTTTAAAATGCTTTGATTTCTTTTTTTTTTTTTTAAATTTCCTTCCTTTTATAACAATAGGCAGCAGCAAAGAAAAAGAAAAGAAAAGTCAAAAAAATATTTTCTTGAATTCCTACTTTACCCCTCTCACAAATAAATAAATTTTTTTTTAAAAGAAACCCTAGGGGCATTTTGGTAATTTTACTAATTCCCCAATCCGACATTCTAATAAAATTCTAACTTAATCCGGGATATTCTTAAAATAATTCTTTCATTTAATGTCGTGACATTGCTAACCACATAGCTAAGTTTCCACAATTACCGGGCCCAAAATAACGTATTTCATTAAATAATTTCTCAAAAATTCATCTAAGTAAGATCATAATCCTACTTCATTTTCCAAGTAATTACATATTTAATAAAATATGTCCATTTAAATATTATTTATTTTTTCTGGGATATTACATTTCTAGTGCGCTAGTTTCAATCACTCAAATGCCAATTTTGCTATGAGAATTCTCTCTAAAATGGTAAAAAATGAGGTAGGAGACCTCGTCCTCAATTTCTAGAACCTTCGAAGTATCAAAACGACATCCAAAAAGCTCCAAAATAAGCACACAATGCCCAAGTTGACAAATGGCTTGGTACGTTGGGTTCTGCTAATTCGATTTTAATACTTTCTTGGTAGTTCATCTAGTTTTTCACAATAATTGAGGGCAATGAGGTGATAAGAGTCAAATTAAAAACTTCATGTTTTCACTTTTCCAACAAGGTGATTTACTCAGAAACTGAGTAGTTTTGAGTCTCCCATTTTTGCAAAACAACATCTCCGAGAATTGGTGACTAGCTTTGCCAGAACACAGAAATGAACTAAGTGATCTCAAAATATCACTCAGGCATCAAAAAATACATCACCGACACGTTTTCCCACTCACCCAACGTCAAGGTTGATATCAAATGTCAACCTGGGCTCTGAGATGTCAACTTTGGTGTTGGGCCAAGAACAGACTTTAGTAAAACGTCCAAAACTCACTCAATATTGATCTGATTGACACGATTCAACTTGAATTTTAAAGCCATTTCAATTCTCTATCAAGTCATGTATCACACTTCAATAAAAATTCTGAAGCTATTGACTTCAAATTTAGCCTTCAAGGGAGTTACGAATTTAAGTTGCAACTTGCCCATAGAAGGTCCTACCGTCGTGACTCAAACTCTAAAATTTGACGATCAACCTCGTACGTTACTTTTCACTATTAGATCATCATCCACGGTCAAAGTAGCCAAATTATATTTTTCCATATTTTTTGGATTATTTTATTCCCATTTATTAGGACCTCCTTCACCTATAAAAAGAGAGCACCAGTAGGTCATTTTTTAAGTTCAGAAAAGTAGCAATAAGGTCAGAGAATCTCTCTCTAGTTTATTCACTAGAAATTAGAGCATCAAAACTTAGCCATTTTTCTGTAATCCATCTCGTGAGAATAAAAAATCGAAGTAGACGTAGCTCTATTACTGTCACGACAGAGGGAGTTCATCTATTATAAATTAATGTGTCTCTCTATTTATACTTAACATATATTCCTTCCAAGCTAGCAAGTGGTTTTTCTTTAGAAGTCTCTGTCTAGATTTCTGATTCAATATTTTGGTGCTTTCATTGAGAGCCACAGCTCAAAAACTTCACTTACGAGATGGTCGCGACACGCTCCTCAAGTATTGAAAGAGGAGCCTGAAAAATTGGCCAGCAAATTGGGGGCACGTTAGTAAGTGAAGCTAGAATTGGGATTAGTTTTGCATCTTAGGTGCCAGGTGGAGGCACGCCATATTCTTCAGATTTTCTTGTAATTCTTCTTAGAAGAGGCATGTCTACTCTCAACTTGGAACAGCTGGATATTAACTCTATTCAGCTCAAACCAACTTTTTCCAAGAAAGTTAAGACAAACTGCATCTTCTAGGAAGGGAAAAGTCCAGCTCAAGCGGCGTACAAGAATATCGTATTTTTGATTTTCAAAGAACTTGCCAATGGAGTTTAAGGATTTCTAACAAGATCAAAAATCCTTAAATTGGGCTTCAAAATGGAGAAGAAGAAAAAAATAAAAAAAAAATATTTTGAAGAAATTACCTAAAAACTTGAAGAACACTTGAAAGATTAATGAAGCAAGATTCTCAAGCTCTCAATCTCTGTCCTGGGCATGTGAAGCAGTGAGAAAAGAAAACAAAGGAATTCTCTATTTATAAGCTATTGTTCTCCTCTATTCCTAAGCAAAGAAGGAGTGGATTTAAATTTAAATTTATAAAGATAAGAGAGACAAAAAATCTATTATTTATTTTATCTTTTCTCTCCTTGCTTTTTATCTTTAGGTTTTAAATCCCCTTGTTCCAAAGGGAATAGGATTTTGAAATATTCCTAGTCTCATTAAAAGACATTGAAGAGTAAAAAAATTGCCTAAGATTTCAAAAATTGATGCCCACCTGGTAGTTTTGAGAGAAACATGCTTAGTTCATGTCATGAAGTCAACTTCACACAAGTGTAAAGTTAACTTGGGGGGAAAATGTTTGCCTAGAAACTGACCCTAGTGATGTCGACATCAATTTTTGACATGTGTCAAGAAAGAAAACATCCCAGAGTTGATTAGTCCCAAGTCATTGCAGTCCACCTGGGAGGGGTCCCTAGCCCCGGGACCAAGTTCACTTTAGGAACTTTAGAATGGGTGTTTAGATCTCGCTAAGTTGTGTTTCCAACTCACTATCTTTTAGTATTTTTTACCATGAAGACATGAAGATCCAAATCCAAGACCTAGAAGCTAAAAATACACTAAACAACAGCCAGGAAGTCAACCTGGGTGCTGAGCACCCAAGTTGACAACCCTACTAGGGTTTTTGTTTTTAGACCCATCTTAGTTCAAATGAGTGAAACTTTTTACTAGGACATGAATTAGACTTCTCACAAACATATGTGAGGCAACAAAATTAAAATCAGAGCACTTTCAGCTTTGAGCACCCGAAGCACCAAGTGCGCTAGGCACCCAACGCTAAGGTTGACATATTGTAAACATAGGGTGTTTCCAACTATAATACTAAAGAACTATCCCAAGAATTTTCTTTTTCTTCATCTAAAACAAGGAAACAAGTAATTTTAGGGGAGGAATGGATCAATCTGGAGGCCGAAATGGGGACCCAGCACAAAGGTTGACACTTTGTCAACCTGGGAAACTTGAATAAGCAAATTAGATTGTCCTGTAGGCATATTCTCCATTTTGATCTAAAATTAAGATTTGAGTGCTTTTGGGAAATAAATGAAGTCGTCTAGGGGTCAGAACTAGGACGTAGCACCGAGGTTTCCATACATTTTCATCAAAGATTAAGATACAAGTTTTATTGAAAATCAAATAGAGTCATCTGGTGGCAAGAAACTGGACCTGGCACCTAGGTTGAAATTTTGTCAACTTCGGTTAATTCCAATCATTTTCCCGAAAAAAGTGTTCTGGCCATTTTTTTAGTCATCATAAATAACAAAGATACAAGTGATCTTAGGAGAAAATTAGATTTCTAGGGAGCCAGAACAGGGCCTCAGTGCCCAAGTTGGCATGGCACTAGGCTCTGTGCCTAGGTTGAGATACAACCTAGTTTCCATGTTTTCGCTCCTCGAACACAAATTTTTCTCTAGGTATTCTTCTTAAAATGGTAAAAAACAAGGTAAGAGACCTCATTCGCAATCTCAAATGTCTTAGAAGTATTAAAATGAGCCCCAAGAAGGAACCCAGTAAGAACCCAATGCCCAGGTTTGTTGGAAAATTTATTTTACCATGATCTTAGATCTACTCACAAGTATGTTGTTTAACACCCTAAATATGAACTTTCTTAAACGATAATTAAACACATATAAAGTTAAGAAAACCTTACATTGGTGGCAGCGGAATAATGTCTCTTTCCACTCAGATCTCTAACCCTTGTATCCTTTCTGTCGCAGAGTATTATCAAGATCTGAGCCCGAATGTCCTTCTCTTTGTGTGTGATCCTTCACAGTCTGCCAATCTATGATTGAGGTACCACTTGTTGTGTGTGGGCACTACTCAATCACTAAGGTTTCGAAATTGTGAAGAGAAAAAGAGAGAGAGATAGGGTCGGTTATAGAGAGCGAAAGTGGAAGGGTAGTTTTTCTGAAAAAGCAATCGAAGAAAACTTGTTGAAAAACTTATTGAAAACTTGTTATTTGACTGAGCCATCACTTTCTATTTTTAGGCCACTACTAGGTTTAGGTTAGTAATTATTTGGCATTAAAATAATTAAAATATTAATTGGAAAAAGCTAACCCAAGTGGCCGGCCATAAGTGTTAATGGGCCTTACTTGGATTTTGCAGTTTTCACAATTTTTTTTTATTTCTATTTTCTCAAAAACGCCAATTTTCCAATTCTAACAATTTAAATGTCAAAACTAATTATTTAATAACTAAAATATATTATTAAATAATATTATCATTTAATATAATTATTAATTAGACATATAGAGTCTCTTAATTAATAAATAAACCTAGAATCTCTTTTCTTTACAATTTCACCCCTGCTTAGGGAAAATTCACAAATTAGACATAGTCTAACTTTAGAATTATAATTGATTAATTACAAATCAGTTATTGAGTCTTACAAGCAGTATGGCCTCAACTAGAATGGGGACCATGGATCTATATGCTGAGCTTCCAATAAGTAAACTGAATTTACTAAGAAAATTCCTACTTATTAATTCCTCGTTGAATCCACTCTTAGAACTTAGAATTGCAGTCTCAGACTTATATAGAGCATTCTATATTTTTCCCGATATAGATATGCTATCTCATTTAACCATTGTTATAATCTTAATGTGATCAAAGATCCTCTATATAGATGATTTACATCGAGATGGGATTAATTTACCGTTTTTACCCCCTCAATGTATTTGGCCCCTTAAAACACTTAGCTACCTGTAAATGATGTTTTAGTGATCTATGAATTAATCACTGAAACAAGATCTCATCCATTTACTTCTATTTAACTAAGCTCGAAGGGAATCATCACTTGACTTCTATACACTAGTAGAAGCTATAGATTCCATATTTATGTTCAGCGCTCCCACTCAATCATACTATCATGTTCCCAAAATATACGTATCACCCTGACCCAAAAGTAGGCTTAACTAATATATCAAAGAACATGAATAGCACTCCTGAGTTGAGCCTAATCATATCAGGATTTAGATTCTTTTAATCTAAGATCAACTACTGATATTTACTTGGAAAGATACAACGGTAAGTTTATAATATCTTAACTAAGTTCAATATCGGTCAGGTCCAATGTATACTCCATACATTCAAAACTAGTATACTTTACCAATGTCCTACAAAGAACATAATACTTACTCCAAGTGTAAGTATACATCATCGTTGATTATCACATCAGTGTAAATCCAAAACACTGATGAAACAGGGACTTAGTCTTTTGAATCATATAATCACAATCACATGCCACTATGTTGACAATACTGTAATTGTGAATAAATATATGTTCTGGACTTAACAGACTTTGTGTATATATATATATTAAACATATTAAACCATAAGCATGTAAAATTCATGCAAACATAAATCACTTCAAATTTTTTATATTGATAACTAATCAGATTGTAAAGGGTTTTATTTACGGCACAAAACCCAACAAGGTTGACACCTAACCTGGCGCGATGGGTTCTGCTCTTTAGAATGTGATTACGTTTCGACCATTCAACTATGTTTTCATAGTAAAAGTGTGTTATAACTTGTGACAGGCCCAATTCACACTTTGATATTTGACCCTTTCAACAAGGTGGAATATCGACAAAATCAAAGAGTTTCGAGTCTTCACAATTTAACAAATAGTGACATCTTCGAGAACTGGTGAACAACTTCATCAAAACACTAAAACTGACTATGTGTTGTCAAAACATTACTTTTGCATCAAAAGATACAAGTCTGGGATGCTTTAGCACTTACCTGGCATCTAGGTTGAGGTCAGAATGTCAACTTGGGGGCTGGGTGTCAAGCTGAACGCTCAACTGTCAACCTAGCCGCAGGTTACTAAACAACTTTCAAAGCTATTTCAAAGATGTATCAATTCATGTCTCATACTAACATCATAATTCTAATGATTTTGAGTCTAAAATTCGTCCCCAATAAAGTTGCAATTTTTCGAGCAAATAACACGAAAACGATCTAATGAACGAGATTCAAAGTCCAAAAATTAACGATTTTCACCAAGAGTCAATTTTTACCATTGGATCATCATGAATCATCATCAATTGCCAAGATCAACCCAAAGTACTTTTTCATATTTTTTGTATTTTTTAATTATTATTTTTATAGGACCTCCCTCCCTATAAAAGGAAAGCTCCTCTAGCTTATTTTTCACATTCTGCTAAGTCCCCATAAGGTCAGAGCATCTCTCTCTACTTTCTGTCTCCAGAATTTTGAGCCTCACACTTAGCCAATTCTTTGTAAGTGTCATGAGAAATAAAAACTCGAAGTAGATGTAGCTCCAATACTGTCGCATCACGGGAAGTGAGCTACTATAAATTTGTTGCGTCTCTCTTACTTATACTTAACACTCATTACATTCTTTCCAGTCCAGTGAGCGTGTGTGGCTAGATATCTGTGTCCAAATTTCTTTGACAACAATATTGCTATTGAATGTGTAGTCAACTTTGTTTGTGGAGCGAATGAGATTTTTGAGAACAAGTATTTAATATGACCGAATGGCGAAGAAATTCGTCGCTTACTTCACATGGGTGAGGTTTCGGCTTTCTTAGGAATAATGTAAGGAAGCATTGATTATATGCATAGGTAATTGAAAAATTTTCCAGTTGCATGAAAAGGTCAATTCAATTGTGGTGATCATGGCACGCCAACAATCATGTTAGAGAGCGTCACAACATTTGTGAAGTTGGCACGCATTTTTTGGTGTTCCAGGATCGAATAATGACCTCAATGTGTTAAATGAATCTCCATTGTTCATTGACATCTTGTAAGGACACGATCTCAGAGTCGATTTCACGGTAAATGTTAAACAATAAAATAAGGTACTATTGGAAGATGGAATTTATCCAGAATGTAGTACATTTGTTAAAACTATTGCACTACGTCAAAGGAAGAAAAAAAATTATTTGCCTAATGCCAAGAAGCGGTGTGCAAAGATGTTGAGCAAGCATTCAGAATACTTCAATCTTGTTTTCCCATTGCACGAGGATTGAGTCGGTTTTGGACAAAATATTTATGAAAGACATTGTGTATGATTGCATCATATTACACAATATGATTGTTCAGGACCAAAGAACCGCATATGTAGGTTATTTTGATTTTAGTTATAATGAAGGCCCATTTGAAACCCTGAGAGTTGAAGTAACACTTGGACCTATTTCCTCTTTCCTGACGATGCTTCAAAGAAATGCTGAAATTTTTTGACAGAAACACACATCGCAATCTGTAAGCCGACTCAGCGGAGCACATATGGGCCAAATTTTAAAAAGTATTAGATTAGTTTTTTTATACTTATGATATATTAATTAATTATCACAATGTAATTTGTTGCAGTACTGCATCTCTATTTGGTTTATTTTTAATGTTATATAAAATCTATATTGTATTAATTTATGGTATAGGATATATATTATAAGAATATATATAATTGTAAAATTTAATTCTTTAAAAGATGGTAGATGGGATTAGACAATTTTTGGAGTTGCCAATCATTAGAGTAATTTTAGTAGTA
This sequence comes from Cannabis sativa, assembly GCF_029168945.1. Lineage (NCBI taxonomy): Eukaryota > Viridiplantae > Streptophyta > Magnoliopsida > Rosales > Cannabaceae > Cannabis > Cannabis sativa. Next base: position 78,941,150 of record NC_083603.1, on the reverse strand, counting down.
AAATGTGTCAAATTTTATGTGAATGAGAAATAAAATAAAAAATAGTATTTTATGATAATATGTGTAGCAATTATGGAAACTATAAATGTTACTTCATAGGAGATGCTATAAATATTACTACAACTTTTATGTAAAACACACATATGAAAGAATAAAATTCAGTCAAATATACAATTATAGGTGCAATGGAATTTTGATTAGGTCTGAGAGTGGTTGATATTATTATAATTCATTTGTAACAACCCTTATGATTAGTAATCTTATTTTCTAGCCCTACAATCCTACTCTGAAAATAACATGTTTACACTTATATCATATTTAATTGTAACGCACACGTATTCCCTTAATTGGAAGAGACAAAATAATTAGATTATAGTAATGTTTATTTTTATTTATAATAAATCCTTAATTTCCTACTACTTTCTCTCAATATTATCATGCAGCCCACACCATAAGTGATAGAAAAAAGAAAATTGTTAAAATGTCTCTCTCTTTTCTACCAAACCCTAATTGTTTTTGTTAAATAGGAATATATGCATCAATTTTATATATATATATATCTATTCTATATAAAATGTGCCTATATAACTAAAATTCTTGGTTTATGAGAAATTCATGGGTGACTTTTTATTTTTATTTAATAAAATAATAAAATATTATTTATATATAATAAAATAATAATAAAACAAATTCTATTAATATTTGAACTGATATTTAGCATATTTCAACTCTACATATAATCACAATTATAACTCTAGAAATCAAAAATATATATATAAAATAAATCGATCCTTAAATCGCATATACAATTAATTTGTTGAGAGTATCAGGAAAAAAACGAATTATAAATGGATTTTTTTTTTTTACCAAATCATCCCCCAATTTTTAAGATTAATTTTTTATTTTCTAATATTTTGGGATTTTTGTCTCCTTATTGAATCTTTTCAAATCTGCATTGTTTCTATCAAAATTAATGAGCTCACATCGTTGTTGTGTTATACGGAGACTAAACTATGTCATTTGTTATGTTTAACCTTCACATCAAAAAACATGTTGTTATATTCTATATTTAATTTATGTTAAAATTTTGATCTTATAAAAAAATACGTTTAATTAGCTTAATGTGTTTTACTATGCAGTATATTCATATACAGTCCTTTTTCTTTTCTATCTTCGAAAGGATAGTTAATAAATATAATATATAGCTTTTTTTTTTTTTGAAATAATATATAGCTTTTTTTCACTCTCTAATATGAAATAACAAAAAGAAAAAAAAAACTGAATTATCCATGCGCGTTGGGTCCACATGAGTCAAAAAAATCATAAAATTATCCTTTACAAAAATATGCACTGATATTTTTTAAAACTTTTTTTAATGATCTTAAAAAATATTATAAAAATAATATCAAAACAAAAAAAACTACTTACCCTAATTTTGTTTTATCTTAAGAAAAAAGAAAATTAATTTTCTAATTATTTTTTTTTCACTGGAAAAAAATATTTTCGTGTACTGGTGTCCAATTAATGGATTATACTGCAGAGGTGTAGTTTTAAAGAAATAAAATAACTTTACTTGTCTTTCAGAAGTAAATTTTTTTAATTAAATTAATTATGCACACCATGTCTAATCATCTTAAATGAAAATAAATAACTATTTGCAGGAACATCGTCGTTTTGTTGACACTACCATATTTGATTTATACACAAAAAAAAATGGACAATTCAGTTATATGCAGACTCGGTTAGAATGAAAAGTGCAAAATAAAAAATTATACTATTATCTCTGTCGAAGCAAATGTTATCTTCAATTATCAATAATTTAGAGATTAATTTTTAATTTTCTTTTTATCTTACAGACATTGTGTTTCCTTAAGTATTTGAACATCAATTTTTAGTTTATTTTTGGATTAACCTAAGAACATATTTAAATTATCAAGCTTTTTTAAACATTAATATACTGCATTCGGTATTTACTTTTTATTTATATTAAAAATAAAATGGTTTATTAGAAAAATAAAATAGTTTATGAGAAATCCATGGGTCACTTTTCATTTATATATAATAAAATAAATCCCATTAAATTCAAAAAAAATATGATTGAGTTTTTGCTGCTGTACATCTACGATTAGGTTTTCTTTAATTATTTATTGTATTCTTTTTCCTATTACAATTTGGACATTCCCATGAGATCACACATAATATTCCAATCCGCACTTCATTTTTTTCTTCTTCACAACTTAATAACAAAATATATATAAGTAATAATAATAATAAAAAAGAAGCGTGACTTTTATCAAAGTTTACAAAACTAAGCATCAATGGCGAAAAAAACCCAACAAAGTTTACAGCTAATAAATGATTCTAAGTGCTCGGCATATCCATTAGTTTCCAGGAACAAAGTTTTTTAAAGTTACGTAATAATTTACATATATGTTGCAAACACAATATACAAAAAATAAAGAAGAATATGAAAGAAAGAAGAGACCATTATTCACATCTAGAAAGGCAGTGGAGATAATAATAGAAGCTTTTCATTTTTTTTATCATTTTTTTTCTTTTTGAGTAAAGATTAATATGAAATTTTAATCGCATAAAGTTTTATTTTAATAAAATATAGTATTTTAAAATAATTTAATAGTATTTTGTTATAGAATACTATCACTTTTTGTTAAACATGGTTTTCACTTTTTGTCGACACTACCATATTCAATTTATCAACGAAAAAATAGACAATCCAGATATATGCGGACCCGGCTAGAATGAAAAGTGCAAAATACAAAAATTACACTATTGTCTCTATCGAAGCAAATGAAGATTGAAATCCACCAATGACTATCATTATTTTTCTTATCTACAATTTTTAGACAAATGCTATATTCCATTATCAGTAATTTAGAGATTGATTTTTAATTTTTTTTTTATCTTACACCCATTTAAGTAATGTTTCTTTAAGTATTGGAACATCAACTTTTAATTTATTTTTGGATTAACTTAAGAACATATTTAAATCATCAAGCTTTCTTAAACACTAATATATTGCATTCAGTATTCACTTTTAATTGACAACATTATAAAATATAATATTTAGATACACATAATACTAATCTCACCTAATAATTAATAATATTTTTTCTTTAATTTTTAATTGTATCACTTTCAAATAACATAGAAAAAAACTAGCATAAATTTAGTATACGTGCCTCGCACGTAGTTTTTTCCTAGTATATTTATATATATATATATATGCATTTTTCCTTGTTCAAATAATCAGGCGAGTTTTCATGATCTGCCGACAATTTTATTTTGGTTAACTAATTAGAGGTTCTAATTACTTTATAATTGTGTCTTAATCTGTCAATTAATTGATTAGATTTATTTCTAATTAAAACTATTTGATTAACAAATATTTTTTTAATAAATTGGGCTTTTTTCAACTGCGCAACCATTGCAACCACGCACTAAGCACTCTGCAACCATTCTTTGATTGTGTAAATGATAGTGTTAGTGATATTTTAGTAATTAAAATCACATAATAGGTATAAATGTTGTGTTAAGATATTTTTATATATAAAGTATTAATTTATATTTTCTATATAATAATTCGTAATATAATCAGGACATGTCTACTAGCTTGCAATATAAAAATTAATTAAACAAATTAATTCTTTAAAAAAGAATATATATTAATAGCAAAAACAAAGTTATGACAACCATTCAATTTTATTTTTCTTTTACATATATTGGTGGAATAGAATTCTATCTTAATTGCTACATCTTATTTTTTTTTTTTAATAGAGAGGTGTCCAAATATATATGTAAGGCCATAGTCACTACAAGAAATGTCACTTTTGCCAGCACATTTTTGTGTTGGCAAAAGTTGGTATTGCGCTGGTAAAAGAGAATTTACCCATGATGTATTGGCAAAAGGGGGTTGACAAATCAATGTTGGTATTAGAACTTTTGCCAGCATAAAATGAAAAGCGCTGGCAAAAAAGACTTTTCCCAGCGTGTAAATGTGATAGTAAAAGTTAGATTTTAGCCACTGCAAATGTACGCTGGTAAAACTTTTATCTCTTTGCCAGAGCAGTTTGCGAAATGCGCTGGTAAAAGTTACTTTTACCAGCGCAGTAGCGAATTGTGCTGGTAAAAGTGACATTTCTTGTAGTGAGTTATGACTACATCTATTTCATTCTTAAGAATAAATAAAAATATATTCAACATTAAACTTATAAGTTTAAATCAATATCAATATTAATGTTAATATCATTTTTTATGTGAATTAATTCATTTTCACTTGAATTATATATAAAAGGATTAACTTAAGAATAAAATAGAAATATGCATACGTCATGTGTACTTATATTTCTTTTTAATTTTTTTAACAAGATCATATTGACGTATCATAAACAAAGTTACAAAAAGGTAAATATAGATGGATGTCAAAACATATGACATAAATTTATTAAGTGAAAAAAAACAATCAAAATTTATCAACTACAACCTATTGAGGGGGAAAAATGACGCTTAATTTACTATATATTGGTATTAATTTTAATGTTCTTTAGTAAATAGTGAGTGCCATATGAAATTCGTTAAAAAATCTACATTAATGGTGAATAGTTGAAAAAATGTGTAAAAGCTAGTAGATATTTTGTTTTTTTTTTACAAAAAAAAAAAAAAAAAAAAAAAAAACTGAAACACATGATGAAGATTATTTTATATCGATCGAATATTGTTTTGCGGTTTCCACGTATGCGTATGCAGTTTTTACCATTTTCAATATATTGGTTTGGTAAATTAGGTTCAACAACTAATGATAATTTTCAAATTAATAAATTAGTTCAGTATAATTGATGTTGATCTTCCCTGATTTAATCATCAACTCAAGTTTAAACAAATTCAATTAGCTGAATGATGTACAGCTTAATTTCAAAGCTGGAACCACGACCAGCGACTTATACATTTCCAAAATGAACATACAAACTTTTAAAGAATTTAAAAAATATTATATATAGAAAAAGATTTCTTAACAAATCATGGAAAGCGATGTTTGTCCTCAAACTGTCAACAAAAGAATCTAAAATTATATTATTATAAATTATGAGACAGAAATAAGAGAAAGCTAATTAGTATACTAAAATCATCGTGGGGTGCAACTGTTCATAAAAGAACTAATGAATATATTTATAATATAAATAATTCCTCCCTAGCTAAGTCATATATATAAATGGTATCTAAATATAGAACTAGTCTAATTCAAAACTAGCACTATAAGAAACTACTAATAATTAAAATTGAGGCTTCATTTCAAAGGCTGTATATCTATCATCATAATTCGTAAAGGCTTTAATTTTGTGTTTTCATCGTCATCATTAGCAAAACTTGGTCTAAGCATAAGCAAATGAGATTTTATATAAAATCATCTTGCATATAGTGTAGTACATTTAATTAGTTTTCTTCCCGAAAAAATAAATAAAAGGGAAATATGATGTATGATTATATTCTTGCAAGAAGCTTTAGCCGTCATGAGCAAAAAAGGCTGAGATATGGAGCTATCATTTGCTGCTTTATTCTAGTAATATTGTTCTTTTGCTCCTTCTTCCAGCCTTATTTGGGAGTACCTCTACCAGCTGCTTGTAAGTTCTCTATATTTTATTACAACCTATTTTTTTGCTTCTTTTATTAACTTTAAATATATGTAAATGTAATTATCTCTTTCTTTATTTCCCTTATAGATATCAATATATCTAATAATTTTTTTTTTTGGTTTTGACAGTGAATTTGCAAATGTCAATGGGTAGTGTTAGTGTCAACAAAATGCTATCAATTAAAGCATTCACAAACAGCTCCGATCACCAAAATGTGAAAAGCATGCACGAGATTAAAACAGATCATCATCAACCATCAATAAATTCCAGTCATCATCCCCAAACAAACAACTCTACTTCACAGAATCTTAATCAATATGATTCGAAAAACGCGAGTACTAATATTACTCATGATCTTCGAGACGCAAACGCATTAGAGAAGAATATTAATAGCTCAAAAGATTCTACCAATAATGTTATTACTCAACATCATGAAGATATGGGTACCATCATCACCAAAAACGGGTCTACAACATTAATTAAGGCGACAAACTCAACTATTTCAGCAGGTGATTACAATAGTACTGCTGATCATAAACTAAGTACGCCATTTTCAATTAATGCATGTCTATTTATATAAATAAATACTTTTCGTTTGAATGATAATGTTGAATTAATGATGATATTTTCTTTCAGTTAGAGAAGTAATGATCACTAAGAAAACTCAGCCAACAATCATATGCAACCCTGAGAAATCGAGATCAGAATACTGCGAACTCGAAACTGATGTGGGAATCGTGGGAAAAACATATTCCGTCTTCTTTGTTAAACCATCTTCTCAGGTAGCTGAGACGGACACCAATATTAACTCCACTTCATCATTATGGAGTGTAAGGCCTTATGCTAGGAAAGATGACGCCACGGCCATGGGCTCAGTGAAGAAATGGTCAATTTCGGCAGTAGAAAATCAAGAAGACGTGCCGGAATGTACTATAAAACACAGCGTTCCAGCCTTGCTGTTCTCTCTAGGAGGCTACGTGGGTAACAACTTCCATGAGTTCACCGACGTGGTGATTCCATTGTTCATAACATCAAGAAAGTTCAATGGTGAAGTTCAGTTTCTTGTGTCCGATAAACGACTTTACTTTATCGAAAAGTACAGGAAAGTACTGAGAGCTTTGTCCAATTACGATGTCATCGACATAAACGAGGTAGAAAGTAGCCAACAAGTGCATTGTTTTCCTAGTGCAATCATTGGCTTAAAAAGACACGAAAAGGAGATGCGTATTGACCCCGAACGACACACTTATTCAATGAAAGACTTCAGAGATTTTCTAAGGGAAACATACTCGTTGAAGAAAGAAAAAGCTATTCAAATAATAAACGATAATAACAATAGTAGTAGTCTCCAGAAAAGACCAAAACTTCTACTCGTAACTAGAAGAAGAACGAGAGCTTTCACAAACGAGGGAGACATTTTGAAAATGGCTAAGAGTTTAGGGTACGAAGTTATTGTGGCAGAAGCCATTTCGAACTTGCAGAAGTTTGCTGAGTTGGTCAACTCTTGTGATGTGTTAATGGGAGTCCATGGAGCTGGTCTTACTAACATAGTTTTCCTCCCTGAAAATGCTGTTTTCATTCAGATTCTTCCAATCGGAGGGTTTGAATGGATAGCCACAAATGATTTTGGAGTGCCCGCCAAGACTATGAATCTCAAGTACTTGGAGTATAAGATCAAGAATGAGGAAAGCACTTTGATCAAGGATTACCCACTTCAACATGCAGTATTTACTGATCCTTTTTCAATTGGAAAGCAAGGTTGGAATGCTTTCAAGTCCATATATTTAGAAAGACAAAGTGTTAATCTCGATGTTAATAGGTTCAAAGCCACTTTGGTTGAGGCTCTCCATCTTTTGCGCGCATAATATATACATTAGGGTGAATAAATTATAATGTAATTAAACCTAGCTTGTCAATATTATTATTATTATTATTATTATTATTATTATTATTATTATTATTATTATTACTCATCCATATTTTCGTTAACGATTATGAGCCTATTTTGTAATAAATCAAGCACAGATATAAAGAAAATAATAACGATGACACCAAAATTTTTATGTAGTTTTGCAGTTAACTCTGCATAGTCCACGAGTCTATCTTATTCAGATATTTCTGGATACAGAATTAGGGTTTTAAAATCAGTAAACTTCTCTTTTTCTCTCTAAGATTCTCGTCCTCCCTTTTCTGTATAATCTGCCCCTATTTATAGCAATATAGGTAGGCAGCTACTAATTACATTTAAATTAACAATATTCCCCGAAATTGTAGGCTTTAAATACGCTCCATTTAAATACGTGTAAATTATATTTGAAAATCACACAGCTGTGACTTAAACTATCTTTAAGGCGGTCAACGCTGGCAGGAATAGAAACTTCCTTCAAAAGGTACCTCGCTGCAGGTATCTCTCCTTGTACATAGATGGATGACTTTGGATTACTCGTATTTCAGCAATGGCATGAGCATCAGTGTACTAAGAAAATTAAAGAACTGCTCTTTGACCATAAGGTCTTACAGACTGGACAATCATGTCCTTCAAGTTATTACACTTAGTTGTTATAACGTGGGTTATATGCTAAGTGTTTTATTAGTGAATTCGCCTCGTCGATACTTCTTTACATACAGGGAGGTAGATGCCTCGCTATGCGTTGTTTATAGCTCTCTCGGTATTATGCCTTCCGAGGAAAGATGGTTTCTCATCAATACATGAATTGATAGTTTGTATATCCCTATCTTGCTTAATACTATTCAGCCAGCGAGTTACGGACATACTCTATTTATTTTATATTTAATGAGTTGTTCTATTTTGCATTTAATAATATAATTATCATTATATTTGTTGATTCATATTCCCTAAGATCGACACGTGTTGCTTTCTGAAGTACAGTCGAGTTTTGGGTATAATAAGTACCCCTTAAAAAGTCATTTTCAATGAAAAGTGTTTTTTAAATGATTACTGAGGGTATATTTGTCATAATCCATTTTGAAAAAATGCATGCTTTTTAATTTGGCGGTTTATATTTTCGAGGCACATTATTAACATTAATGAGCCATATTTTCCAATTCTCCCTCATTTCTATCCATTGGATCCTTTGTCTTTTATTCTGATGAAGATTAAACCCAATGGTATAAAACTGAAAAACGAACCACCTTTCCATCATTTTGGCCATTTCAAAAAATTTTGAGCTTTTTTGCGAAAAAATTCATCCTGATTTTTTCGAAGCTTTGCATGCCCTCACAGTCAGTTACATTCTTCTTGCGAGTATACTCGGATATATTGTTCGACCTCAAGAGCTGAAAAAGATCATCACGCCATTCATTCCGTCTTTGGTTGCAGAACTTTTCATCGTACAACAACTCGACTTCAAACGGTAAGTGACCAATTCTTCTGTTCCTTTTTCACATTCTTGGGTTTAGATCACTATTTATATTGTTTGCATTTTTGCCATTCCACTTGGTTTTAGCAATTTTGGTATAAATTTTTCTGAGTAACTTTACGGTTTAGGCAGAGCACAGATTTTTAGGCTTACCATATTCTTAAGCCTCTGGTTTGATAAATTTCATCCAGGAATTGGGATTGCTTCTTTTTTTTTTTGTGAGAATGTCTCAATCTGGTTCAAAAGTTTATTCTCTGGAATCCTTAGAAATAGAGGATCCTAGTGAACTTGCCATCCCGTACAAAAAAACGGCAGTCCAAATTAGAGATAAACGATGCAAAAATTAGAGACCATTTAATAAAAACCCTACAGGATGATGTTGCTAGTCGTTATAGGCATTTCCTACAAGAAATAACAGAGGGTAAATGTCCTTTCTTGTGAGATGCTACCTTGCCTGAACCTCCAAATTAATAATCTATTCCTTTGGCTAAGCCCTTATTTTTACCCAGAGTCACAATTACTTTTTCATCAGGTGACCTAGACTTTGAAATAATGTTTTCCAAGCCTCGTAAGTCAAAGACTTCCCAAGATCCCAACATTACGTTCTAGGTCGAACTCATTAAGTCGAGAATAAGGGCTATAAGAGACTATGTTGGTGGCATATTAAGGACTTGTGGCATTGATCAGAAATGAAAGTGCCTTGTTAGATCTGTTGCTCCTGGTGAATTTAGCTGCTATCCACCAGAAGGACTTACTTGCGAGGTACGCAAGGGGGCCGGTGGTGAAACTAGTGGCGAAGAAAGTACTAGTGCCTCGGCTGAGATAGGCGCTTGGAGCCTTGAGCACATCAGGGCTTGAGCCATTCTCCTCCTGTGAGATTACTTTAAGGAGTTCATCAACCACCTTGGAATAGCTCTATTCCAATTGGTTTCTATTTCATCCTTGCAAGTTTAAGGGTTTTGCATAAAATTTTAGGATGGGTGTGTCCCACTCCCTTGGAAATAGTATACCTCTTCTCGGTCAAGGCAATCCCTGGGAGGAAACGTTGTGCAGGAGGCTTTTACTATTTTGGGACTTATACAAATGATCGTAAGATCATTGTTGGGTTACCAAAAAAGACTGCTTTTAAGGAAGATTTCTTCTGGACAAGTAGCATCTCCTCAATCAACACAACTGTTTTTTGCATAATACGTAAGTAGTTATTTGTTCCAACTTTGTTTTAAATTATTCCATGATTTTAATTTTGGCCTTGCTAACTTATCTTATTTTACCCTTTTGACAGCGGTCTCAAAAAGAAAAACTCCCACTCTTGAGATGGTCGAGCGATGCAGGCTTCTGCTTGGTCTTCCTTTTGGTCTTCGATCAGCGGAGTTTCTCTTGAACGAAGCCAATCTGAGATCTGTTGGCCTCATCACTGAAAACAAGTATACTTGTGATTATAAGTATCCCAAGTATACGTCTTGGCGGCATGTTCCAGTCCCAGCTGTTGAGCAAACCCAAGACTACGTGGCTCGGTTGCATTATCTCCAGAATGTAGTCCGTCAAGTAGCTAAAAAAGAAGCATCCCGAGGTAATCAATGTGGATGGTATCCCATTGTTCTTAGGGTAAGTTGAACTTCGTTAGTAACCTTCAACAATAGTCGACATAATTTTTATATTTGGAACCCCTTTTTCTAATGTAACCAGTGTTAAAAATATGTGACAATTTGAACTTTAACACTGGTACCCTAAGAAAATTGTCAGATAAAAATATCTTTTCTGAACTTCGTTAGTAACCCAAAATATATTTGACACAAACCCAATACCCATTTTTCTAATTGCATGAGAGATATTTTTATTTTTTTTCAACAAGATTGCAACAACTTTGTATATCTTTTCTGAATTTGACACTGGTTGTCAGATTTTTCTATCTTTTTTTTTTTTTCTAAAGTTGTTGTCAATCTAAATGTTTTTCACATTCTCTCAATTTTCACTTATTCCCACACATGCAACAACTTCCCATCCAAATTCCCCCAAACTAAAGATCTACTTATGGTATGATTAGGTTTGAAATTTTGGATATTCATGGGGTTTATCTTTTTAGGCTCAATATGTGTAGAACAAAGAATAGGTTAAGGCTCAAAAAAGGGTAACTAGGATAAAAATTACAAGGATGGCTTGAAAGGCACAATCGATCCAAAAATTGCCTAAGTCACTTTCCTAGTCATGCATAATTTATTATTTCGCCTCAAATAGCAAGCAAGCAAGTTCTAGAATTTATTTTAAACAACTTTCCACATGTCAAATTAGCATACATAAACCAATTCAATTACTAGAATATTACTTAATATGATTCCATGTTCTTTTAAAGCACAAAATTGAAATTAGTCAATAATATAATATCACCAAGCACACGGATTTTTCAAAAAATAAATGAACTTTTCAAATCATGCTATTCACCTACTATCACATTGACTCATATTTAGCAAATTGACTCACAATAATAAAAACTAAAAATTAAAAATTAAAAGACATAAAACTTAAAAAAAAACTAAAATTAAAAATTTAAGTCACCCCCCCCCCCCAAACTAAAGTGACACATTATCCCCAATGTGACATTAAAGAAAAAGAAAAGGTGAATTACCTGGGTGCCACATCAATAAGCGGTTGACGCCCATAATAAGCGTCATGCAAGACAACTTGAAAATTGTTATTGTACATGCCTTCAAGCTTGGCGAGCGATGAGTTTGAATCAAAGTCAGTACCAACAACATAAGACTTTGGATGATGAGCTTGGGGAGAAGAATTTCGTAGCTCGCAGAGGATGTAATATGGTGTTGATGAAATATATGGATTCATTGGTGGTTTATTAGTCAATATCATTGATGAAGTCGAATCAATGATGTCATGTGCTTCCTCATCCAACAATGTCACAGTATCTACTCTTTCATCTAACAAACCTTCTTCTTGTTGCTCACTCTCCACGTGGCTATTCATACCCTCACTTGTGATTTCATATTCAATGAGTTCCTCTTTACAAGGATCTTGATCTTCAATTGTAGGCTCATTATCTTCCTTGTATTCAACTAATGACCCTTCTTCATTGTAGCAATAACTCTCATAACTTTCATTATTGGACTTATTAAATTCTGAATCATGAGCCACTGAATTATCACATAAGGATCTCACCATGTCTGTTAAGCGATTAATCTCTCCTGGAAGTGATTGCATAAGTGCTAGAAGTTGTTCCTCTTTTTCAGATTGTTGAGATGAAATTGGGCAATAAGGTGGGTATTGGTGACTCCAACCCTGAAGTGATGGATCCCAATGCCAGTTGTAATCAAAATCTGCCATGTTATTCAATAGATTTATTAAATCATACCCTCTCATTAATAGAGGTGCTCCAGTTGCCTCTACTCCATAATCAACTCAGCTTCTTGTTTCATTATTAAGTCCATATTGAAAGAGCCAAGTAAAACATCCACTTGAGAAAGTGTGATAACATCTCTCTCCATACTCTTTAACTCTCCTCCAAGCAGAATAGAATAGTTCATTGTGTTGTTGGGCAAAATCCTCAAGGTATAGCATCTGGATTTACCTTGCAGGTCAAGCTCATCAATACAACATTTGTAAAATTAAAAAAAAATAATAAAACTAAATTAGTTCTAAAAAGATAAAAATTTGAAACAACAAAATTAATACTAAAACTAAAAAAAAAAACCAAATTAGAACAAAATTTAATTTTTAATAATATTAACTTTCACTCCCCGGCAACGACGCCAAAAACTTGTTAAAATACTTATGATTCTATTTGGTAAAATAATAAGTTTGCAATTTAAGTACTACTAAACTATACTTATGATTCTATTTGGTAAAATAATAAGTTTGCAATTTAAAAGTAAATAAATCAGAAAATTAAAGAGATAATAAATAAACATTAATCAAGATGAGAGATTAGGGAGGTGAATCCTGTTGATAAGCTACCAATGTTAATATCTAATTGCTATCCTTATCTCAATGTGAATGACAGATTATAAATTAACCTAACTCTTTTCAGATATTTTAGGTTCTAAATAATATGTTCTCTAATTAACCTCTTAATTAAATCAAGACAAAATCAGCATTAAGCAATAATCTATTCGTCACTGAGGCTATGTAAATACTTTCGTTTCACACCAAAACCTAGACCATCCAATTTTAGCATGCTCAATTCTCACTTTTCAGATTTTGAATTGAGATCATTAAACATGTAAAAGGTGATCAAGCTTGCACATGGAATTAAACACAAATATAGATAGTATTCACACATAAGATGAAGGAATGGCAATTATTTATTAACTAGGCATAAACTTAAACAACATTCATCATCCTCCCTTAATGGGAAATTTAGTTCAACATAACTCTAAAAACATCCATGATTAATTCAGAAACAAAACTAAACATAAAGAAGAAATTAAGGGTAAAAGAAAGAAACTAGAAGGTGATATCGCTCCGGGTCTTCAAGATAGCTTCCTCTCCACTTGCATCCACTATTTCGGTCTATTTCTGCTTACTTTGACCTTCAGTGTCGTATTTCTTATATAGGGATGAGAGGTGTGCCTCCAACTTGAGAAAAAATCAAAATTAGGTCAAATCTACGATTTCCGTACCTAGTCGCGACTAGCATTTAAGCTGGTCACAACTACAGGCAAACCTCGAAAATCAAAGGTTTTGCAAAATCTCGAAGTCGCGACCAGAGTCGCGACCAGGAAAAAAGGTCGCGACTTGGCTCTCTGGAGGTCGCGACTACTGACGCGTCTGGAGCTGAATTTTCCAATTTTTTTCCAGTTTCTCCCAGTTTCTTGCCATTTGATTGAATTTGAACTTTAACACCCCGGGAACCTGAAATAATGAAAATCAAGCATAAAACTGCTCCAAAAGACACCAATAGACGAGAAAATGCTAACTTTAAAGACCCGAAATATAGGCTAAATATAACCTAACAATAGTTGGTACACACCTTTCCCTGTACAACGTAGTTGCACTAGCTCTTATTAGGGGATTGCCGAGCAATATGGGACAATGTTGGATAGAACGAGGCCATCCAGATTGGAACTTAGACCCACTAAACCCCTACGACATATTCATGGTCACAGGATCTAGGGAATTTAGTGAATATTATATAGTCCTCCTTCTTCGTCATCTTATGATTATGGTAAATTCCCTTAAGTGGGGATTCACTTCCCATTTTCTCCTTTATCTGATTTTAAACAAGTGTTGATACATTTCTTTGTCTCGAAGATATTGATTTAGAGGACCTTCTCCACACTTCAAGAAAAAAGGGGAAGAAGAGAAAAAGTGCCTCAGAAACTTCCTCAGACATCAACATGGAGCCTCTCAAAAGGCCCAAGAAGACAACTACCAATAAGAAGCGTGCCTTGTAGACAATCGATCTCAAGGCTTCCGAGAATCAACTCCAGACCCATCCTCCTACCCTCACATACATCAAGGAGCCTGTTCGAAAAGCTAGTCACGCCACCGCTTCTTCGAGTCAGGCGCCTGAAACTTTGCCCATTGAGGCTGGGGCTGGTACAAGGTATTGCGCGTAGGATGCCGAAACGTGCTAGAGCCACTTTCGATCATTTTAACCCAACGACTGGGATTTGGTCAATAGTGGCACCCCAGCCGAGATGCTTGAGAGGAGCCTCGCCTTTGCTCTCTCGGTTAGGCTCCTTGTCCTTTTCTTCATTTTGTCTTTTAATTCAAGAATCCTCAAAAATTCTTATGCATTTTTATTTTTTACAGCAAACCTTCCTCTCCTTCGTTGCCCAAAGTCGGGGTCTCGAAAGGGTGAGACAATTAGAGGGAAAGCTTCAGAGGACCATTGGGCAATGCGAGGCCGTTGCCAAAGAGTGGAATTAGGCTCAGTCGGAGATCACCCATCTAAACAAAGAGGGAGAGGAGGTGAAGAGGGCCCAAAAGACTGAACTTGGGGCCGCTCAAAGGAGCCTAAGGACAAGTCTGAGATGTGTCTAAAACTCCGAGAAGAACTTAATGCAGCCACCGTGAAGCTCGAGGGTGCTAATGCAAATGCCAAGGAGCGATGCAATACTGTTGCCAAGCATTCCATCTATCGAGCTTGGATGGCGAATCCAGAAATGGATTTAAGTTTCTTGGGAGAGGGCATGGAGGAAGTCCTTGCCTACTACGAACAAGCCAAGAAAGCAGAAGAAGAGGCCGAGGCAGAGGGAGAAGAAGAAGATCCATCCAAGTCTTCTACTGTGTAGGCTTGGTTTTTAACTATATTTTTTATTTAAGAAAATGGCCGTATGGCTGAGACAATGGTTTGCCCATTGTGGCATTTTTATTGTAAAGACAAATTTGCATAGTTGGATGACCAACTTTTCTTTTATTTTATCTTTTTATTTATTGCCTCAGTACATTTGAACTTAATATATTTTCTTATTTGCGTTTTTATTCACAACTTAAACAATTATATTTTGTTCAAACTTAAAATACTTTAAGGAAGTATTTCCATTGATCTCGTTTTCCCTTTGCTTAAGTAGTTATTAATCTACTATGTATGTGTGCAAGTAGTTATATTCTGCTATGCCTTATATTCACGAGCAGTTTTTATTAGTTCTACTTTACGGGAGCAGTTATAATCTGTTACTTATAACTTAATAGGCAAACTTACATACTTTGAATAATTTATTTTACGAACTACTTTGTATATTTTTTGATTGCCTATATGAATAGTTAGGCCTTCTATTCATACTTTAGGTTAAATATTATTCTTTCAAGGTACCTTGGTGCCTCGTTCATAATACATGCCTACACAATGCAAGTCGTTAGGTATTCACCCTTGCATGTAGCTTAATGTTGTTTTTATGAGTTAAATCTCATTTACAACTGCTACTTTGATGTTCCTTTCTGACGATAAAGGTTCAATTTTTTGACTTTACATTGTCCATAGATAACTTTAATCAATTATTTGGAAAAAAAATTAAAGTGGAGTGGGTTTGCAATATATCATGTATTTCTATATAAATTTCAGTTAATCATACACATATATATGCCCTTCAAGTAATTTTTAAGAAAAACTTTGTAATTACTTGAATAATATTGCAACTTTATTGATAATATAAGTTTCACATTACAAAGAGAAAATACAACCCTAAGTTTACTGGTAATAAGGTCATACATTCTAGTGGTTCTTTATTAGCAAGCCGTTAAGTCAAGCTAATTTATAAACCCGGGTTCCAACTATGGCTTCGATAACATAAGGACCTTCCTAATTTAGTTATACACTCCTACAGATGCATCTCTCATGTTTGCAAATACTCGTCTTAGCACCAAATCTCCTACATTAAAGATCCTTTTCTTCATCCTTTTGTTAAAATATCTCATAATTCGATGTTGATATGCTGCATTAGTAATTTGCGACTCATTACGCTTTTATTCAAGTAGATCCAAGGAAAAATTCAAGAGTTCTTGGTTTTCTTCTTGATTGTAGAAAACCCATCTGTGGGTCGCAACATTTACTTTGACTGGCAGCATTGCCTCCGAGCCAAATCCCAACGAGAATAGAGTGTGCCCTGTTGCTGTTTTCTCAGTCGTTCTGTAAGCCCAAAGTACTTGTGGTAGTTCATCTACCCATCTTCCTTTTACAGCGTGCAACTTCTTCTTAATAGTATCCTTTAATGTTTTATTAACAGCTTCTACCTGTCCATTTGCCTAAGACCTCAAAATCGACGAGAAGCTCTTAATAATTTTGTTCCTCTCACAAAACTCAGTAAATAAGTCATCATCGGACTGAGTCCCATTATCGAATACTATCTTAATGGGTATTCCAAATCTGCAAATTATTTTCTTTACAACAAAATTGAGAACCTTCTTGCAAGTAATAGAAACTAGAGGTTCAGCCTCTGTCCACTTTGTGAAGAAATGCACAGCCACCACTGCGTACTTTTCTCCTCCTTGCCCTGTGGGTAGTGCCTCAATCAAATTGATTCCCCATGTTGCTAATGGGTATGGTGAGGTCATCATTCTTAGTTCTGTTGGTGGTACGCGAGGTATATGTGAAAATCTTTGACATTTATCGCACTTTTTGACAAATTTGTGTGTGTCTTTATTTATTGTTGGCCAGTAGTATCCTTGTCAAATTAATTTCTTTGACAAGCTTTGCCAAACTACATGGTCTCCACAAAAGCCTTCGTGGATCTCTTTGATTATCTCACTTGCTTATATGGGGAGCACACACCGCAGGAGAGGTATTGAATAACCCCTCCTATACAATTTGCCTTCTATTATCGGGTAGTGAGACACTGAATACAAGAATTTCCGTGCCTCATTTTTGTTTGCTGGAAGTTGTCCGTTGAGAAGATAGTTAACTATCGGTGTCATCCATGTAGGCAAGGCGTCGATCATCTCAACTTCTTCCTTTTCACATATACTTGGTTCGTTCAACACTTCGACTAGTACCAAATTCAAGTTATCAAGTTCATTTTGCGAGGCAATTTTTGCTAAGCCCTCGACATTAGAATTTTGTTCTCTTAGAATTTTTTCGATTTTAAAATAATCAAACTTTTCCAAGTTCTTGCGAACCTTCTCCAAGTATTTTGCCATTTTTAAACCCTTCGCTTGGTATTCCCCTAGAACTTGATTTACTATTAACTTTTGTGAGTCACTGTAGCACATAAGATTCTTGACCATTAACACTTCAGCTATTTTCAAACCACCTATTAAGGCTTCATACTCAGCCTCATTGTTTGAAGTGTCAAATTGGAATCTCAGGGCATAGTGAAACTTAAAGTTTTCTGGCGAGATCAGTATCACCCCTGCACCCGAGCCATTTTCATTAGATACTCCATCCACGTACAACTTCCAAGTTTCTGGGTCTCGCTGGTCGAGTGGATTTTCATATGGAACTATCCCTTTTATAAGGAAATCTACCAAAGCCTGACCCTTGATGGATATTCTTGAGTGATATGTTATGTCGAACTGCCCCAGTTCAATAGACCCTTTTATCAACCTTCTAGAAGCATCTAGTTTTGACAAAACTTGTCCTAGTGGTTGGTCAGTTAAGACCTTTATTGGATGTGCCTAGAAGTAAGGCCTTAATTTGTGAGATGCATGGATTAGGCATAGGGTAAGTTTTTTAAGAGGGAGATATCTCGATTCTGCCCCTAGTAACCTCTTACTAACATAGTAAACTGGTTGCTAGTACTTTCTCTCTTCTCGCACTAATGCTCCACTAATCGCATTCTTCGAGATAGCCAAGTAGAGGAGTTAAGTCTCTCAAGTTATTGGTTTGGCCAATACTGGAGGTGTTGATAGATGTTTCTTTATGTTTGTGAAGGCTTCCTCGCACTCGGCTATCCATTCAAAATTTTTGTTGCCTTGCAACACACTGAAGAATGGTAGACACTTGTCAGTTGATTTTAAGATGAATTTTTTTAGAGCTGCCATTCTTCCTGTTAAGACCTGGACTTCCTTCAGTTCTATAAGCGATGGCATTTCTATCAATGCCTTAATTTTCTCAGGATTTACTTCAATGCCCCTCGCGTTGACTATGAATCCTAGAAACATTCCTGAGGAGACTCCAAAGGAACACTTCTTCGGGTTGAGTTTCATTTTGTACTTTTTCAGTATCTCAAAACACTCTGTGAAAGCTTTTGTATGATCTTCACTTTTTACCGACTTCACCATCATATCATCGATGCAGACCTCCATGTTCCTTCCTATTTACTTTTCAAACATTTCATTTACTAGTCATTGATACGTTGCCCCAACATTCTTCAAACCAAAAGGCATGACTTTATAACAATAAAGTCCCATATCTGTTACGAAACTTGTATGCTCTTGATCAGGGACATGCATCTTAATATGGTTATATCCAGAATATGCACCCATGAACGTCATTAGCTCGTGTCTAGCAGTCGTATCCTTCAACTGGTCGATCCTTGGCAGTGGAAAGCAATCCTTTAGACATGCTTTGTTAAAATCTGAGAAGTCGATACAAGTTCTCCAAGTTTCGTTTTGTTTTGGGACAAGGACAAGATTAGATATCCATGAGGGATAGATTGCCTCTCTTATAAAGTCATTAGTCAACAACTTATCCACTTCCTCTTTGAGTGCCCCTTGTCTTTTAGAATCCAAGGGCGTCTTTCTTGTCTCTTAGCTGGGTAATTTGGGTCGATATTCAAGTGGTGGCAATAACTTTAGGGTCAATCCCTATCATATCTAAATGGCTCCAGGCGAACTGATCCTGATTTGCCTTCAAAAAACTTATTAATTGTTATTTTAGTTTTTCATCCAAATTTTTTCCAATGAATATACACTTTGTGGTATTTTTTGGATCTAAAATAACTTCTTCCAATTCCTCGATCGGTTTTAACACGTTCTTTTCATCTTGAACTCGAGGATCCTTGTCCTATTTCTAGATCCTTGCATTGTTTCTCGCTTTCCTTTGTTATGACTACCATTAACTGATGGTCGACGTTTTTATTTTGTAGCGATAGCCTTTCTGAGCCAGTAGTTGGTCACCTTGCACTACACCTACACCTGCTGGTGTTTAAAACTTTAAAGACAGGTGTTTAATTGAACTAACTGCCCCAACTCCGGTTAGTGCAGGACGACCCAATAGTATGTTGTAGGCCGACGGTAAGTCAAGAACTAAAAAATCTTGCATCAATGTTGTGGATGTAGGTTGCTCACCCAAAGTTAACAAGAGTTTGATAATTCCTTGACTGGAAGAACTATCCCCACTGGATCCGCATAAATTCACCATGCAAGGTTTTATCCTCGTATTTTGTAATCTCATTTTCTACAGTGTGTCTTTGTAAAGGATATTCATTGAACTTCCATTATCCACCAACACCCTTTTTAGTCTTTTGTTGGTGAGCTAGATTGTAATTACAAGTGGGTCGGCGTGTGGATACCTCACGTGCTTTATGTCTTCCTCCAAAAACACAATTGGAGATTCTTCAGTCTTAGCTTTCTTTGATGGTTCTGGAGCAAAAGCTAATTGCTTGTTTTTTATTTCCTTAACATATCTCTTCTGGGCATTTCTACTTTCTCCAATGAGATGCAGCCCTCCCGAGATAACCAAAATATCCTCTCTTTGAATTGGAGAAGGTTGTAATCTTTGGTTGCTCGGGTTATTGGGCAAATTTGGCTAGTTTTGTCCATTACCTTGTTTCTTTGCATACTATTGAAAGTAACCACAAGAGATGAGGCTCTCTATCTCGTCTTTTAACTGACGACATTCATCTGTTGTATGCACTATGTCCCTGTGAAATCTATAGAATTTCGTTTCATCCCATTTGTGCCTCGCATGCCTCATGGGCTCAGGCTTGCAAAATGCAACTTGTGCTTATGTGCGAGAAATATATTTTCCTGAGTTTCATTAAGCTCGGTATAAATAGTGTAAATTGGCACGTACTTATCATGCTTCTTCTTTATTTTTTCTTTTCTTTGGTTGATTCCTTAGAGTCATCTTTTCTCTTAGTGCTAGAGCCTCCTAGATTGTCAGCCTTCATCGAGACGGTACTTGCTAAGACAGTGCTGCGTTTATTTCCCGAGCAGTTCTTTATCAATTTCATCTCTTTCCTTTCTTCCTCTTTTCATATGAACACCTGAGCTCTTTCATTGAACTCACTGATGTTTTTTACAGGGCAACCCTGTAAGTCATCCCACAGCTCGCCTCTAGCTGTCGAGAGGTCAGTCGTAATCCCTGCTTGAAGAGTAGTAAGCTGTATATTGTCCTTCAAGTTTCTAACTCTAGCAGAGGTTGTACTAAATTGACTCAAGTAAGCTTTGAGTGACTCGCCTGGCTGCTGCTTCACGTTAGTGTGGGAAGACACTTTAGGTCGCCTATCTCTCGCTGCCTGAAATTGTTTCTTGAAATCAATAGACAGTTGTTCCCAAGAGGTAATTGAGTGATGGATGAATTTATATAACCAGCTGCTCGCTGCCCCAGTCAGCGAGGTGGGGAATAAAATACAACATAAGTTATTCATGACATTGCTAGCTCGCATAATGGTATTAAAATTATTGAGGTGAGTGACCAGATATATAGTCCCATCGTACGGTGAGACGTGGGAGTTTTTAAATCCTTGGGAAAATTTAGAGCTCATAATGATTGGATGGAAATGTTTGAGCTCTTCATCTAAATCGTAATGAGGCAGTTTCCCATCTTGATATTCTTTGAATTTGTTTTGTAACTCATTGATTCAAAATTGGATTGGATCCTCTTACTTTTGATTGGAATTGAGTTATTTGCATAAATTAGGCTTTCTCCGATTCAATTCTCACGAAGATAGATCTTCGCCTTTGATCATAGTTGCTTGTTGACCTTGTACTTGAGTAACTCTTAGATTGACTACTCCTTGTATGACTTATACTTTCTCAAGCATTACTATGTTCAAGTCTATCCCCTCCTTGCGTAGATCGACTGTGATCCCCTGATGGGGTGTGTATACGCCTCCTCCCTATTAGTGCGATAAGGACGTTGACGGTGTCTCGGTGGTAACCCACTTGTCCTAGGTTGAGTCCCAAGATTTCTTTCATTACCACGAGGGATTTCCTGTTCCCTAGTCCTGGGTTGTCTTCTATTCTCGTTTTTACGAGAAGGCTCTGGTAAATCATTGTTTTCATTCCCTTGGGTTGTGAATCCTCAGGGTCTCTGAGGTACTTCTTGACGAGGTGCCTAGTTATTTGGTTGTTCATCTTCTGGAACATCCCCAATTTCCCCAGGTTACTCCTCCTGAGTGTTCTGGGGGTTTTCCTGAGCCCTCTCTTGCCTCCTTGTTCTTGATCCTTGAGGTCTACCTCGCGACCTTCTCACTCCAGGATCATGTTAATTTTGTGCGACATTTTATTGAGTCGCCCTCGCTGCAGCGCCCTCTCTCTCCAACTCAGCGTTTCATTTGTTAGCCATAGTCAGTCGTTGCCGGAGTTGGCAATTTTCCAATTCAACCAATGGCACGTACCTGGTGGGGTCATATGCATCCTCACTCATAAGTATATAATCACCAGCTTCAGTATTGGTTTCCTCATTCCCAGTTTTTGGGTTTTGATCATCATCACGTTGGCTTCTTCTTGAAAGTGTCGATCGTGTTGAACGTGTAGTTCTTCAAGTGGGTGGCCTCCGTGAGCCCATTGAATTTTTCCAGGACGACGATTTATCTCTTCAGGACAACTGTTATCGCTTTCCTCATGATCAGCCATGGAGAAAAAAATCTTTCTTCTTTGTTTAGGAGGGATTTTTCTAAGCTTTTATCACGTAGGCTCTCAATGAAAGCACCAACTTCTTAACGCAGATTTTCATTAACGATTATGAGCCTATTTTGTAATAAATCAAGCACCGATATAAAGAAAATAATAACGATGGCATTAAATTTTTTACGTGGTTTTGCAGTTAACTCTGCATAGTCCACGAGTCTATCTTATTAAGATATTTCTGGATACAAAATTAGGATTTTACAATCAGTAAACTTCTTTTTTCTCTCTAAGATTTTCGTCCCCCCTTTTTTGTATAATTTGCCCATATTTATATCAATATAGGTAGGTAGTTAATTACATTTAAATTTGAATCCCATAACAATATTCCCCAAAATTGTGGGCTTTAAATACGCTCCATTTAAATACGTGTAAATTATTTTTGAAAATCACATAGTTGTGACTTAAACTATCTTTAAGGCGGACAACGTTGACATGAATAGAAACTTCCTTCTAAAGGTACCTCGCTGGAGGTATCTCGCCTTGTACATAGATGGATGACTTTGGATGACTCGTATTCCAGCAATGGTATGAGCACCAGTATAATGAGAAAATTTAAAAACTGCTCTTTGAGCATAAGGCCTTGCAGATTGGACAATCATGTCCTTTAGGTTATTACACTTAGTTGTTATAACGTGGGTTGTATGCTAAGTATTTTATTAGTGAATTCGTCTCGTCGATACTTCTTTACATACTATGTGTTGTTTATAGCTCTCTGGGTACTATGTCTTTTGAGGCAAGATGGTTTATCGTCAATGCATGAATTGATAGTTTGTATATCTCTGTCTCACTTAATGCTATTCAGCCAACGAGTTACGGACATACTCTACTTATTCTATATTTAATGAGTTATTTCATTTTACATTTAATAATTTAATTACCATTATATTTGTTGATTCATATCCTCTAAGATCGACACGTGTCGCTTTCTGAAGTACAACCGAATTTCAAGTATAACAATTATTATTATTATTATTAATATTATTTGAGATTTTTCACAATTTCTAGCCAGGTAATTCATATAAATTAAGAGTATATGTATTATATTTGTAATTATATATCCACAAATTTAATGTACTTGAAATTAAATTGAAAACTTAGTTTTTCCTAATCCCACGTTATTTTTGTGTGGATATTAATAGGTATTTATGTTCTATTCTAATTACTTGCTACTACTCTACATCGTTTGTTTTTTGTCTTCTCTAGTTTATGTATGTTTTGTTAAATCCAGAATTTGGTTAACATAAAGTCCTAATGATGGAATTCTCAAGACAACTCTGGTTTTTGTAAGAAGTTTTGGTATTTAAAACTTCCTCCAAAAGTTAAGAATTTTCTTGCGCGGGCCCTCTCTAATTGCCTTCCCACTCTTGTTTCACTTCAAACTAAGCGAGTTAATGTGACTAGTACTTGTCCTCTTTGTAGTGGAGATGTCGAGACTACATTTCCTCTTATGGTTACTTGTCCTTTTACTATGGCTTGTTTGGAGAGGGGATCGGGTTTTACTGTCTTGAGTGGAGATGCTGAATTTTGTTATTGGTTTGAGAGTTTTTGTAAGGCTCACCCAGGAGATGGTATTGATAAATTGGCTATGATTTTATGGGGTGTTTGAGGAGCTAGAAATGACTTGCTTTGGAACAAAAAGCTTGCTTCTGTTGAAAGAGTTGTATTTGCTGCAGTTACGTACCTTGAACTTTGGAAAGTTGCTCAGTTGAAAAATGGAGATGTTTCGACATCTACTAGCCATGCCTCGACTGTTTCTGAGCTTTGGAGTAAACCATCTTCGGGTGAGTTGAAGGTTGATTGCGATGAAGCTATTTTTTCAAGAGAAAAAGATTCATGGTTTGGGGTGGATTGCTCGTGACCCGGCTGGTGTGCTTCTTACTGCTGCTGCCGAGAAGAGGATTGGTGGTGTCGACCCTGGTGGTGGCTGAAGCAATGTCAATGAAGGAAGCTTTAAGTTGGCTTAAACAAACTTGGGGTGATGGTGGTTCGTTTGAAGGTTGGATCCCTACTGGGGTGTGTTTGGAGACGGATTGTCTAGTGTTTGTGAATGCTATTAACAATAATAGGCAAATTTTTTCTCCTCTTGGTTTAATTGTTTCAGATTGTATTAGTCTTATACGATCTCTTTCGATGTTTGTTATTTCAGTTCAGTTTGTTAAACGGTCTAGGAACCAAGCGGCTAATTGGTTAGCTCGTTCTTCTGGTTCATGTCTCGACCGTCTTTCCTGTAGGGGGTCTGTCCCTATTGGTTTGGAAGCTATTTTATTAGCTGATTTGTATTAATAAAGTTGCAATCTTTGTTTCAAAAAAAAAACATAAAGTCCTAATAATTAATACTTCAAATTAATTATATATAATAGTCAATACTCCGAATAGAAAGGCAAGAGTTTTTTCAAGCTTTAATAGTTAAAATTTATCTAGTACACGAGTCAGTTTTACTTCTCTAATATTTTTGTGTACAAATTTTGACAAGGACTCAATACACACATGTTAGGTATAGGCAGATAACATAAATAGCTAATCACTTGAGGCTAGTTCAAGTAGCTATAAAAGAGTACGTGTGTTAGAAGTTTTGAGTTCGAATTTCAAATTATGCGTTGTAATATATAAACGCTTAAATAAAAAAAACATAAATAGCTACTTATACTTTGAAAATATAAATACATCTAAGTCAAAACATGCATGTTGTAGTCAAGTGGCACTTTGCTAAATGGGTTCATTGATCAAGTCATACTAGGCAAGACATATGATTTCTTTTTCTTAGGACGGGATGTCTTGAGCAGGTTCTACAATCTATAAAAAGGAGTGATTCGAGGAACAAATAAGTGTATTCAATATTAAAAGCGAGAATTAATTCTTAAAAGAATGGGTATATTTTCTTTTACCTAGTTTTATAAGAATTAATAAATACATCCTAAATATTGATTTTAATACTTTACAGAAAAATTCTATTAATTTATTTTAAGTAAAACAACAAATTAAAATATTACACATTATTTATTATTCAAAATACTAATTATTATACAAAACATAACTTAAAGGATTATAAAAATGATACTAATATACTAAGAAAAAAATATAAACTCATATTATAAAATTTAAATTTATAAAAATATTAAATTACATAAAAATTAAAATATTACATATTATTTATTACTCAATATACTAATATTATAAAAAACATAACTTTAAAAAATTCTAAAAAAATACAAACACATATTATAAAACAAAAAAATTTAAGAAAAAAAAAAACTGTATACAAACACTTAAAGTAATGTAAATATATATTTATTTAACTTTTCAATTTAATTTTTATTTATACTTGTTATATATAATTTAAACTTAATTTAATCATATTAATAATAAAATAATATATATATAAGAAAAAAATCAAAAAAAAAGATTTTTAATAAAAAAAATATTAAAACACAAAATTTTCTAGCTGAAAAAAAAATTAGGGTAAATACCATTTTGGACCCTCTGTTTTACAAAAGTTACCAATTGGACCCTGTATTTTGTTAAATGACAAAATGGACCCTGTATTTTCTAAAATAGTACACATAGGACCCTAAATTGATTTTTTGTCAAAATAAAGTTTAATTATAATCCGATCTAAAAGTGCTATGACAAAACTGTTTACATTTATTGTATCTGTTCGTATTAAGCATTGTCTTCAAGTTGGTTGTATTAAAAAAAAAGTTGTCAAAAATTAAGCTTAGGGTCCTATTTTTGCTATTTTAGAAAATACAGGGTCTATTTTTTCATTTAACAAAACACAGGGTCCAATCTGTAACTTTTGCAAAACACAGGGTCCAAAATGGTATTTACCCAAAAAATTATAGGAAACCCCTACGGAGTCGGTTATTTAGTAATAACCGCCTCCGTAGGGTTCCTATGGAGTCGGAGGCGGTTTTGTTATAATAATTGACGTCGTAGGGTCCCTACAGCATCAGTTGTTTTTAACCCTTTTAGTGTCACTTGGAACAATGTCGGTAGCGAATTTTACCAAAACCGACACTGAATGGCCTTAAAAACTGCCTCTAAAGCCTAATTTTATAGTAGTGCGTCATCATATACGGCCTACTTCCAAGTTCGTATTCAATATAATTACTTGTTGTCTCCTCAATCTAACTTTTTGGCATAACAAAAAATGTGTCTAATATAGACTGATCTTCTATGGAGATTTAAAAAAATACTATATTTGCAGAGATTTAAAAATAGAATGGGTTTTATTATATTTTGTGGATATAAAGGGAGTTCATAGCCACTAAAATATAGTATATTGTAAGAGATTAGAATTGGCTTTTGAATGTTATGTTTGATTGATGTAAAATATAGTATATTGTAAGAGATTAGAATTGGCTTTTGACATCCCACTCATAGCACGTTTAATATACAGTATTCACAATCGGAATAAATTAATGGAGAAATGTAACGGAATAAATGAAAAATAATCAAAATCAATATTTGTAATATGTTGTTTACTAAATTTTTTTTGAAATGGATTAGTTGTGATTTATCTTGTTTACTTTATTAAGAAATGTAATCGGAATGCTCAAATTGACTAAATTGCCATTTTGAGTTAAACTATAATATATGGTAGTTATTTTGTAAGATATATTTTAAAGGACAAAATTGTCATTATATATTTAATATTTAAAAATAAAATAAAAATAATTAATGTAACACCCTAACTAGCATAGGCGTATTACGTGATTTTTAAACATACTGTGCAGCTCGTTGCTAATCAACGAGGTTTATGGAAAACGTGATTAATTAAAATTTTTGTTTTTTTTAATTAAACTTGTAAAATATTTATACAAAATACTCGGGATCCCGATTACAAAACTATTTACAAAAGATTACTGTCTGTACAAAATATTTGTTGCCTAGCGACTAGTTACAAAAATAGCCTCGCTGTCCCGATGATCGTACGCTCCAGGCCTAACCGCCCCGACATGTACAATCTTCACCGGCTCGCTCACGGTCCATCAGCTCTAGCCTTACCCTTACCTACACATAAACATAACACTATGAGTCGACAGACTCAGTAAGAAAAGCATAATAATACTCATACATAAATCCCGGTCATGATCAGACGCCCATACCCCTGACCATAACCCTAACTACCGCGTCGAACACGATACTGAGTCCCCCTAACTATCGTGTCCAACACGGTACTGAGTTCTGAACGTTCATATGGACGTACTATTGACAAGTAACAGCCTAATCGGTCGAACCGGTCATACTCCGGCTGCTGGTCATACTCCAGCCTGTACCGGCGTGTTACAGTAGTAGCCTAATCGGTCGAACTGGTCATACTCCAGCTGCTGGTCATACTCCAGCCTGTACCGACGTGATACGTCAAAGAGTACGGAACCACCAACCTAAGTATCAGCCTAATCGGTCGAACCGGTCATACTCTGGCTGCTGGTCATACTCCAGCCTATACCGACGTGATACAGTGTCAGCCTAATCGGTCGAACTGGTCATACTCCTGCTGCTGGTCATACTCCAGCCTGTACCGACATGACACAGTCGGATGGTTCGAAGCCAACATACATATCTAATGTAATCTAACAGGCTTCCTACATGCACGCTAAACATGTAATCTACATATGCATACTGTTATACTAATCTTACCTGGATTCCGAATTCAGGTGTGCCGATCAACCTGACTGGAACTATCTGCGCGGCGGATTACAGGCTCCTAAACCATAAAAAATCACAACACTATAATTGATACGCTAAATCACTTCCCGGGGACTTAAACTAGGAACTAAAAGTTTCCCTATCGATAAAAAGCATGGCAATACCCCCAATAACATAAAAACGAGGAAATCTAGGGTTCCTGAAATTTCCCCAACCGGTAGACCGGTTGCCCAACCAGAATTCCGGTTCAGGAAATTTTCAAAACCCATCCGGAATTCCGGATGCACAACTGGAATTCCGATTCCCCGCAGATAGAATTTCAAAAATTGACAACTCAACCAAATCACATCCAAACAACCTCAAACCTTCCAGACCTGTTCTATAGGACCCAAATAATATTTCTAAAGCAACAAAACCAAGCTTTAAGCACAAAAATACATTTCACCATTGGAGGTTCAAGATTGAGTTCAAAAACTCAAAACTTGACAAAACCTCCAAACAGCCACTAAATCAAGCATAACTAAACTTTACTTTGAAAACCATAGCTTTAGAACAAAATTTCTCAAACTTGAACAAAGATAACTAGCATGCATGAAACCTACTTAATTCCATTCAATTCAAGAATAGAAAACCACAGAAAACAAACTAGAATTACAGCAACAACAACATCAAAATTAAACATGCAACCATTTTCTTTTTCCTTGAAAACCAAGAAAACTAAAGAGCAAGATCCTAGGCTTACCAAGAGCTTAGAATCACACAAAATATGCTTGAAAATCAAAGGAAATCCAGCACTAGCACACCTAACCAGCCGAGAGAGAAAGAGAGAAAAAGAGAGCTTTGATTTTTTTCAAATTTTCTAACTTTGTAATTTTTTGTATAAATGAGAAAATAACCCAACTAAAACTTACTTTCAGCCAACATAAAGCATTATAAAACACATATAATTCACATAATTCCAATTACAAAGCCCACAAAAAGACAAACTAACAATGGAGCAAAATGACCATTTTGCCCCTTCACACTAAAATCTCATAAATAACACTAAAGGGGGTATTTTGGGAAATTCTAAATTCCTGGCCATTCCCGACATTCCCAATGTCTAATAAACCGTCCCAAACTACTAACATACTAAGTGGTGATTTTACTGAGCCAAACACCAAGTTTCATGTTACCGGGCACCGGAAATGCAAATTTTATGAAAACTACTGAATGACATAAAATGCATCTCTGAATTCAATAATAACAGTATAAATAATTATTTAAATAGCTATAAATAATTTCATAATCTGCTCATTTCCAAATTAAACTAAGCGGTCTTTACAACTATTCCCCCCTTAAAAGGATTTCATCCCCGAAATCTAACCTGAATAACTCTGGATATTGAGCTCTCATATCTGACCCTAGCTCCCAGGTGGCTTCCTCCACCTTGCTGTTTCTCCAGAGAACTTTGACCAATGCTATGGTCTTATTCCGAAGGACTTTATCCTTTCTATCCAGGATCAGCAGTGGCTGTTCTTCGTAAGACATATCTGGCTGCAGTTCTAGGCTCTCATAACTAAGTATATGAGAGGGATCTAAAACTTATTTTCTCAACATCGAGACGTGGAATATGGTGTGAACTGCTGATAAAGCTGGAGGCAACGCTAACCGGTATGCCACTTGACCTATCTTCTCGAGAATCTCGAAAGGTCTTGTAAATCTAGGGCATAACTTGCCTCTTTTCCCGAAACGTTTGATCCCCTTCATTGGAGATACCCGTAAAAACACATGGTCCCCTACTAGGAACTCAACATCTCTGCGTTTCGGATCTGCATAACTTTTCTGTCTACTCTATGAGGCAAGCATTCTAGCTTTTATCTTCTCTATTGCCTCATTGGTCCGCTGCACTGACTCTGGACCTAAGTATTTTCTCTCCCCTGTCTCATCCCAGTGGATGGGAGATCTACAGTTTCTACCGTATAACAGTTCATAGGGAGCCATCCCTATCGTACTCTGATAACTGTTGTTGTAAGAAAATTCTATCAACGGTAGATATTTATTCCATGAGCCTTCAAAATCCATAACACAGGCTCGTAACATGTCCTCCAATATCTAAATTGTCCTTTCGGACTAACCCTCTGTCTGAGGATGGAATGCTGTACTGAATTTCAGCTTTGTACCCATTGCTCGTTGCAAACTCTACCAAAATTTGGAGGTGAACTTCGGATCCCTATCCGAAACTATAGACTTCGGTACCCCGTGAAGTCTTACAATCTCTCTGACATACAATTCTGCCAACTGATCCACTGTAAATGATGTTCTAACAGGCAGAAAATGAGCAGATTTCGTGAATCGATCCACCACTACCCAGATGGAATCAAACAAACCCGTGGTTCTAGGTAACCCGACCACGAAATCCATCGTGATATCTTCCCACTTCCATTCAGGTAGGGTTAAAGGCTGCAACAACCCTACTGGTCTCTAATGTTCAGCCTTAATCTGCTGACAAGTGAGGCATCTCGATACGAATTCTACCAAATTCTTCTTCATACCGCTCCACCAGAAGTACGGTTTAAGATCTTGGTACATCTTAGTGGTGTCGGGATGCAGAGAATAAGGGGTAGAATGAGCCTCCTCAAAGATTTCATTCCTGAGTTCCACACTATTTGGAACACAAACCCTAGCTTTATACAGAAGCATCCCGTTATCTGACACTGAAAAGTCCCTGGTTTGACCAACCAAAACCTCATCTCTGATCTTCACTAACTCTGGATCAGTCATCTGAGCGGCTTTAATTCTTTCCAACAGATCAGATTGTAGCGTTAAGTTGTGAAGCTGACCTACCACAAACTCAATGTCGAATCTAACCATATCCTCTACTAGCTGAGGCGAGATCTGAATCATGCTAGCTACCTGCCCGGGACCCTTTCTCCTCAGGGCATCGGCCACTACATTGGCCTTCCCAGGGTGATAGAGAATTTCACAGTCGTAATCTTTGACTAATTCCAACCAACGTCTCTGTCTCATGTTCAAATCTTTCTGAGTAAAGAAATACTTGAGACTTTTATGGTCAGTATAGATTTCACACCTTTCTCCATAAAGGTAATGCCGCCAGATCTTCAATGCAAAAACCACCGCGGCCAATTCTAGATCATGAGTCGGGTATCGCTGTTCATAATCCTTTAACTGACGGGAAGCATAAGCGATGACCCGATCGGCCTGCATCAGCACACACCCTAGACCCTGTCTGGTTGCATCACAATAAACTACAAACTTCTCATTGTCTGAAGGCAAAGCTAGCACTGGAGCGGTAATCAACCTCTGTTTCAGTTCCTGAAAACTAGCTTCGCACTTGTCTGACCAGACAAACCACTGATTCTTCTTTGTAAGTTCTGTTAAGGGCATTGAAATTTTTGAAAACCCTTCCACGAACCTACGATAGTACCCAGCTAAACAAAAGAAGCTTCTTATCTCTATCACTATCTTCGGTCTCGGCCAATCCCTGACGGATTCGATCTTCCCGGGATCCACCTTGATCCCATCTTTGCTCACAATGTGCCCTAAGAAGGACACCTGAGATAGCCAAAATTCGCATTTCTTGAACTTGGCATAAAGTTTGTGTTCCCGAAGCCGTTGCAGTACCATCTGAAGATGTAACTCATGCTCCTCTTCTGACTGAGAGTACACAAAGATGTCGTCGATAAACACAATTACACAGATATCGAGATAATCCTTGAATACTCTATTCATCAAGTCCATGAATGCTGCATGAGCATTGGTTAGTCCGAACGACATAACCAGGAATTCATAATGTCCATACCTAGTGCGGAAAGCCGTCTTCGGAATGTCCTCCTCTCGGATTCTCAACTGATGATAACCCGAACGGAGATCAATCTTAGAAAAGACCGTCTTCCCCTGAAGTTGATCGAACAAATCATCGATCCTAGGTAATGGATATTTATTCTTCACTGTCAGCTTGTTCAATTCTCTGTAATCGATGCACATCCTCATAGTTCCATTTTTCTTCTTGACGAATAAAACCGGGGCTCCCTAGGGTGACACACTAGGCCTAATAAACCCTAAGTCAAGCAACCCCTGGAGCTAAATCTTTAATTCCTTAAGTTCAGCTGGAGCCATTCTATATGGGGCTTTGGAAACCGGTTTCACCCCTGGTGCCAAATCTATCACGAAGTCAATCTCCCGCTGAGGTGGTAACCCTGGAAGTTCTTTGGGAAAAGCATCTAAAA
The DNA here is from genome assembly GCF_029168945.1 of Cannabis sativa. Lineage (NCBI taxonomy): Eukaryota > Viridiplantae > Streptophyta > Magnoliopsida > Rosales > Cannabaceae > Cannabis > Cannabis sativa. Next base: position 78,908,996 of record NC_083603.1, on the reverse strand, counting down.
ATTCCCGAACTACCTTGATGTCCTCTGGACGAATGGTATCTGGCCGAGTGGTGTCCACCACCAAGGCCAGAAACCCTAAGCATCCACCATGCAATAATTCTCTAGCTGACATGGCCGAAATCACTGGGATCCGAGATCCCCGAACCGAACCAACAAACACAAAAGGTTCTTCACTTTCCAGTTGGAAGATCACCATCTTCCTTTTGCAATCAATACTCGCCGAATATTTAGATAGGAAATCCATTCCTAAAATAATATTGAACTCTACTAAGTTCATCTATCAAGTCAGCACTTAACTCTCTACCATCTATTCTGATCGGCATAAACCTAATCCACCTTTTGGAGATAACTAACTCTCCGCCAGGTAATAGGGTTCCAAACCCTGATTCATATCTATCATACGGTCTATCCAATTTACTAAAGACTCTAGCTGCCACATAAGAACGTGTAGCCCCAGAATCAAACAGTACTGAGTAATACGAGTTATTAACAGAAAGCTGACTTGTTACAACTGAGGGGCTTGCATCTGCATCAGCCTGAGTGATGGCGAACACCCTAGCTGGAGTGGGTATCGTCGGAGCCCTCGGTGCCTCTGAGCGGATCTGGGGACAATCCCTCTTGAAGTTTCCGGGCATGCCACAGTGAAAGCACCCCTGACCTTTGCATTCACCCCGATGGTGCCTTTTGCAGCTGGCGCACTCGGGATAGGAGAACCGGGTCTCTGCACCACTAGAACGACTACCTCTATTCTGGTTCCCCCGGAACCTCTTGTTCTGACTCGAGCCACTGGATGCAGTGGATGCTCTCCTCTTCTGGTCCATGGTCGAACCACTACTCCCCATCTAAAGCCTGATGCAGGAGGGGTAGGAGCCCCGCCACTCGCCGGAGTACTAGCTGACTCCGACATACACCCAACTGCGCCCTCAGCTCGTAGTGCCTTCTCCACCATCTCAGCATAGGTGGTCTTGTCGTTAGTGGTGATCATCAAGTCATGCTTAATCTTCGCATTTAACCCGTCCATGTATTTCTCTTTCTTGCTGAATTCGGTTGGCACTATTCCCGAGGCTAACCTCGCCAACCGGTCGAACTGAGTAGTATACTCCGTCACGCTCATATTCTCTCGCTGGGTCAGGTGAGCGAACTCTTTCCTCTTGGCGCTTCTGACCGCCTCGTTATAATACTTGGCGTTAAAGAGTTCTTGGAACCTTTCCCAGGTCATGGTAGTGACGTCATGGATCTGAGACACCATGTCCCACCAGACAAGAGCGTCTTCTTGGAACTGGAAAGTGGCACACACCACTCTGTCATTACCGGTGACACCCATAAAGTTCAGAATTTTGGTGATCACCGTTAGCCACTGTTCGGCCTTCATCACATCTGGACCTCCCAGAAAGACAAGAGGTGCTTGCTTCCGAAACCGTTCATACAAAGGTTCCATTCTGTTGGCCGCCAAAACTATTTCGGCCTGAGCAGCAGGGGCAGGTGCCACTGGAACTACTGGAACAGGCACTGCAGGAGCCCCCTGTTGCCTCAATCTCTGTATCTCGAGGTCATGCTCCTCAATTCTGGCTTACATTTCAGCAAACCTAACCTCCCAATTCTGGGCTCCCTGATCGGCTTGGGGAGCCTGGGCAGCCTGTGGCGGGTTCTCATCACCCCGACCACGAGCCCTGCCCCTGGGACCTCTACCTCGGCCCCTAGCTGGCGGGGGAAACTGAGCTCCCTGACCTTGATTTGACCCTAACGATTTGCCCTGGCTCCTGGTAGTCCGCCTGGCGTCCATCTAGTCGGAACCGCCTGCGAAACCAAGAGTTGGCATATCAGGTCGTGTTCAAGGAGAGCTTACTAATGCCGCTTAATTTGGAAATTAAAAACGAAACATGCGCCTATTCTACTATCAGGCTACTAACATGCTGTTAGGTTTTATGCCCTAAATAAAACTCCATTTCAATGTAATCTATTTTATTCAACATCAATAAAGAAACAGAAGTATTTTTCATTCATTTGTGTATGTTTTGGTTCACTTTATCAATTGCTTGTCTATTTGATTTATAAATTCATATTAAACCCTTTTCACATACTTGATCATGTTTATTGTGCTGTCATCACATTGGAAAGTAAACATGACTATGTGAATAAAGTTTTCTAGATTTATCAGACACAGGCTTTTACTGATATGATAATCTACAACAAGAGTTTACTTGTATTTGGAGAAATACTATGTTCTTTCCAGAACATTGGTTAAAGTAAAGCTCAGGTTGGATGCATGGAGTATGCATCGGAAGGGACCGATATTGAACTTTGACTTAGATTTAATTAAACTTACCGTAGAATCTATTCAAGTCAATATCGCCAAGTTGATCTTAGATCAAATTATCTTAATCCTGTTATGATTAGGCTCAATCTTGAAAGGCTATTCGTGTTCTTTGATTTGTTAGTTAAGCCTACTTTTAGGTCAGGGTGATACGTACATTTTGGGAACACGGTAGTGCAATTGAGTGGGAGCGCTAGCATAAACATGGAATCTATAGCTTCTATCTGGCCAATAGTAAGCAAAGGATGATCTCCTTCGAGCTTGACCAAACGAAAATAAATGGTGGAGATCTCATTTCACATAAGCTGAAATATCATTTATACGGGGTCAAGTGTTTTAAGGATAAAATACATAGTAGGGTGTTACGGTAATCTAATCCCTTTACAGTGTAGATCATTCATATAGAGGATCATTGATCACATTAGGATTATAACAATGGATAACTAATGATGTGTCTATATGGTGGAACATATAGAGCATTCTATATACTAAGAGTGCAATTCTAAGTTCTATGCGTGGATTTAACGAAGAATTAATAAGTTAGTGAATTTTAGTGCTAAATTCTTGATCTACTTATTGTAAGCTCGGTTATATAGACCCATGGTCCCCCCACTAGTTGAGATAATATTGTTCGTAAGACTCATGTAATTGGTTTTGATTAATCAATTATAATTCACAAATTAGACTATGTCTATTTGTGAAATTTTCACTAAGTAAGGGCGAAATTATAAAGAAAGAGTTAATAGGGGCATATTTGTTAATTATGATACTTTGTATGGTTCAATTAATAAATATGATAAATGACAATATTATTTAATAATTATTTATAGTTATTAAATAGTTAGAATTGGAATTTAAATGGTTGAATTAAGAAATTGGTATTTTTGAGAAAATCAGATACAAAAGGTGTTAAAATTGCAAAATTGCAAAAAGCAAGGTCCAGTCCACTAAGCCATGGCCGGCCACCTTTGTAGGCTTTTTAAGTTGATATTTTCATTATTTTAATGCCAAATAATTCAAATCTAACCCTAATGGAATGCTATAAATAGATAGTGAAGGCTTCAAGAAAATTACACTTTCTGAATCAGAAAAACCTGAGCCTTCTCTCTCTTCTCTAGCCGCCACTCTCTCTCTCTATTCTTCCTTCATATTTCGAACCTACCTTAGTGATTAGAGTAGTGCCCACACACATCAAGCAATACCTCAATCATAGTGAGGAAGATCGTGAAGAAAGATCATCAGCAAAGGAGATTCAGCATCAAGGATTCAGAGAAAGAGATCCAGGTTGAGATCTTGATAATACTCTGGCACAGAAAGGATTCAAGGGTTAGAGATCTGAACGGAAGGAGTCATTTAATTCCGCTGCACCCAATGTAAGGTTTCTTAAACTTTATATGTGTTTAATTTATCGTTTTAGAAAGTTCTTATTTAGGATGTTAATAAACATACTTGTGAGTAGATCTAAGATCCTGGTAAAATAATTCCAACAACTGGTATCAGAGCCATGGTAATTGATTTACTTACAAGAAATTTGGACTTTAAAACGATTGTTTGTATGTTTTTGGATGGTATCATGTTGTATTGAGTGTTATTTGATGATTGATTGATGTTTGTAAATTTTCGTGAAAAATAATTGCGATTATGTTTCTGGAATTATTTTGATTGGATAGTATGGAAAACATTAAGCAAGTTAGCCTTTTACAGAACTCAATTTCGATTTTATTTGAATTAGTTATGAATTTTTGAAGATTTGGAAAAATCAGAGCTGTGCTGAAATTTTCCTGCGATCGCGAAAACTGTCCGTACAGCTCACAATTTTTTCGTTTTTCTTCGATTTTTCATGCTTTTTCATGGAATTAACTTCCGATTTTTGGTATAGTTTTGTATTTATACTATTACTATTCCTAATTCAATTCTAATTATCATTTTCAATTAATTTAATATTTTTTAAATTTAATTCAAGATATTAGTGTAATTTGAATTTGAATAGAAATAGTATCTATCTTCTTGCTTAAAAATCTATCTTATTTTAAAATTTGATTATATCTTATCTTATTTTAAATTTAAAATAAGATAATTATAATCATGTAATTTTTAAATGATATAAGATATTTTGCTAATTTTTGAAATTTTGTTATTTTATTTATTTAAATTACATTTAAAATTTGAAAAAGATATTTATTTATCTTTTCTAATTTTTTATTTAATTTTTATTTATAAAATAATATTTAAAATTTAAAAGTAGTTAGCAAATTTTTGAAATGATATTTAGGTTGGTTGAAACCTAATTTTTCAAAATTGTAGGTTTAATTTTAAATTTAAATATTTAAATAATTTTTCGAAATTTTTATTTTTTTTTAATTTTTTAAAATTTTTTTTTTATTAATTATTTTCGAAATTAATTATTTAATTTAAAATTAAATAAATCCTACATCCAACTATCCAACTAACCTTGTTGCAGGAGTATGTGTTTTAACTTGTGTGTAAGTTTTCAAAACCTATTATTACTTGCAAATAGCCATGGTTACTTTTTGCCAGATCTAATGATCTGATGGCTCCCTTGGTCAAGATAATAATTTGTAACAGGTATATTTACAATCTTCTTTCATCTGTGTATGACCTAGCAACATGATAGGACCCATCCAAAGTGTGCCTGTGTGAGCCTATGTGTTTAATTTGATTATAGATGCATATAGGTTGTTGTTGCTAAAATAAATTATCATAGTTCTTGATAGAATTTATTTAGGCCCATTTAGTTTTTGGGCCTATTCAATTAATAACAGTTGTTCTTATTAAGGTTAAATTCCTCTCTTTTGGGCCTTGTGTGAGAGTTGGGAGCCATAGAAGTGGGTACGACATACTGAACCCAGCACTCCCTCACATAAACCACCCCAATTGTGAAGGCCCATTTGCCTGATTTGAATGACTGTACTAGGTTAATTACACTAGTTTAACCTAAACAAAATTGATTAGCAACATAATTAATTTCATTTATTTTGAAATTAATTTAGAAAATCATAGTTAAAAGAATTTTATATTCTAAGCTAAACTATATGTATTTTCTTGCATTTAATTAAATATAGAATTATAACCATCTAGATTCTTTCTGAAGCTTAATTTAAATTTCTCATTAAATATTCCTATTTAAGTTGATATTTAGTTGTTTACAACTAACCAACTTAAATCTCAATATCTTTTGAATTTAAAATTTCAAAATTAAGTTGAGGAATTTTAGGCATTGGTTATTAAGATTCTTTAGATATTTTTTAAGTTAATATCTTTTCAAATATTAACTTAAAATGGAATATCTTCAAATTAAGTGGTTATAACTTAATTTTAAATTTAATTAAATCTAATTTGAAAGATATTTAAGTTGATTTTTTAGATTCTTCTAAAACAACTTAAACAAGATATTTTCAAATTTGTTCCATTTATTATTCAAATTTAATTTTTGAATTTAATTAATAATTGAATATTAATTAAAGTTGATTTTTTATTTAAATCAATTTTGATTTGTCATTTTTTATTATTATATTATGGAACTTGTTCGATATTTATTTGAATTTATTTTTCAAATTAAATAATATTTGAAAATTAATTAAAGTTGATTTTTTTTATTTAAACCAACTTTAGTTTGTAATTTTTCATTATTATAATATCGAATTAAAATGATTATACAAAATACATATAATATTTTTTAAATAATGAGCTTTTAATGAAGAGACATTCGATCTCCATTGTGGGTTTTACATCGCGTTTGTTTTATGAGTAATCCTCCCTAATGGAGGAACGTTCATTAGCAATTTCGCACCGTTTAACCTCGCATGATAAGTAGTTTGTAAGTGTTTTGTATGGTATAGATCACCCTAATGGTGGCGACCATACTTGACTTGCAAGTTATGAAACAATGGTGGAAGCTCATAAGATAGAATTGCCTTGACTCTCGCCTAAACAGGACAACGCTGTATTCCAATCTTGATCGAATAAAAGGTTGCTAGAATGGTTATCATTTTAGATGAGCTGACAACTCTATTCAATGGATGGTGCTTTGACTCTCGCCTAAACGGGACACTGTATCAGTCTGTTGAAATACCTTGGAAAATAAACTATGTTAGATTTAGTATTTCTATAACATATGTCATTACTTGTTATTTTCTAAATTGTGTATGAATTTATGAGCCAAAACCTTACTTCTGTTTTATTGATGTGTTGTAGTGTCATTATGAATAACCCTCACCCCGATCCTCTCTTAGTTACTATCTTAGCAAAAGAACTCTATAGTGTGAAAATGCATCCTGGTAGTTGCATTAACTCGCACCTGTTGATGATGAATCTGAAGTTCCAAAAGACAAGTCTACTAGGAATTGATTTATCAAGAGAACAATGGGTCCAACTTATCCTTAATAGTCTTCCTCCGGAGTATAATGAATTTGTTATCTCTTACATGATCAACAATTCTAACTCCTCCGACATGGACAAACTCGAAGCAGAATTACGAGCCCATAAACGGAACTTGATTGCAATGGGTCCCCCTGGGTTTGCAATCAATAATCGAAGGAAAAGGACTAGGTATGAAGGATCTAGCAAAACTGCTTCTTCAAGTACAATTATCAGACATAATCTTCTATGTTCGAATTGTAATGGAAAGGGTCATCAGGAAGAACGATGTCCCAGGCTTCTAAACAATTCAAACGAAGGTAATGCTTTTGTCTTTGAATCATGTGTTTTAGAGAACGACAAATCCATCTGGATTGTTGATTCTGGGTCTACTAACCATGTATGTTCTTCACTAGCTTGCTTGAAACTTGGGAAAATGCTCGGGAGAGTTACAGCTTAAAGTTGGCAATGGCGAATTAGTATCGGTCAAAGCTAGAGGAAAAGCCCGCATCAAGTTTCAACAAAGATTTTTAATTTTAGAAAATGTTTTATTTATTCCAAACTTTAGTAGAAACTTGATTAGTGTCTCATGTTTGCAAACACAATCTTATATATTGAATTTTTCGAGTAAAAATTGTTCAATTTCTCGTAATGGATTTCAAATATGTGTTGCTATAATGGAACAAGGGCTTTATGTTTTAAGACCGAGTACTCAAATCTCACTAAATAGTGAACTTTTCAGTGTAGCTAGACCTAGAAACCTAAAAAGAAAAGAGATTGATAATGATGATCAAACTTATCTATGGCATTTACGTTTAGGTCATATAGGCTTTGATAGACTCAATAGGCTCACCAAAGACGGTCCATTGAAAAATGTCGTCTTAGGTGAATTGCCAGTATGCGAGTCCTGCCTAGAAGGAAAAATGACTAAACGTTCTTTCTCTGCAAAGGGAGAGCGTGCCAAAATCCCTCTAGGGTTAGTGCATTCCGATGTCTGCGGACCTTTGAATGTCAAAGCCCGAGGTGGTTATGAGTATTTTGTCACTTTCATTGACGATTTCTCTAGATATAGTTTTCTTTACCTAATGCAAAAGAAATCTGAAACGTTTGAAAAGTTTCAGGAGTTTCATGCTTTGGCCCAAAACCAATTAGGTAAATCATTAAAGATCTTGCGAACTGATAGGGGTGGAGAATATATGGATATGCAGTTCAAAGATCATTTAGTTGAACTTGGAATTGAATCCCAATACACTGCCCCAGCCACTCCACAACAAAATGGAGTTGCAGAAAGAAGAAATCGCACTCTTTTGGAAATGGTTAGGTCTATGCTGAGTTATTCAACTCTGTCTACGTCCTTCTGGGGATATGCTATACAGATGGCAAATGACATTCTAAATGTTGTTCCATCTAAAGCAGTCCCTAAGACAACCGTTGAACTTTGGAATGGTCGAACACCTAGTTTACGCCATTACAGAATTTTGGGGTGCCCTGCTCATGTGTTAAGAAAGAAAGAAGGCAAACTTGAATCACGTACCGAAGTATGCATGTTTGTCGGAAATTCTAAGGAGACTAGGGGTGGACTATTTTATAGTCACAAGGATAACAAAGTGTTTGTTTCTACAAATGCTACTTTCCTTGAAGAGAACTATATTAAAGACTACAAACCGAAAAGTAAAGTTGTTCTAGAGGAATTGCTATTAGATATAAGTCCTTCCAATGTTCCGTCCTCATCCACTCGTGAAGAAGACAATCCCACTCCCTCAGTTGAACAAACTGAGAAATCTACTACTAAAGTTTCTGTTCAGAAGACAACCGTACCTCGTCGTAGTGGGAGGGTTTCAACAAAACCTGCTCGTTATGGCTTGGATGGTGAAATCAATATGGTCGTAGGTGACGGTATTGATGACGATCCATTAACCTATAAACAGGCAATGGCTAGTCCGCAACGGAAACGATGGTCAGCCGGCATGGATTCAGAAATGGATTCCATGAAAAAGAACAAAGTCTGGGAATATGTAGACGCACCTGACGACTATCATCCGATAGGATGCAAGTGGGTTTACAAGAAGAAAAGAGGAGTTGGAGACGAAGTCGAAACTTTTAAAGCTAGACTTGTAGCCAAGGGTTATACCCAAAGAGAAGGTGTGGACTATGAGGAAACTTTTAGTCCTGTTGCCATGCTCAAATCCATCCGAATTCTTCTCTCCATAGCTGCTACTTTCGATTATGAAATGTGGCAAATGGATGTCAAGACTGCCTTCCTTAATGGGGTACTTGAAGAAACCATCTATATGGAGCAACCAGAAGGTTATGTTCTTCCTGGGCAGGAAAAGAAAGTTTGCAAGTTAAACAGGTCTATCTATGGACTTAAGCAAGCTTCTCGCTCATGGAATAAGAGGTTTGATGAAATCATCAAGACCTACGGCTTTCTTCAGAATGAAGATGAACCTTGTGTTTACCACACACATCAAGCAATACCTCAATCATAGTGAGGAAGATCGTGAAGAAAGATCATCAGCAAAGGAGATTCAGCATCAATGATTCAGAGAAAGAGATCCAATTCAGATCTTGATAATACTCTGCTACAGAAAGGATTCAAGGGTTAGAAATCTGAACGGAAGGAGTCATTTAATTACGCTGCACCCAATGTAAGGTTTCTTAAACTTTATATGTGTTTAATTTATCGGTTTAGAAAGTTCTTATTTAGGATGTTAATAAACATACTTGTGAGTAGATCTAAGATCCTGGTAAAATAATTCCAACACATGCTTCCTATCAGGCTTTTCTTATTTCATAAAAAATTAAATAAACTACTAAAGCAATAAAAGCTTACTGAACCGTAGAACGAGCTAACTGCTGATGATGATTGTACATGTCGTGACGATCTTCGGAAGACAACCTGGCGACTCTGATACCAAATTGTAACACCCTAACTAGCATAGGCGTATTACATGATTTTTAAACATATTGTGCAGCTCGTTGGTAATTAACGAGGTTTATGGAAAACGTGATTAATTAAAATTTTTGTTTTTTTAATTAAACTTGTAAAATATTTATACAAAATACTCGGGATCCCGATTACAAAACCATTTACAAAAGATTACTGTCTGTACAAAATATTTGTCGCCTAGCGACTAGTTAAAAAAAAAAAGCCTCGCTGTCCCGATGAACGTACGCTCCAGGCCTAACCGCCCCGACATGTACAATCTTCACCGGCTCGCTCACGGTCTATCAGCTCTAGCCTTGCCCTTACCTACACATAAACATAGCACTATGAGTCGACAGACTCAGTAAGAAAAGCATAATAATACTCATACATAAATCCCGGTCATGATCAGACGCCCATACCCCTGACTATAACCCTAACTGCCATGTCCAACACGATACTGAGTCCCCTTAACTGCGGTGTCCAACACGGTACTGAGTTCTGATTGTTCATAGGGACGGTACTGTTGACAAGTAACAGCCTAATCGGTCGAACCGGTCATACTCCGGCTGCTGGTCATACTCCAGCCTGTACCAGCGTGTTACAGTATCAGCCTAATCGGTCGAACTGGTCATACTCCAGCTGCTGGTCATACTCCAGCCTGTACCGACGTGATACGTCAAAGAGTACGGAACCACCAACCTAAGTATCAGCCTAATCGGTCGAACCGGTCATACTCTGGCTGCTGGTCATACTCCAGCCTGTACCGACGTGATACAGTGTCAGCCTAATCGGTCGAACTGGTCATACTCCAGCCTGTACCGACGTGACACAGTCGGATGGTTCGAAGCCAACATACATATCTAATGTAATCTAACAGGCTTCCTACATGCACGCTAAACATGTAATCTACATATGCATAATGTTATACTAATCTTACCTGGATTCCGAATTCAGGTGTGCCGGTCAACTCCGATCGGAACTATCTCGCGCTACGGACATGGGCTCCTAAACCATAAAAAATCACAACACTATAATTGATACGCTAAATCACTTCCCGGGGACTTAAACTAGGAACTAAAAGTTTCCCTATCGATAAAAAGCATGGCAATACCCCAAATAACATAAAAACGAGGAAATCTAGGGTTCCTGAAATTTCCCCAACCGGTAGACCGGTTGCCCAACTGGAATTCCGGTTCTGGGAATTTTCAAAACCCATCTGGAATTCTGGATGCACAACTGGAATTCCGATTCCTCGCAGACAGAATTTCAAAAAATCACAACTCAACCAAATCACATCCAAACAACCTCAAACCTTCCAGACCTGTTCTATAGGACCCAAATAACATTTCTAAAGCAACAAAACCAAGCTTTAAGCACAGAAATACATTTCACCATTAGAGGTTCAAGATTGAGTTCAAAAACTCAAAACTTGACTAAACCTCCAAACAGCCACTAAATCAAGCATAACTAAACCTATTTCAACATAAATTAACACCAGAAAACACAACATAACAGTAGCAGCAACCACAGCAACGAAAATCAAAACTTTACTTTGAAAACTATAGCTTTAGAACAAAATTTCTCAAACTTGAACAAAGATAACTAGCATGCATGAAACCTACTTAATTCCGTTCAATTCAAGCATAGAAAACCACAGAAAACAACCTAGAACTACAGCAGCAACAACATCAAAATTAAACATGCAACCATTTTCTTTTTCCTTGAAAACCAAGAAAACTAAAGAGCAAGATCCAAGGCTTACCAAGAGCTTAGAATCACACAAAATCTGCTTGAAAATCAAAGGAAATCCAGCCCTAGCACACCCAACCAGCCGAGAGAGAAAGAGAGAAAAAGAGAGCTTTGATTTTTTTCAAATTTTCTAACTTTGTAATTTTTTGTATAAATGAGAAAATAACCCAACTAATACTTACTTTCAGCCAACATAAAGCATTATAAAACACATATAATTCACATAATTCCAATTACAAAGCCCACAAAAAGACAAACTAACAATGGAGCAAAATGACCATTTTGTCCCTTCACACTAAAATCTCATAAATAACACTAACGGGGGTATTTTGGGAAATTCTAAATTCCCGGCCATTCCCGACATTCCCAATGTCTAATAAACCGTCCCAAACTACTAACATACTAAGTTGTGATATTACTGAGCCAAACACCGAGTTCCATGTTACCGGGCACCAGAAATGCAAACTTTATGAAAACTACTGAATGACATAAAATGCATCTCAGAATTCAATAATAACAGTATAAATAATTATTTAAATAGCTATAAATAATTTCATAATTAAACATGATTAACTGCTAATTTCTAAATTAAACTAAGCGGTCTTTACAATTAAAGTCCATTACCGTTAGTGGCATTCCTTATAAAATTGGTGGGAGAAGTTCTCCCTTTCTTTTCTCCCTTATTTAATGAGGTTCTCCATTTTTTAATTTTAATAATGTAAGTAAACAAATATAAGTGAATGATTACCTTACCATTGATTCCCATAACTTATTAGTTAACATGCCATCAATGTTATGTTTGATTGATGTAAAAAAACACTCGTTGTTCTTTTTTTTTTTTTTTATGAAAAATTGCACAATAAATTAAAATACTCATTTTTGTTTTTTTTTTCAAAAAAAATTAATTAAAAAACTTTTTTAACATTTTATTACACTTATACTATTTTAACTAATCAATTCAATATTTTTTTAGTTACCGGAACTAAATTGGTCATAAATAATTATATATTTATTTTTAAAATATTATATTTCATTTTTTTTAAGTCATATTACAATTTTAAAATTTTTTTGATAATTATATTTTTTTAATCGATTTTTTTAAATTATATTACATTAATCAAGATTATAATTATTTTTCGTTTTTAAAATGGTACAAATTTTTAAATCAATTGCAACATACAATAATTAGAAGAATAAATTTCTAATCGTCTAAAAAAGATTACACTAAATAAATATTTTGATCATTATTATTAAAATTAATATTTAATTATATTATTTTATTACTATAATAATATTTAATTATAATTTACATAATCATATATCTAAATGTAATATTTAAAGGGCAATTAGTTTTGTTTTATTTTTTTAAAGCATTAGATTACTTATTTTTAACATTTGGCTTGGTAGGTGTTAACTGGATTTTTAGCCAACCGACGCGGAATCATAATAAATGTAAATAAAAGACAATAAAATTTAAAGAGGTTCGGCCCTGGATGTTGGTAATAGCCTACTCCCCTTCTGTTTTATTAATCTGCGTTGCAAAGCTCAAGAACAGGCTCTTGATTGCAAAGAATGAAAATTGCTTATTTTTCTAAGTGTTCAAAATAGCTGATCCTCTTTCCAGGTCATGGATGATCCCTTATATAATTGAAAGAGTCGGTGCTTCTCGCTTCAGGAGAGGCGACCAACGTGGAGCTATCTCAATCACCTCCTTAATTTTTGGAGGTAGTTGAAGTTTGATTTTTAAGATAATATCCCGTTATTTTTTGTGGTTGACAACTGTCTTTGAGCCTTTCATGGGATTGAAATAGTCACTGACGACGAAGGTCTCCTATGGGTGTGACACGGTCGTCGACCACCTTCGAGAATGAAGCCCATACTTTGGGGAAACACCCTCGAGACCCAACTTGAGGAGGGCGACAATCGTCATCGCGGGGTGACCCCCTGAGACCTAACTTGAGGGGAAGACAATCGTCATCGCGGGGTGAGCCCCAGAGACCCAACTTGAGGGGGGCGACAATCATCATCGCGGGGTGAGCCCCCGAGACCCAACTTGAGGGAGGTGACAATCATCATCTTGGGATGACTCCCCGAGACCCCTTGTCCGTTGTCACTAGTTATAGTGTAATGTAGATGTTCTCATCTACCTTTAAGCGTATCATTATGTCTATGGTAAAATGTATGACTTGTACCATGAGGGTGTAGGGGGTAGGGGTATACCCCTAGACTAACCCTTTAGGGGGTTTACCCCTAGACTAACCCTTTAGGGGGTAAGGGTTGTACCCCTAGACTAAATCCCATGTAGATCATTGTAGTTGAGGTAGACGTAGTAGTATATACCCCCTAGATTGGTTTGACTCCCTTAGGTGTGTGGTGATCATTCATTCCGCTTACGAAGGTATTAGTCCATCATTTTTCCTTCTCGGTGACGCCCACCTTACTCAAGCTAGGGGTAAGGGTGACCGTCTGACTTCCACTCTAACGGTCATGACTACCCTTCATAGTTGGCGGTCATGTGCCAATGCTGTTTGATATGAAGGCACTTCGGCAACTTTGAAGCAAAGAATCTCTCTTTTCGCTGTGAAGCTTACTTAGCAAAGAAGGGTGATGAAAATGATTTTATGTGCCAATGTTGTTTGATATTTATAGGCAAGTCATGAAAAGAGATAATTATCTCAAAGGAACCTCAGACGCCTCAGTTTCCCTCCTTAAAAACGAATATGGGAAATAAAAAATAATCAAGTGCAGCCGCCAGCTGTGGAGAGAGAAAATTAGATTTCAAAATATTAATTGTCAGAGCATTTATTAGCTGAATACCGAAGGGACGCCCACTCAGCCTCACATCGAGTCTCGGACGGTCGCACTCGACACGTTTCCCCATCCAAAGGCAGAAGTGGCTCGGATAAAGTCTACACGCAACTTCAGAAGTCCCGTACAGACTTGGGGGCAAATGTTATCCCAATTTTTACACTCTGACGTGGCATCACATGAATGGTGACACGTGGAATCCACTTGGAACATCTGCTCGGGAAGCGTAGTCCGAGCAGGATGCCTCGCTGGCATGCCCAGAGCAAAGCATTCAGCAATCCGCGTAGAGCGACCAACACTTAGCGAATCCAGCTTTTGCATCGTGAGTCATCAGCACAATCCCTATAACTCAGGGATCAATTTACGTGGATATGGCATACACATGATCCCACTATCAGTGTATTCGACCTCAATCCCACGATCCTTGCATTCAGCATTGATCCCAGGATCTTTCTGTTTATACGCATTGTAACGAGAGGGGAAACTCTTCCTCTCCAAGTTTACTAGCCCTATAAATAGTGATACATGTTCACTGGGCAAAGGATCGATCGAAAAGCAGTTGAGCTAAGACTATACCCTAAATATATTATCTAAGAATTATACATTCAGAGATACGGTTGTAAGAGCTATAAGAAAAGGAATCTTTCTCCTTGATCTGAAGTCAATACAAGTAACGAGGATTAGGCTATTACCGAACTCCTTGGGGCTGAACCTCTATAAAATTCATGTGTCTTTATATTGCTTTATTATATATTTGTTACTATAAATCACTTATCTCTTATAAAATAGACTCGTTGTCGTTGGCTAAAAGCGAGGTCAACACACTTAATTATTTAATTTTTTTATTTAAATATTTAAAAAGTAAAACATGAAATAAGTTGAAGAATTTTTTTAGAAAAAAATAGGTACACTTGTTATCGATTGACTACCTTGAGGCCTCGCACTTAGTTCATCTAATTGTAACAAAATAAATAATATCATTTAAAAATAATTAATAATTTAAAAATTTATTATAAGAAGAGAATTTTAATTTGTGTAAAAATAAGTTTAATTTTTGTAAAAAATAAATTTTCTTGTAAATATTACAATTAAATGGCTTAATTGTTAAACTAATTAGAGTAAGGATTTAAATATAAATAAAAAAAGTTATTTATAAATATTAATTGCTAAAAGAGGTCTTGTTAAATATTTAATTAATTATTTTAAGAAAATAGTTAATTATAATTAATTAATTTTAAAAAAGGAATGTTTAGTTATTAGTAACCTGCTATTACAGGTCAAAAAAAATGTAACCATGATGGTTACAATAAAAATGTAACCATTGAATAGCCACCCTTATAAGTATAATTATTACAATTGTATATATAGTATATTGGTCATGTTTAATGTGTGTATTCTATTAAATTTTTTTAAAAGAATTTATAATAATCTATGTATTAGACATTAGTAATTTTTTAAAACTATAAAAAAAATGTGATCTTTAAACATAAATATAAATTTATTTATAAATTAGCGGAGTGATTTAGTTAATGGCATAAGTGTAATAAAATGATAATATTATAACTAAATATTAAGTGAAAATGGACATTGTTTAATAATTGACACTTGTCGTAAAAATAAAGAGAGAGTGCGAAAGAGAGTACAAAAGAGAGTGTATAAGAGAGTCTATTTAGCACTACTCATTGAATTATTTTATGATGAGTGCTACCGTCAATCTCCTGTTACAACCTCTTAGTCAACCTTTAAGGCTAAAAACACACGCCGGAATAATTTTTTTTTCACGGCGGTATTCGTTATGCTTACAACATCATCCTTGTAATTTTTTGAAAAATTTCGAATAGTTTATAGTGCCAAAAATACATTTGAAGTTTTTTTAACACGCGTGGTAAACTGGAATATCAAGAACTCTGTTTTCATTACTGTAAACTATTCGAAATTTTTCAAAAATTTACAAGGATGATATTGTAACTATAACGAATACCGTTATGAGAAAAAAATTGAAATAAAATATTTTGGCATATAATTTCAGACGTAAAAGTTGACTAATTAAGAGGTTGTAATTAGCACTCTTATTTTTTTTTTTTTGAATAAGACAAAAGATTTTAATCAATCCTAATTTAAATATGTTGCATTGAAGACTACCCAGTTAAAATAAATTATTAAATACCTTACAAATGAGATATTTTTTAAATTCTCCGACATATTATATATAATACAAACGAAAGATATTATGTGTAATTTATTTCAATTATAGATATTTTAAATAAAGATTGTATTAAATATAATTGAATAATTGTATGGTTAAAATTAATTAAATATCATTTATTTACAAATTAAAAATATATCTATACAAATATTGTTTTTCAACATAGGGAGAAGCTTTTAATTCAATATTGTCGGTTGGTTCCTAAAACTATTTATTGTATTAATCCCATAAGAAAAAAAGTTCTGACTAAACACATTATATATATAAATATGCGCACGTGTCCGTGTACTTGAATGATTATTTATGTCAAACTTTGTGAAGTGTTTGTAAATATAAATATATATAAATAATAATTAAACAAAAACGTGTTAACCATAATCAAGAATTTGCACGCCGAGTTACATACCGTTGCTTCAAAGGTAATATATAATATGAGAAATTAGACAATATAGTTGCTGTTCGCGACTAATTTCTAATTTAATTTTTTTTAAGAGTTATAATAAAAAAGATATTTATTAATTTAATATACTTAAAAATTATTCTAATATATAATAATACTAAAATTGTATTTTCATCTATTACATAATATTAATAATAATTTTATTAATCAAAAAAATAAAACTCCACAAAGTAAGAAAAATATATCTATTCACAATAATATTGATTATTATTATTTAATTTATTTAATATTATAAAGTTTAAATTTATACTATTAATATATATATATTACACATAAAATTTAAAATTCTTTTTTTTTTTTAAAAAAAAAAATATTATTATAAAAATAAGCAAATAGGATAGTTTAGGAAAAAATTTTGTGTTTCCCATAAATATAATGCATTATTTTTATATCTGATCATTCAACACCGTATATCACCTGTTGTAATCACTGTATTAGAGTGTTCAACACCATATCTCACATGTTGTCTCTCATCGTATCTCACGTATCATTGTATCTCGCTCATTGTTATCACTATATATATCATTAAATATTGTATCTTACCCATTGTTATTGCCATATTACTCTAATCAGTCTCTTACAATTTTTTAATAATCGTCTTGTTAATGAATGTGTTTTCTTTAAAAGTTGTCTTCTTAACATTATAACTTCCGCACTTTTAGAGGTGGAAAGTTTTTGGATAAATGAGTAATTTAATCCCTTTGTTATGGTCAATTATCTAGTTAATTAGATTCTTTATTTTTAAAAATTAACTTTGGAATTCTTTTTTTTATTGAAATGTTAAAACTGAATTATAAAAATTGTAAATTATATGTAAATAAATTTATGTTTTGTTCAAGAATTTACACAATATTGAACATGTATTTTAATTATTCTATTTTGACTCATTATTTTTAAAAGTTAAAATTTTGAATCTGTATTTTATTCAAAAAAATTTAATAATAGGACTATGGTCCTGTGTTTTCTTTTTTCATTATGATAAATATTTTTTAATTAATATTTTTTTCTCTTAATAATTAACTAAAAATTAGAAAAATGAAATTTAGAAAAAAAAATATTTGTTTTTTTTAAAAAATGAGACATAAATATTTGTATTAAATAAAAAAATATATAAATTACATGTTTAGCAAAAAAAAAAATTATTTGAGTAACTTTTTAATATAATAATATTATATTTTTAATTTAATAAAACAACTATCATTATAATATCTAATAATCTTAATAATTAAATCATGTATCATTTAAATAAAATCATAATTTAAGTTAATTTTTATTTTAAAATTTACAAATTTAATATAAATTATATTAAAATGTACAATAAAACATAACAAATTAAATATCTAATAAAATTTGAATTTAAACATTAATTCAAATGGTACATAATTTACATAATTATTATAATATGTTGACTTCGCTTTTAGCCAACGACAATGAGTCTATTTTATAAGCAAAAAAACGATATGTAGTAACAGATATATAATAAAGCAATAATAAGACACATGAATTTTATAGAGGTTCAGCCCCGAGTAGTTCGGTAATAGCCTAATCCTCGGTATTTGTATTGACTTAAGAACAAGGAAGAAGATTCATTTTCTTATAGCTCTTACAACAGAATCTCTGAATATATAATTCTTAGATAATAATATAGTCTTAGCTTAGTTGAATATCGACTTTCCTCCCTTTGCCTAGTGAACATGCGTCACTATTTAACACAAGTGCTCTCTAAACCGTGCAATAAGTAGGGCTGGGAAACTTGAGGAGGAAGAGTTTCCTCTCTCGTTACAATGCGCATAAACAGAAAGATCTTAGGATCAATGTTGAATGCAAGGATCGTGGAATTGAGGCTGAGTACAATGATAGTGGGATCGTGTGTATGTTGTATCCACTTAAATTGATCCCTGAGTTATAGGGATTGAGCTGATGACTCATGATGCGAAAGCTGACTTCGCTAAGTGTTGATTGTTCTGCGCGGATCGCTGAATATCTCGCTCTGGACATGCTAGCGAGGCATCATGCTAGGCCTATCTTCCCGAGCAGATGCTCCAAGCGGACTCCACGTGTCACCATTCTTGTGATGCCACGTCAGAGTGCAAAATTTGGGATAACATTTGCCCCCCAAGTTTGTACGGGACCTCTAAGGTTGCGTGTAAACTTCTTGCGAGCTGGTTCTGCCTGGGGACACGTGTCGAGTGTGACCGTTCGAGACTCGATGTGAAGCTGACTGGGCATCCCTTCGGTTTTCGGATAATAAATGCTTTGACAATTAATATTTCCAAATACGATTTTCTCTCTCCACAGCTGACGGTTGCACTGGATTACTTTTGATTTCCCATATTCGTTTTTGAGGCGGGAAGTTGAGGCGTCTGAGGTTTCTTTGAGACAGTTACCCCTTTTCGAGACTTGCCTATAAATATCCACAGCATTCGCACATAAACTCATTTCATCACCCTTCTCTGCTAAGCAAGCTCCAGGGCGAAAAGAAAATTTTCTGGCTTCAAAGTCGCTAAAGTGTCTTCATACAATTGCTGGTTGGATTGACGTTGCTCGAACCCAGACACTCGAATCTTGAGTAAGTTCCTGATTTCCTTTATGCTTTTCTTTGCATGTTTACATTTTGAATGTAGCTTTCATTGTGCTGTAGAAAAATGCTTTGGAAACCCTAGGGTTAGAAACTTCTGCGATTCTTCTTTTTCATGTCTTCATGTGGTTTTACAGCCATAAAGCTTGTCTCTGAACTGCATTGCGTCCGCTTTTCATCTTGCTTATTCTAAGCTTCATGAACTTTTTTTCCCTAACTCAAGAAAACTTTCTGACTTCTTGAGTTCTGACTTTTCTTTAGACATAGCCGTTCTTTAATCTGTTGAGTACTCCTGGTCGGCATATTTGCTTGTTTATCGTTTGATATTCTTTCCAACACTCATCTCGTGTGTTGCCTTTTGTAGATGAACTTAGGTGAGTCTTGGGAAC
Source organism: Cannabis sativa (assembly GCF_029168945.1). Taxonomy (NCBI): domain Eukaryota; kingdom Viridiplantae; phylum Streptophyta; class Magnoliopsida; order Rosales; family Cannabaceae; genus Cannabis; species Cannabis sativa. The sequence continues at coordinate 78,889,186 of NC_083603.1, read as the reverse complement.
TCAGACATCAGATCGACCAGGATTTGCTTCAACTTCTGCACGAGGATCACCCTCGTCTTCGTTCTATTCCTGCTTCTAGTGAAGGACAGTCTTCTGACCTTGTAGCCAACCATAGGATGATGGCTCGTACAAAGAAAACTACGCATCTGGTCGACGCTACTGATCCTCAAGTGGCTCAGCTTGCCACTCTGCCTAGCGCCGAACAGGATTCGGCCGTCCCGATGAAGGAGGATCGTGAGGGGGACGCTGAGGTCCAGGAAGTTGAGGAGCTGGACGATGTGCATCCCGACAGTCCCTCCGAGGCAGAGGGCGAGGAAGAGATTGAACCCCCAAATTTTGGGGAGTACAATGAGGCTGGGCATCCAGTCGACGCTGACGGAGATGTCCTGGTCGAGGGCGTGGACTACGTCAGTGAGGAGCTTGCTGCGGCGGTTCCTCATAGAAGGCAGGGTGCCTTGGGCGCCAGATGGGTAAGTCCTCCATCCAAGATTACGGAGGCGCGTTTTGGAACTCTTGACTAGGATGGGTACCTGGGCGAGCTGGACTACTACATTCCCACCCACAGTAACCGCGCCACAAACCCTAACAAGGGGATGTGCGCCTGGTCGGGAGTGTTGGGTTTTACGCCCTAAATAAAACTCTGTTTCAATGTAATCCAGATTATTCTATATCAATAAAGTAACAGAAGTAATTTTTTCATTCACTTGTGTATGTTTTGGTTCACTTAATCAATTGCTTGTCTATTTGATTTATAAATTCATCCAAACCCCTTTCACATACTTGAACATGTTTATTGTGTTGTCAACACAGTGGAAAATAAACATGACTATGTGAATAAAGTATTCCTAGATTTATCAGAACACTGGGTTTCACTGATATGACAATCTACAACAGAGTTTACTTACATTTGGAGAAATGTTATGTTCTTTCCAGAACATAGGTTAAAGTAAAGCTTAGGTTGGATGCATGGAGTATTCATTGGAATGGACCGATATTGAACTTTGAATTAGATTTTGAAACTTACCGTAAACATCTATTCAATTCAATATCATAAGTTGATCCTAGATCACATGATCTAAATCCTGATATGGTTAGGCTTAATTTCAAGAGTGTTATTCGTGTTCTTTGATTTGTTAGTTAAGCCTAAAACTTTAGTCTGGGCAATACATACATTTTGGGAACACGGTAGTGCGATTGAGTGGGAGCGCTAACATAAATATGGAATCTATAGCTTCTATCTGGCGAATAGTAAGCAAAGGGTGATTTCCTTCGAGCTTAACCAAACGAGATAAATGATTGAGTACTCATTTCACTTAGTTGAAATATCATTTATACAGGGTTAAGTATTTTAAGGATAAAATACATTGTAGGGTGTTACGGTAATTTAAGTCCCTTTACAGTGTAGATCATCCATATAGAGGATCATTGATCACATTAGGATTATAACAATGGATAACTAATAATGTGTCTATATGGTGGAACATATAGAGCATTCTATATACTGAGAGTGCAATTTTGAGTTCTATGTGTGCATTCAACGAAGAATTAATAAGTCAGTGAATTTAAGTGGTAAATTCTAGATCTGCTTATTGGAAGCTCGGATATATAAACCCATGGTCCCCTCACTAGTTGAGATGATATTACTTGTAGGACTGATTTAATTGATTTTAATTAATCAATTAAAAATTCTCAAGATAGACTTGTCAGTTTGAGAATTTAGCACTTATTAAGGGCAAAACAGTAAATAGAGATTTTGAAGGGCATTTTTATTAATTAGGAAACTTTAATTAGTTTCATTATTAATAAAATAAATGATAATATATTATTTGATTATTATTTTTAATTATTAAATAATTAGATTTATCATTAATATGGTTGAACAATGGAATTGGCAATTTTTTCACAAAAAGGGAAACTATCAAGTGTAGGAAAAGGAAAGTTGGAAAAGAGGCAAGCCTTGTTTCCACATTGCCTAGGCCGGCCCCTTTACCTTCCTTTTCCCTTTGATTTTCTCAGTTCAAAATGTCAATCATAGCCCTTGGTGGTCTTCTATAAATAGAAGGCAAAGGCTTCAGAGTTTAACACAACTGTACAACCTTTTCACAGCATTATTCTGAAAGAATTTTCTCTCAGAAAATTCTCTCTGAGCCGCCACCCTCTCTCTCTCTATTCCTTCACTGTTTCGAAATGTATGAGTGCTAGAGTAGTGCCCACACACATCAAGTAATACCTCAATCATAGTGAGGAAGGCTGTGTAGATTTCACAGACAACAAAGAAGGACTTTCGGGCTCAGATCTTGATTATACTCTGCTACAGAAAGGAATCAAGGGTTAGAGATCTGAGTGGGAGGAGACATATATATTCCGCTGCAATCACTGTAAGATTTCTTATACTCTTATGTGTTTAATTTCATATCGTTTTAGAAGTTCATATTTAGGTTGTTAAATCAACATACTTGTGAGTAGATCTAAGTTCCTGGTAAAATAACTTCCAACAACTGGCACCAGAGCCATGGTAATTGATTTGCTTGCAAGAAATTTGGACTTAAAACGATTTGCTTGTTTTTTGGATGGTATCATGTTGCTTTGAGTGTCATATTGATGTTTGAGTGTTGTTTGTGAATTCTGGGAAAAATGGTTACTGTTTTTATTCTGTAATTATTTTTGTTGGATAGTTTGGAAGATTCTAAGCAATTTACCTTTTTACAGAACTTGATTTTGATTTAATTTGAATTAGTTATGAATTTTTGAAAAATTGGAAAAATCGGGGTGACGAGCAACATGATCACGCGCGCGGAATGGCTGCTTGCAGCCTCCCTGCGCCGTGATCTCTCGGTCATGCACCCAGATCCGCACGCGGATGGCGATGCACATCATGCCATCCGTACAGTTCATCCAATTTTCCAATTTTTTTGATTTTTCATGCTATTTCATGGAATTAAATTCTGATTTTTTGTGTAGTTTTGTATGTTGATTTTTGTTTTTCAAATTTCAAATCTAATTATCAGAAATAAATTAATTTTAATTTATAAAATTAATTTTAGATATTAGTGTAATTTGATTTTGAAAATAGGAAAAAATCAAGTTTTGCTTACTTTTTTCTTATTTCCTTGAAAATTTGATTATTTTTTTTAAGGTCAGATATTAATTTTTTTTGGTAACTTGACCATAATTAAAATAAGATCATAATAATCATGATAATTTTAAAAGAGGAAATAAGGTATTTTTGTTAACTTTTAAATTTTGTTATTTTTTAATTAAATTAAATTGTAAAACAAGAAAAGGGTATGTATTTACTTTTTTTCTATTTTATTATTTAATTTATTAAATAACATGAAATTTAAAAGGAAAGTTAGCAATTTATTTTGAAATGACATTTAGGTTACCCAAAACCTAATTTTTCAAAATGGTAGGTTTAATTTTATTTTTATTTTTCGAAATAAATGATTAAAATTAAATAAATCCTACATCCAACTATCCAAATCTAACCTTGTTGCAGGAGTATGTGTGTTAGATTGTTTGTAAGTTTTCTAAAATCTATTATTGCTTGATCTAAATTGCCTTGGTTAACTTGAAGATAGATCAGATGATCTAGTTTTAACCAAAGGTTCAATTGACGATAGATCAAGTAAATAATTTGTAACAGGTAATTTTTACAAACTTCTTTCATCTGTGTATGACCTAGCAACATGATAGGATCCATCCAAATGTGTATGCATGTGTGAGCCTATATGTTTAATTTCTATTATAGATACATATAGGTGGTTGTTGCTAAATAAAATATCATAACTGATAGATTTTATTTAGGCTCATTTAGTTGTGAGCCTATTCAATTAATAACAGTTATTCATTGTAAGGTTAAATTCCTCTCTTTTGGGCCTTGTGTGAGAGTTGGGAGCCTTAGAAGTGGGTGCGACATACTGGACCCAGCCCCCCCTCACATGAACAACCCCAATTGTGAACGCCCATTTGGCTGACTTGGATAACTGTGCTAGGTTAATTATATTAGTTTGACCTAATAAAAGATTGATTAGCAACATAATTAATTTCATTGTTCCTTGAAATTAATTTAAGAAAAACATAGTTTGAATAGTCATATTCTGGAAAGCTATATGTATTTTTCTTGTTTTTAATTAAATATGGAATTATAACCATATAAATTCTTTCTGAATCTTAATTTTATAATTTCATTAAATATTCCTATTTAAGTTGAGATTTAACTTGGATTTGAATATTTTTGAATTACCTATTATAAATTAAGTTGAGGAATTTTGGAAATTGGTTATTAAGATTCTTTAGATATTTTTTAAGTTGATATTTTCTAAATATGAGAACTTAAAATGGAATATCTTCTAAATTAAGTGGTTACTACTTAATTGGTTATATTTAATTAAGTCATTGTTTGAAGAATATTTTAAGTTGGGTATTTAGATTTTCTAAACAACTTAAATAAAATATTTTTCAGAATTATTCCATTTTTGAAATTTAATTAAAGCTTTTACTTTAATTTGTAATATTTCATTATTGAGATATGGAATATAAATGATTAGACAAAATACATGTTTAAATAATGAGCTTTAATCAAAGAGAAATTCGATCTCCATTGTTGGTTTTACATAGCTATTGTTTTAGTGAGTAATCCTCCCTAATGGAGGAACGTTCATTAGCAAGTTAGCGCCGTTTAATCTCGAAAGATAAGTATTCTTATAGGTTTATTTATATGGTTCATTACCACCCTAATGGTGGCGACTATGTAAGACTTATAAGAATGCGAAACAATGGTAGAAGCTCATAAGATAGAATTGCCTTGACTCTCGCCTAAACGGGACAATGCTGAATTCTAATCTTGATCGAAGAAAAGGTTGCTAGAATGTTTGACATTTTAGATGAATTGACAACTCTATTCAATGGATGATGCTTTGACTCTCGCCTAAACGGGACACTGTATCAGTTCGTTGGAAACCTTGGAAAATAAACTATGTTAGATTTAGTATTTTTATAACATAAGTGATTATTTGTTTTCTGAACCTGTGTATGAATTTATAGAACCAAAACCTTACTTCTGTTTATTGATATGTTGTAGTGCCAATATGAATAACCCTCATCCCGATCCACTCCTAGTTAGTATCTTTGCAAAAGAACTCAATAGTGTAAAAATGCATCCTGGTAGTTGCATTAACTCGCACCTATTGTTGATGAATCTGAAATTCCAAAAGGCAAATCTACTAGGAATTTATTTATCAAAGGAACAATGGGTAAAACTCATACTTTATAGTCTTCCTCAGGAGTATAACAGTTTTGCTCTATATTACTTATTGAACAATCCTAACTACTCCGACATGGACAAACTCGAGTCTGAGTTGAGGGCCCATGAGCGGGATCTGATTGCAATGAGACCTCCTAGCATTGCAATCTTTAATCAGAGGAAGAAGATTAAGCATGAGGGCTCTAACAAAGCTGCTTCTTCAAGTACAAATATCAGACATCATGTTCTATGTGCGAATTGTAATGGAAAGGGACATAAAGAAGAACAATGTCCCAGGCTTTTAGACAATTCAAACGAAGGTGATGCTTTTGTATTTGAATCATGTGTTTTAGAGAACGACAAATCCTCCTGGATTGTTGATTCTGGATCTACTAACCATGTATGTTCTTCATTACAGCTGCTTGAAACTTGGGAGAATCTTCACCCAGATGAGTTAAAGCTTAAAGTTGGAAATGGCGAGTTGGTATCAGTTAAAGCAAGAGGAACAGCCCGAATCAAGTTTAATTCTAAGAAGTTTTTACTTTTAGAGAATGTTTTATATATTCCTAATTTTAGTAGAAACTTGATTAGTGTTTCATGTTTACAGACACAATTTTATATATTGAATTTTTCGAGTTCAAATTGTTCAATTTCTCGTAATGGATTTCATATATGTGTTGCAAACATGGAACGAGGGCTTTATGTTTTAAGACCTGATACTCAAATATCACTAAATACTGAACTTTTCAATGTAGCTAAACCTAGAAGCCTTAAGAGAAAAGAGATTGATAGTGATGATCAAACTTATCTATGGCATTTACGTTTAGGTCATATAGGCTTTGATAGACTCAATAGGCTAACCAAAGACGGTCCATTGAAAAATGTCGTCTTAGGAGAGCTGCCAGTCTGCGAGTCTTGCCTAGAAGGAAAAATGACCAAACGTTCTTTCTCTGCAAAGGGAGAGCGTGCCAAAGAACCCCTAGGGTTAGTACATTCAGATGTTTGCGGACCGCTGAATGTAAAAGCCAGAGGAGGTTATGAGTATTTCGTCACTTTCATTGACGATTTCTCTAGATATAGTTTTCTTTACCTAATGCAAAAGAAATCTGAAACGTTTGAAAAGTTTCAGGAATTTCATGCTTTGGCTAAAAACCAATTAGGTAAAACATTAAAGATCTTGCGAACTGATAGGGGTGGAGAATATATGGATATGCAGTTCAAAGATCATTTAATTGAACTTGGAATTGAATCCCAATATACTGCCCCTAGCACTCCACAGCAACATGGAGTTGCAGAAAGAAGAAATCGCACTCTCTTAGAAATGGTTAGGTCTATGCTGAGTTACTCAACTCTGTCTACGTCCTTCTGGGGATATGCTATTCAAATGGCAAACGATATTTTAAATGTTGTTCCATCTAAAGCAGTCCCTAAGACACCCGTCCAACTATGGAATGGTCGCACACCTAGTTTGCGCCATTATAGGATTTGGGGGTGCCCTGCTCACGTCTTAAGAAAGAAAGAAGGCAAACTGGAATCGCGAACTGAGGTTTGCATGTTTGTCGGAAATTCTAAAGAGACTAGGGGTGGACTATTCTATAGTCACAAGGATAACAAAGTGTTTGTCTCTACAAATGCTACTTTCCTTGAAGACAACTATATGAAAGACAACAAACCGAAAAGTGAAATTGTATTAGAGGAAATGCTCACAGATACTGTTCCTTCAAATGTACCATCTTCTTCTACTCAAGAAGAGGAACATCCCACTTCCTGAGTTGTAGCAACTGAGAAAACTAATACTAAAGCTCCTGTTCAGAAAGTCACAGCTCCTCGTCGTAGTGGGAGGGTTTCTACAAAACCATCTCGTTATGGCCTGGATGGTGAAATCAATATGGTCGTTGGTGACGGTATTGATGACAACCCATTGACCTATAAACAGGCAATGGCAAGTCCGCAACGGTGGCGATGGTCAACCGGTATGGATTCAGAAATGGATTCCATGAAAAAGAACAAAGTCTGGGAATATGTAGAACCACCTGAAGATTTTCGTCCAATTGGATGTAAATGGGTCTACAAGAAGAAAAGAGGTGCTGGAGGCGAAGTCGAAACTTTAAAGCTAGACTGGTCGCCAAGGGTTATACCCAAAGAGAAGGTGTGGACTATGAGGAAACTTTTAGTCCTGTTGCCATGCTCAAATCCATCCGAATTCTTCTCTCCATAGCTGCCGCTTTAGATTATGAAATCTGGCAAATGGATGTCAAGACAGCCTTTCTTAATGGGCTTCTTGAAGAAACCATCTATATGGAGCAACCAGAAGGTTATGTTCTTCCTGGGCAGGAGAATAAAGTTTGCAAATTAAATAGGTCCATATATGGGCTTAAGCAAGCTTCTCGCTCATGGAACAAAAGGTTTGATGAGATCATCAAGACCTACGGCTTTCATCAGAATGAAGATGAACCTTGTGTTTACCAACTCAAGGAAAACCAAGTAGTAGTATTCCTTGTCCTTTATGTTTATGACATTTTGATCATTGGAAACAATGTCAAGAAAATGACTCACATCAAGGAATGGCTTGACACTCAATTCGACATGAAAGACTTGGGTGAGGCAGCCTATGTTCTTGGTATTCAGATTTTCAGAAACCGGAAGAACAGATCCCTTGCTCTCTCTCAAACAGCTTACATTGACAAAGTTCTTGAGAGATTTTCCATGACCAATACAAAAGGGGCAAACATGCCCTCTAGACATGGTATCCGTCTATCTAAGGAACAGTGTCCTACTGATCCTCAAGAGATAGAAGACATGGCAAAAATTCCTTATGCTTCTGCAGTTGGAAGTCTAATGTATGCTATGCTATGCACTAGACCTGACATCTGCTATGCAGTTGGAATCGTGAGCAGGTATCAGTCAAATCCAGGAAGGGTACATTGGAATGCTGTTAAGTATATTTTGAAATACTTAAAGAGTACAAGAGATTATGTATTAGTCTATAAGGGTGGTGCTTTGAATCCCTTAGGCTATACAGACTCAGATTTCCAGGGATGTCTTGAAGACAGGAAATCTACATCTGGGATGGTGTTTACTCTTGAGGGTGGAGCAGTGGTTTGGAGAAGTGCTAAACAAACTGCGATTTCGGATTCTACCATGGAGGCAGAATACATAGCTGCGGCTAAAGCAGCTAAAGAGGTTGTCTGGCTTAGGAAGTTCTTCACCAGTCTTGGTGTAGTTCTTGGAATGGAAAGGCCTCTAGTCCTGCTTTGTGATAACACTGGAGCTATAGCCAACAGTAAGGAACCTCGGAGCCACAAGAGAAGTAAGCACATAGAAAGAAAGTATCATATTATCAGAGAATATGTGGCAAGAGGGGATGTACTGGTGGAGAAAGTGGATACGCAGGATAACTTGGCTGATCCATTCACCAAAGTCTTGGCAGTAACTTCATTCGAAAAGCACCGTCAGAATTTAGGATTAATTGAAATGTACTGATTTGTTTTATATTAGTGCAAGTGGGAGTTTGTTGGGTTTTATGCCCTAAATAAAACTCTGTTTCAATGTAATCCAGATTATTCTATATCAATAAAGTAACAGAAGTAATTTTTTCATTCACTTGTGTATGTTTTGGTTCACTTAATCAATTGCTTGTCTATTTGATTTATAAATTCATCCAAACCCCTTTCACATACTTGAACATGTTTATTGTGTTGTCAACACAGTGGAAAATAAACATGACTATGTGAATAAAGTATTCCTAGATTTATCAGAACACTGGGTTTCACTGATATGACAATCTACAACAGAGTTTACTTACATTTGGAGAAATGTTATGTTCTTTCCAGAACATAGGTTAAAGTAAAGCTCAGGTTGGATGCATGGAGTATGCATTGGAATGGACCGATATTGAACTTTGAATTAGATTTTGAAACTTACCGTAAACATCTATTCAATTCAATATCATAAGTTGATCCTAGATCACATGATCTAAATCCTGATATGGTTAGGCTTAATTTCAAGAGTGTTATTCGTGTTCTTTGATTTGTTAGTTAAGCCTAAAACTTTAGTCTGGGCAATACATACATTTTGTGAACACGGTAGTGTGATTGAGTGGGAGCGCTAACATAAATATGGAATCTATAGCTTCTATCTGGCGAATAGTAAGCAAAGGGTGATTTCCTTCGAGCTTAACCAAACGAGATAAATGATTGAGTACTCATTTCACTTAGTTGAAATATCATTTATACAGGGTTAAGTGTTTTAAGGATAAAATACATTGTAGGGTGTTACGGTAATTTAAGTCCCTTTACAGTGTAGATCATCCATATAGAGGATCATTGATCACATTAGGATTATAACAATGGATAACTAATAATGTGTCTATATGGTGGAACATATAAAGCATTCTATATACTGAGAGTGCAATTTTGAGTTCTATGTGTGCATTCAACGAAGAATTAATAAGTCAGTGAATTTAAGTGGTAAATTCTAGATCTGCTTATTGGAAGCTCGGATATATAGACTCATGGTCCCCTCACTAGTTGAGATGATATTACTTGTAGGACTCATTTAATTGATTTTAATTAATCAATTAAAAATTCTCAAGATAGACTTGTCAGTTTGAGAATTTAGCACTTATTAAGGGCAAAAGAGTAAATAGAGATTTTGAAGGGCATTTTTATTAATTAGGAAACTTTAATTAGTTTCATTATTAATAAAATAAATGATAATATATTATTTGATAATTATTTTTAATTATTAAATAATTAGATTTATCATTAATATGGTTGAACAATGGAATTGGCAATTTTTCACAAAAAGGGAAACTATCAAGTGTAGGAAAAGGAAAGTTGGAAAAGAGGCAAGCCTTGTTTCCACATTGCCTAGGCCGGCCCCTTTACCTTCCTTTTCCCTTTGATTTTCTCAGTTCAAAATGTCAATCATAGCCCTTGGTGTTCTTCTAGAAATAGAAGGCAAAGGCTTCAGAGTTTAACACAACTGTACAACCTTTTCACAACATTATTCTGAAAGAATTTTCTCTCAGAAAATTCTCTCTGAGCCGCCACCTTCTCTCTCTCTATTCCTTCACTGTTTCGAAATGTATGAGTGCTAGAGTAGTGCCCACACACATCAAGTAATACCTCAATCATAGTGAGGAAGGCTGTGTAGATTTCAGAGACAACAAAGAAGGACTTTCGGGCTCAGATCTTGATTATACTTTGCTACAGAAAGGAATCAAGGGTTAGAGATCTGAGTGGGAGGAGACATATATATTCCGCTGCAATCACTGTAAGATTTCTGATACTCTTATGTGTTTAATTTCATATCGTTTTAGAAGTTCATATTTAGGTTGTTAAATCAACATACTTGTGAGTAGATCTAAGTTCCTGGTAAAATAACCTCCAACAGGGGGCCCATGGTCAACAAGGAGCATTGATGCCCTTGCACAATACTTTAAGTATGTGGGGGACTTCTATGGTCTCTGCCCGACCCAAATAACTCCTAAGGGCATTAAGTATTTGTCTGCCCTCTTCGTCCTCTACGCTTCCCAGGGATGGGGTACTCCTTCTCCCCACGAGGTTGCCTGGTTCTTTGATCTGAAGTCCACCCCCAAACAAGGCAGGTTGGGGTACTTCTATTTCTCTCAACCAGGCTTCAAGTGGTTGACCGGCACGGATGACAAGGCCATCATCAAAATATGGCGTTTTGCTGATGAGTACTTCATGGTGAAGGATCGGAGCATTAGCCGAATTCGGTTTCAGCAGATTCTGACATATCACCGTCCTCCTCTTACTCTTGATTTTAGGGATAGAGCTCAGAAACGTGCCTGGTTGCCGGGGGAAGACCGGAATATTATCCAGTTCACCTCTGATGATAATCTTGTGAGGTACGGGCGTTATCTCGAGGACTTTACTCCTAAGTCTGTGGCGGGGAAGAAGAGGAAATATGGTGCTGGCCGGCCTTAACGAGCTCATAAGGAGGATGAGCTTATTCAACTTCAGCACGAGGCTAAGTTGAAAGGAGGTGCCAGGGCCAAACAGTATGCTCAGGAGCCTTCAAATCCTGAAGATGAGGCTGAAGACGAGCAGGTGATTCCACTGAAGAGGAAGAAGAAACTCCCGGGCTCGCCCAGGCCTGTTGAACATGCAATTCGCATAAGGGAGCCCATTTCACCTATTCGACCGTCTCCTCCCGTGTTCAGAAAAGGGAAAGCCATCATGTCTAAAATAAGATCAATGTCAGGTGATGATGGTCTTCTGAGTCTTGTGCGGGCGGTCACCTTGCATTTCACTTTACTTTGTTCTTGAGTTTCTTGATTTTCATGCCTTGTGTTTCTGAGGGTTGTTTTCTAACCATACTGCTTTTGTTCTGTGCAGACATGTCTCGGCAGATGCTCGATGCTTTGAGGAAGAGAATAGGCGGAAGCTTTAGCGCCTCTCCTCCGGCCAAGAAGTCCAAGGGCGGTGAGGGGGCCTTTCAAAGGAAAAGAGACCTTCTGGAGAGGTCATTGATCTTTCTGAGGAGCTGATTGCTACAAATCCCTCTACCCCCACTACTAGAAAATTGGGTTTTAGTGACACACATTGAGTAACTCTAAAAGTGTATAGTGACACTTCAACGCGCGTGACTAATGAGGCTGACTGGAAAAGCAGTTTTTAGTGACACTCCACACGTGTCACTGAAACCTTTTACATTCATTTTATGCGCGTCACTTTATCCTATTTTTTTTTTATTAATATTTTTAAAGATATAGTGACACACCAAAAGTGCCACTATATTAAATATTTTTCTAAAAAATATAATAATTAATTTTTTTAATTCAAATTTTATATATTATAAATAATAATTTATATTAATTATATATAAATATAATTAAATATAACAATAATAATTTTAATTAATTAAATATAAAATTTATAATTAAACCATTATAATAATTTTTTTACAATTATACCAATGAATTATAACTATAAAATTATATAATACCTATTATAAAAAAAATTAATCTGTAATAACATACCAATTATCTTTATTAATATATAAATATATGTTCAAAGTTTTTAAGTAAATCTCTAAATACAAACTATTTTAATGTTGTATAGAATTTCAATGATTTCAACAAATACAATCAAAAAAATTAAACTGAAAATTTGATATACATTACACAAGCATAATATTCAAAACAGTTCAAACTATACAAAATCCAGAAATTAATAAAAGACATTTTGAACAATAAAAAAACTACACAAAAAAAAAAAAATCAAATCCTTGCACAGATCTATCACGCTGTCGAACGCCAAAATCCACAGCCGTCGAACACGAAAGTTGAGAGCCACAACGAGCTTCAAATATCGTCGACAACGGAGGCCAAGATCCATGCACATAAGAGAGAAAGAGAGAGAAACAGAGAAATGAAAGAATAAGGAAAAACTGACCTTGGATTTCGAGGTTGGCCGGGGATCTGAGAAGTTCGGTGCTGGTTTCTTGGTGAGAAGTTCGGTGCTGGTTTCGAAGGAGGGTGGGGCACTGGCTGGCAGCAGCGATCGGCGAAGAAGAAGAACATCGACGAGATCAACGAAGAAGAAGAGGAGGAGGCCTTCTAGTCGTCCGTCGCCCGTCGCCCGTCGCCCGTCGCCAGAGATGGACTGGCCAGAAATCGAAAGAAGAAGAAGAAGAAGAAGAGGCCAGAAGAAGAAGAAGAGGCGAGAGAGAGAGAATTCCTAGGGTTTTTGTTGTAAGAGGCGAGAGAGAGAGACTGACTATATAAAAGTAAGTTTTTTTATTCTTCCAAAAAAAAGTCAGTTTTTTACAATTATTATTAATTTTTTTTTGTTGAAATGCAATTATTATTAATTTACACCCCATTTATTATTATTTCTTATTTTATAAGTCAGAATTTTTAATAAATAAAATTAAAAAAATAAGTTAAAAGCTTTAAAACTTTAAATTTATTTAAAATAATTAAATATATAATTATGATATAGTGAAACATTATGCATGTGGGCATACCTTTTCTCAGTCTCTCCTAGCGTGACTCTATAGGTCAGTATTTTTTTAAAAAAATAAAAATAATAAAACTTGGGTATTAATTTTTAGTGACACTTCATAGTTTTAGTGACACACATTACACGAGACTAATACCAATATTTAGAGTCTAATTGTGTGTGTCACTAAAAATCATTCCTAAATCTATAGTGACACACACTTTAATGTGTGTCACTAAATAGTGTCACTAAAAGGCCAGATTGTGGTAGTGCCCCGAGTCTGCCAAGTCCAAGGAGTCTGGACCACCAACGGCTAGGTCTGAACGGGTCAGGAGTGATCCTGAGTGGGTCCAGGCACCAACTCCACCTTTGCCAGTGCTTCTAGAGGCCAAAAAGGGCAAGGAGATGCTGGCCCATTACATGAACCGGCTGGTTCCTGAGGTCAGTGAGCAACTGGCTGGTGCTCATAATCACTCATCTTTGGATGTGTTGGTGGGTGCAGTCTTGAAGGAGTTCACCAGGGTAAGTCTTTTTTGATACTTCCCTTTAACTTTCCACACTTAGCTCAATATGCTAAAGTTTTTTCTTCTGTACAGGCCGGTTTGAATTTGGCCTACACTTACTCCTGGGCTAAGTCTGTTGCTTCCAAGAACGCGGCTCTGTCCGACACCTTGAAGGCGGAGGCGGACTTGGCCAGGAAGGAAGCTGAGAAAGCCAGGGCAGAAATCGGAGCTGTTCAGTTGGAGTTGGGTCAGGCCAACAAGAAGCTTTTCGCTGCTGAGAAGAAGATTTCTGTGCTGACTAAGGATCTCAAGGCTGCTGACCGTTTTGAGGAGACCATCGAGATCTTATCTGCTGAGGTAAAAAGTCTTCAGGATGAGTGTTGGGAATTATTTTACCAGGATCTTAGATCTACTCACAAGTATGTTGTTTAAACACCCTAAATATGAACTTTCTAAAACGATAAATTAAACACATATAAAGTTAAGAAAACCTTACATTGATGCAGCAGAATTAATGTCTCCTTCCACTCAGATCTCTAACCCTTGAATCCTTTCTGTAGTAGAGTATAATCAAGATCTGAGCCCGAATGTCCTTCTTCTTCAAGTTTGATCCTTCACAGTCTTCCAATCTATGATTGAGTTACTGCTTGCTGTGTGTGGGCACTTACTCTTTCACTAGGGTCACGAAAAAGATGAAGGGAAAAGAGAGAGGGATTTTGGCCAGGTATAGAAAGTGGGGAAGGCTCAGTTTTTCTGAAGAGAGAAATTTCTGTCAGATTACTAATGAAAGCATGTTATGAGACTGAGCCATCACTTTCTATTTATAGGCAACTACTAGGTTTAGGTTAGGATTTATTTGGCATTAAAATAATGAAAATATTAATTTGAAAAATCAACTTAAGTGGCCGGCCATGGTGTGGTATTGGGCCTCACTTAATTTTGCAATTTTACCAAATTTTATCTCTATTTTCTCAAAAACGCCAATTTTCCAATTCTAACCTTTTAAATGCCAAAACTAATTATTTAATAACTAAAATAGATTATTAAATAATATTTTCATTTAATTTAATTATTAATTAGACATATAAAGTCCATTAATAAATAAATAAACCTAGAAAACTCTTTTCTTTACAATTTCACCCCTGCTTAGTGAAAATTCATAAAATTAGACATAGTCTAACTTTAGAATTATAATTGATCAATCACGAATCAATTAATGAGTCTTACAAGCAGAATGTTCTCAACTAGAATGGGGACCATGGATCTATATGCTGAGCTTCCAATAAGTGAACCAAATTTACCAAGTATATAGAGCATATTGTATGTTCCACGATATCAATATACTATCTCATTTAACCATTGTTATAATCTTATTGTGATTTAAAGATCCTCTATATAGATGATCTACATCGAGATGGGATTTCTTTACCGTTCTCACCCCTCAATGTATTTTGCCCCTTAAAACACTTAGCTACCTGTAAATGGTGTTTAGTGATCTAATAATTAGTCAGTTAAACAAGAGCTCATCCATTTACTTCTATTTGCTAAGCTCGAAGGGAATCATCACTTGACTTCGATACGCCAGTAGAAGTTATAGATTCCATATTTATGTTCAGCACTCCCACTCAATCACACTATCATTTTCCCAAAATATACGTATCACCCTGACCCAAAAGTAGGCTTAACTAATAAATCTAAGAACATGAATAGCATTCCTGAGTTGAGCCTAAGCATATCAGGATTTAGATTCTTTTAATCTTAAGATCAACTACTGATATTGACTTGGAAAGATATGTATAACGGTAAGTTTGTAATATCTTAACTTAGTTGCAATATCGGTCCAGTCCAATGTATACTCCATACATTCGAAACTAGTATACTTTACTAATGTCCTGGAAAGAACATAACACTTACTCCAAGTGTAAGTACACATCATCGCTGATTATCACATTAGTGTAAATCCAATAACACTGATGAAACAGGGACCAAAACTTTTGATTCATATGATCACAATCACATTCCACTGTGTTGACGATACTATAATTGTGAATAAACATATGATCTGGATTTAACTGATTTTGTGTGTATGACTGTAATAAACATATTAAACATATTAAACCATTGGCATGTAAAATTCATGCAAACATCAAGCACTTCAAATTTCTTATATTGATAACTAATCAGATTGTAAAGAGTTTTATTTAGGGCATAAAACCCAACAAACTCCCACTTGCACTAATATAAAACAAACTGTGCAAATAGGTCAATCTGATGTCTTGATCTTCAGATCAAGTGTAGTATATTTGAATCCACCCAAACTTCTAGAAACTAGTTCATAAAAACTCTTATGAAACATCCTTTACTATATGCTTTACTCTTCAAGGGATACTGAAATCTTTACTGTTTTAAAAGTACATCTGGATGAACAAAAGACATATCTCTCATATTTTAAAATATGTAATTGAGATAATACAGTGTAGACTTTTCTTCAGTGATATAACTTTCTGGTATTTTCGAATAGACCAAGTTATAGTTCTTCTCTGGTAGAGCTTGAATTATTTTACAATAATTCCTCCACCCCCAAAGTAAGCACCATCTTATAAAAATCGAAATTATATGGTGAGATACAAGGACAACTGATACACAGTTCCTTAATATCTGACATATAGATCACTTTCATAAATCCTTCTTGAATATCTTCTAATGTTCCCTATTTGATTACATCTCAGATAGCTCCCACTCAATAGCAGATGTCTGGTTAAATAATACTTTTAACCTCTGATTGTTTAGAGAGTTACCTAGTTGTGACTTTTGTATTAGTCTGAAACTTTAAGTTAAGACTAAGTCATCAACATAGCAGACTAGTATTTGAAGTGAAAAATACATGCCAGAGATAAAGTAATCAAAATTAAGATACCATCAAATTTTATGAGGATTAAGAATTCTTGGTTCAAGTCATTTGAATGGACTGAACTAGAGTTCTTTATCTTATTCTCATAATTCTGATAAGCTATACCTATCCATGTGAATGGTTAGATTTGCTTTTCAGTAGTGTTCTTAAGTATCTATCACAAGTATCAACCTAATGAAGATGGGTATAGAACTTTAAAATTCTCCCACTCAATTAAGGTAGTGTGAAACTTTAACAAAGAACTTTCAAAGGTATCAAACTTTTAATTACAACAGTAAAATCGAAATGGAACATACAATCAAGATCAAGAATTTATATTGACAATAGCTTACTCATTATATTACTTCCATGTTTAAACAAGATATGTGGAATGGACTCCACCCCTAAGAATATACATATAGGGTACTATGGATAACCTCCACCGCTAAGTATATAGAGATTATGATCCACCCCTAAAGGTTGTAAAGATCATGATTCTCTTAGTGTGATAGAGTTTATGTGGAGTTGAATACTATCCAGAGTTCATTAGATATAAAAGATCGTTGAACTGCATAGTTTTCTTAACTTTTCTCCACCCCTATTAGATCATAAGATCCTTTTATTAAACAAATTCTTGATAATTGTATGAGAATTAACAATTATTGATAAACATAGAAATAATTTCTAGTGTTTATTTAATATAACTCTATGAAGAGTTGTAAATATTATAGAATTTGCATCAATAATAAAAACACTTACACATACAAACATACAAATATAATGTCGTAATAATTGATGAAGATAAAATAAATGAAGCTCAATCTCATAATTTGCAATGGTGATTTCGAAAATAAAACTTTATTAATAATAAAAAATGTATTGCAACAATATGAGAGAAACAGGGATAAATATCCCTGACTAAAGTTTGAAATCCAAATTGTCTTTAAACTAAAACAATTAATTCAAAAAATTGAAGAGCTTCATCTTCATCTGGACGATTTCACCCTTGGTCCAGCTTATTGATCCAACTCATATGAGTTCAAGTAGCTTGGCCTATAAGAAGAAGAAAACAAATAAACAAAGTTAGTCCAGAATCATAAATCCAATTGGATAATAATTCACTAAAACTCTTAAAGTTTATAAATGGAAATACCTTGTTTCTTTGCAAGAAGTTTAGGACACTAGGGTTTCCAATGACCTTTCTCATTGCAGTAGAAACACTTTCCTTTAAGTGTAGCATCACCAGAAGGAGCAGCCTTTTTATTCTTCATGGCTTTAGTTCGCTTCTTGGTGTTGTTCCACTTCCTCTTCGATCTGGGCTTTGAAGCAGAGGCAACATTTGCTTCAGGTTTTATCGTCCCATTACCATTCCGAGGATTGTGAGGTTTACTCCCTTTCTTCTTGGGTCCTCCAATCAAATTTTCATAAGTTCGAAGGTCATTGACTAATTCATGAAAGTCAATTTCCTTCTTATTCATGACATAATTTGATGTGTATGGTAGAAATGCTGGAGTCAGGTTATTCAAGATAAGACTAACTTGAGTAGCACTGTCCATTTCAGTACCATGATTTTGGGCTTCTTGGAAATAACTGGACATGAGGAGAACATGATCACGCACGTTTTGATGAGGTTCCATCCGTGCGTTAATGTACTTCTTAGTCGCGTCAAAGCGTGACTGAAGTGATGCCTTACCGAATAGCTCATTCAACTTCGTCATAACTTCAGCAGCCTTCTCGGTTTTAGAAAACTGAGTTTTGAGGGTGTCAACCATGCTAGAAAGCATAAAGTATAGAGCTTTGTCATTTGCTTTCTGCCAACGCTCATACTTTTCTTTCACAGCTTTGGATGCATTATCCCCAGGCACTTCAGGTGACGGCTCAGTCAAAACAAACAAGGCACTTTCTCCTATGAGAGCAATGTTAATGTTCTCATTCCACTTATTAAAGTTAGATCCATTCAGCTTATTTTCAGTCAACAGTGATAACATGGGATTCATTTTGACAAAACAGGATACTACAAAATAATAGAAATCAACAAATAGAAATAAATAATGGTTTAACACAAAATCAATTCAGAAATTATAAGCACATAGCAAGTAGGAATGATATGAGAAAATACTTAAAAATTCAATCCTAAATAATTTCCAAGGTTTTTCAACAAACTGATATCAGTGTCCCGTTTAGGCGAGAGTCAAAGCTACCATCCATTGAATAGAGTTGTCAGCTCATCTAAGATGTTAAACATTCTAGCAACCTTTTATTCGATCAAGATTGGAATTCAGCGTTGTCCCGTTTAGGCGAGAGTCAAGGCTATTCTATCTCATGAGCTTCTACCATTGTTTCGCAATTTGCAAGTCAAATATGGCCGCCACCATTAGGGTGATCTATACCATATAAAACACTTACAAACCACTTATCATGCGAGATTAAACGTTGCGAAATTGCTAATGAACGTTCCTCCATTAGGGAGGATTACTCACTAAAACAAACGCATTGTAAAACCCACAATGGAGATCGAATATCTTAATAATAATAAAGCTCATTCTTTAAAATGTATTTTCTTTATTATTCTAATAAATTAATCTCATTAAATTCTAAATTAAGAATTAAAATTCAAAAATAAGAATTTAATATAATATTTATAAAATTATACTTAGATGGTGATTGAAATAAAATTAATTATTTCCATCTAGTAATAATCTTAAATATAAATATTAAGGAAATTAATTTAAGTTGAATTAAATTAAATAATTAGCAACTTAAAAATTTCCTTTGAGAATATATTTATTGAGTTCGAAAATATAAAGTATATATAAAAGAAATATACTATTTTCGAAAATAATAAAATTAGAAAAGTAATACTTCAAGCAAAAATATCACCTATCTAGATTTTCTTTTGACTAGTTAATTCAATTTCTAATAATATATATTTTAAATTCATTTATTTTAAATAAATCAATTAAATAAAAAAAATCATTGATTGAAGTTGGCCCAGGAATTAATTAAAATAAATAATTAATTTACAACTCAATCTATTTTTCAAAATAAAAAATTCGAAAATATTGCATAATTAAAATGCAAATTTCGAAATTGATTAATAAAATAAAGAAAAATATATATTTTTGAAAATTATTTAAATTTAAGTTGAAAAATTAAATTTCAACCTAAAAATAATTTTCTATTTAATTAAGTGTCATGAAAAATCAATAAATATTTAAGTATCATTATGAAAATCAACTTAGATATTTAGATTCTTCAAGTTAATTAAATGTATTAAATTCAAGAAATAATAATTAAGTGTAGAGAAGGCTTAATTATTAATTTCTATTTAATACTAGGAAAAATATACTTAATAAAATTGTACCAAAATTAATTATTTAAATAATTAATTTCACAAAGTATAATATTTTCCTATTTAAATATTAGAAATAATAAGTAGTCTAGAAATTACTATCTAGAAAATATCTTATTTGACTATGTATCTTTTCAAAAATTTGACAAATATCTAATTTAAGTTATATAGAAAAAATCTAAAACTTAAATAATTTCAAATTTAGATTTAATTAAATATCAAAAATTAAGTTGTAACCACTTAATTTGAAGATATCTTTTTAAGGTTAATATTTGAAAAGATATTAACCAAAAAATATCTAAAATATTCCATTTTAAGTTAATATTTGAAAAGATATTAACTTAAAAAATATCTTAAGAATCTTTAATAACTAATGCCTAGGATTCCTCAACTTGATTTAAAATTTAAATCAAATATTCAAGTTTAAGTTAGATAAGAAAAATCAGTTGATACAACTAATTTATAACTTAAATAGGAATATTTAATTAATTAAGCTCCAGAAAGAATCTAATTAGTTAAAATTCTATATTTAATTAAATACAAGAAAAATACAAATAGTTTGTCTAGAAATAATATCTAAACTAAAAGTGTTTTTCTTAAAATTAACTTTAAAATATTAAAATGAAAAAAAAAATTTCATATATTTTAAAAGTTAATTATGTTGCTAATTCAATTTTATTAGGTCAAACTAATATAATTAACCTAGTACACTTATTCAAATCAGGCAAATGGGCCTTCACAATTGGGGTAGTTCATGTGAGGGGGTGCTGGGTTCAGTATGTCGTACCCACTTCTATGGCTCCCAACTCTCACACAAGGCCCAAAAGAGAGGAATTTAACCTTAAAATAAATAACTGTTATTAATTGAATAGGTCCAATAACTAGATGGACCTAAATAAAATCTATCATGGTGTGATATTTTATTTAGCAACAACCTATATGCATCTATATTAAAACAAAATAAACATATAGGCTCACACAGGCACACTTTGGATGGATCCTATCATGTTGCTAGGTCATACACAGATGAAAGAAGATTGTAAAATTTACCTGTTACAAATTATTAACTTGACCAAGGGAGCCATCAGATCATTAGATCTGGCAAAAAGTAACCATGGCTATTTGCAATCAAGTAATAATAGGTTTTAAAAACTTACACACAAGCTAAAACCACATACTCCTGCAACAAGGTTAGCTGGATAGTTGGAAGTAGGATTTATTTAATTTTAAATAAATAATTTCGAAAAATAAATAATTAAAAAAAATATATTTTAATTTTCGAATAAAAAAATAAAAAAAATATTTCAATTTCGGAAATAAAAAAAATTTAAATTCGAAATTTAAAAATATTTAAAATTAAACCTACTTTTTGAAAAATTAGGTTTCAACCAACCTAAATATCATTTCAAAATTTGCTAACTACCTTTAAAAATTAAATGTTATTTTAAAAATAAAAATTAAATAAAAATTAGAAAAGATAAATGAAATATCTTTTCAGATTTTAAATTTAATTTAAATAAATAAAATAACAAAATTTAAAAGTTAGCAAAATATCTTACATCTATTTAAAATTACATGATTATAAATATCTTATTTTAAGGTCAAAATATCTAAAAAAAGATTTAATTTTAAAAATATATATATATATAAAATCTGACCTTAACTTTAAAAATAAGATAAGATATAATCAAATTTAAAAATAAGATAGATGTTTAAGCAAGAAGATAGATACTAAATCTATTCAAATTCAAATTACACTAATATCTTGAATTAAATTTAAAAAATATTAAATTAATTCAAAATGATAATTAGAATTGAATTAGGAATAGTAATAGTATATATACAAAACTATACAAAAAATCGGAAGTTAATTCCATGAAAAAGCATGAAAAATCGAAGAAAAATGAAAAAATTGTGAACTGTACGGACAGATTTGCGATCGCAGGAAAATTTCAGCACAGCCCCGATTTTTTCAAATCTTCAAAAATTCATAACTAATTCAAATAAAATCGAAATTGAGTTCTGTAAAAGGCTAACTTGCTTAATTTTTTCCATACTATCCAATAAAAATAATTCCAGAGACAGAATCACAATTATTTTTCACGAAAATTTACAAACATCAATCAATCATAAAATAACACTCAATACAACATGATACCATCCAAAAACAAACAAACAATCGTTTTAAAGTCCAAATTTCATGTAAGTAAATCAATTACCATGGCTCTGAGGCTAGTTGTTGGGAATTATTTTACCAGGATCTTAGATCTACTCACAAGTATGTTGTTTAAACACCCTAAATATGAACTTTCTAAAACGATAAATTAAACACATATAAAGTTAAGAAAACCTTACATTGATGCAGCAGAATTAATGTCTCCTTCCACTCAGATCTCTAACCCTTGAATCCTTTCTGTAGCAGAGTATAATCAAGATCTGAGCCCGAATGTCCTTCTTCTTCAAGTTTGATCCTTCACAGTCTTCCAATCTATGATTGAGTTACTGCTTGCTGTGTGTGGGAACTTACTCTTTCACTAGGGTCACGAAAAAGATGAAGGGAAAAGAGAGAGGGATTTCGGCCAGGTATAGAAAGTGGGGAAGGCTCAGTTTTTCTGAAGAGAGAAATTTCTGTCAGATTACTAATGAAAGCATGTTATGAGACTGAGCCATCACTTTCTATTTATAGGCAACTAATAGGTTTAGGTTAGGATTTATTTGGCATTAAAATAATGAAAATATTAATTTGAAAAATCAACTTAAGTGGCCGGCCATGGTGTGGTATTGGGCCTCACTTAATTTTGCAATTTTACCAAATTTTATCTCTATTTTCTCAAAAACGCCAATTTTCCAATTCTAACCTTTTAAATGCCAAAACTAATTATTTAATAACTAAAATAGATTATTAAATAATGTTGTCATTTAATTTAATTATTAATTAGACATATAAAGTCCATTAATAAATAAATAAACCTAGAAAACTCTTTTCTTTACAATTTCACCCCTGCTTAGTGAAAATTCATAAAATTAGACATAGTCTAACTTTAGAATTATAATTGATCAATCACAAATCAATTAATGAGTCTTACAAGCAGAATGTTCTCAACTAGAATGGGGACCATGGATATATATGCTGAGCTTCCAATAAGTGAACCAAATTTACGAAGTAAATTCCTACTTATTAATTCTTCGTTGAATCCACTCTTAGAACTTAGAATTGCACTCTCAGACTTATATAGAGCATATTGTATGTTCCACGATATCAATATACTATCTCATTTAACCATTGTTATAATCTTATTGTGATTTAAAGATCCTCTATATAGATGATCTACATCGAGATGGGATTTCTTTACCGTTCTCACCCCTCAATGTATTTTGCCCCTTAAAACACTTAGCTACCTGTAAATGGTGTTTAGTGATCTAATAATTAGTCAGTTAAAGAAGAGCTCATCCATTTACTTCTATTTTCTAAGCTCGAAGGGAATCATCACTTGACTTCTATACACAAGTAGAAGCTATAGATTCCTTATTTATGTTCAGCACTCCCACTCAATCATACTATCATGTTCCCAAAATATACGTATCACCCTGACCCAAAAGTAGGCTTAACTAATAAATCTAAAAACATGAATAGCATTCCTGAGTTGAGCCTAAGCATATCAGGATTTAGATTCTTTTAATCTTAAGATCAACTACTGATATTGACTTGGAAAGATATGTATAACGGTAAGTTTGTAATATCTTAACTTAGTTGCAATATCGGTCCAGTCCAATGTATACTCCATACATTCGAAACTAGTATACTTTACTAATGTCCTGGAAAGAACATAACACTTACT
The DNA here is from genome assembly GCF_029168945.1 of Cannabis sativa. Lineage (NCBI taxonomy): Eukaryota > Viridiplantae > Streptophyta > Magnoliopsida > Rosales > Cannabaceae > Cannabis > Cannabis sativa. Next base: position 78,865,384 of record NC_083603.1, on the reverse strand, counting down.
CCAAGTGTAAGTACACATCATCGCTGATTATCACATTAGTGTAAATCCAATAACACTGATGAAACAGGGACCAAAACTTTTGATTCATATGATCACAATCACATTCCACTGTGTTGACGATACTGTAATTGTGAATAAACATATGATCTTGATTTAACTGATTTTGTGTGTATGAATGTAATAAACATATTAAACATATTAAACCATTCTCATGTAAAATTCATGCAAACATCAATCACTTCAAATTTCTTATATTGATAACTAATCAGATTGTAAAGAGTTTTATTTAGGGCATAAAACCCAACAATGAGAGGACTTCTCTGCGAGCAATTCTTCTTCGGATGAAGGAGGAGAAGGACGCCATGGAGTAGGAGCTTTCGGCCGAGGTGGACAGGTTGAAGGAGAAGGTCAATGCCTTGGAGAAAGTCGGTCTCGAGCTTTTCTTTGATTTTTGGAAGCCTAATCCCCTGGCCAACTTTGACTACTTGGGCGATGCTAAGGACATGTACCTTAAGCACTGCGTGGCCCAAGTGGCTTATGGTGGGAACGAGGCAGCTGCTTCAACCCCCGGCCAAGCTGCTTCAACCGCTGGTCAGGCTGCTGATGCTTCTCCTGTTCAAACAACAAATCCTCCTGCTCTAGTTGGCCTAGAAGAACCGAACCAAGAGCCTGGGACTCCAGCTATTCAAACACTTCTTTTTATCTCTTTTTTTTTATATATCTTATTGGCCTCATGACCTTTTCTAAGACATCATGACCGACCAAGCAGTCTTTAAACTTGAAATTATTTTTCATTTAGTACTTAAAATGGTCAACCCGACCTGGTACTTTATTGGTAGTATTTCCTTAAATGTTCTCCATTCCAATACCGTGGTGCTAAAATGAGTTGCATTGTTTCGTCATACTTACCTAATTTGAGAATTATAATTGATTAATCAAAACCAATTACATGAGTCTTACAAGCAATATTATCTCAACTAGTGCGGGGACCATGGGTCTATATAACCGAGCTTCCAATAAGTAGATCAATTTAGCACTAAAATTCACCAACTTATTAATTCTTCGTTGAATCCATGCATAGAACATAGAATTGCACTCTCAATATATATAATGCTCTATATGTTCCACCATATAGATGCATCATTAGTTATTCATTGTTATAATCCTAATGTGATCAATGATCCTCTATATGAATGATCTACACTGTAAAGAGATTAGATTACCGTAACACCCTACTATGTATTTTATCCTTAAAACACTTGACCCAGTATAAATGATATTTCAGCTTATGTGAAATGAGTACTCCACCATTTATGTTCGTTTGGTCAAGCCCGACGGAGATCATCCTTTGCTTACTATTCGCCAGATAGAAGCTATAGATTCCATGTTTATGCTAGCGCTCCCACTCAATTGCACTACCGTGTTCCCAAAATGTACGTATCACCCTGACCTAAAAGTAGGCTTAACTAACAAATCAAAGAACACGAATAGCCTCCTGAGATTGAGCCTAATCATAACAGGATTAAGATCATTTGATCTAGGATCAACTAGGCGATATTGACTTGAATAGATATTACGGTAAGTTTAATGAATCTAAGTCAAAGTTCAATATCGGTCCCTTCCGATGCATACTCCATGCATCCAACCTGAGCTTTACTTTAACCAATGCTTTTGAAAGAACATAGCACTTCTCCAAATGCAAGTAAACTCTGTTGTAGATTATCATATCAGTAAAACCCTATGTCTGATAAATCTAGGAAACTTTATTCACATAGTCATGTTTACTTTCCAATGTGTTGACGACACAATAAACCGGATCAAGTATGTGAAAAGGGTTTCAGATGAATTCATACATTATGTACATATAATCATGAAATAAATCATGTGAACCATGCAACATTAAATGTTATTTCTGATCTATATTAATAAGTAAATCTGATTATATTGAAATGAGTTTTATTTAGGGCATAAAACCCAACAAACTCCCACTTGCACTAATATAAAAAAAAAGTGCGTTTCAAATAATCTCAACACCTTGATATACAAATCAAGTGTAGTAGTAGTAAACTCCTCGTAATAGGATCTAAAAAGTTGAAATAAACACAACCTTTTCTCCACCATTAATCTTCCTTAATCACAAAATCATTGATAATGTGAAATTCCTCTCTATATGTCTACTCTTTTGGGATACTGGATTCTATAGCTTTGGCAACTACTTTTGGTTAATCAGGAAATTAACACTAGTAGTTTAGGCAATTTGGAATGGTGCCAAAAATGTATAGAACTTTCCTTAGACTGAATAAGTACCTTTCCTGTAACTTTAACATTCAGTCCCTCTCTGGTAGACCTAGAGACTTCACATAGGTTTTTACACTTCTCCAAAATCACTATTCCACCCCCAGAGTAATCACCATCTTATCAGAAAGATTTTCTAGCACAAAGGCAAATTTCGAAATCTGATATGGTGTAGTCTAAGAGTTTTAAACACACCCTTATAGACTAACATATAGTTCCTCTTCTTAATCTTAAGATTTACTTGATTGTCTTCCAATGTTCTTCTCCTGGATTAATCTGATACCTACTCATTACTCCCACTCAACAGCAGGTGTCTGGTCTAAGGCATACTAAAGCATGTCTAAGACCTCTCACTGTTGATTTAAGAAATTCTTTCATGGCTTTATCTTTTCTCGAATAGTTGAGACTTTTCCTTAGATAAATAAAATCTATGCCTAAGAAGTTGTGAAGCTTCTATAGATTGCCATTAGAAAGAAAATGCTTCAGCATCTTACTAAAGCAAGTTGCTTGCATTAGAGTAAGTAATTACCAGGTATACCACAAGAAATAGGTTTAGATAAACTCAAACCTATAATACTAGGAACAGGAAGTTTTGTTAAGTCCATAGAATAGACTTATTAACTAAAATTTCCTTTTATGTCCTTGTAATAGAAAACTTTAGGTTATTCCATGTGAATGGATTAAACCATAGTTCTATTGGCTTTTCTTCTTAGTTTCTTATCTTGACAATCCATTACTTATTTAAACTCACAATGGATTTTAAATCACTAGTGTCTCCCAAGTCATAAGAAGGTGAGTTCCTAGAAACTCTCCCACTACGACAAGGTACTATGAATTATGTCTAAGAAAACTAAATGGTGTTGATCTCTTCGGTTGTGACAGGACAACAGAGGCAGTGGGATCATCATATGTCAAATAAGATGATAGAACACTTTTGGAATCAGGAAAAAATATCTCCTTTATTTGCTACTTTATTTTCAGACTTAGTCATTATCTTAGAAAAGTAGTATGTGTTTGAACAAACACTTTCTTATCTATTGACTATGGGATGCTCCACCCCTAATCACTTAGAATAGCTAACAAACCATGGTTAACAGTTCTAACTTTTCTTAAGATTTTGATTAGGTCATCCATGAATCTAGTAATGATTTACATTAAGTATACAACCATTACATCATTCTGAAATTGTATTACCATAGAAGGAATTAGGCAACGACTAGTAACTAATCATCAACATGCAACTCGAAATTTATGGGGAGGTAAGCTTGGATATAATTCAAAAATTAATTTAATGATCTTTGAACTACATATCTACTAACTATTTCTCCACCCCTATTAGTTCGCAAGATCTTTAACCACTTACCTTAATGGTGTTTAACCATTGCTAGAAATTTAAGAAATGTTTCAAACATTTCAAATTTCTTTGTATAAGGTATAATCTAGAGTTATCGTTTTAAGAATACAACAAAAAACTCATATCCACCCCTGAATGTACATCCATCTTCGAATGAGATGAACTACTTTCAGTGGATATAGTGATATTAACTCTTTGCAGAGATTGATCTTGTCAAATCCACTATGAACAAGATACAAATGCCATAGAAAAAAAATGTGGTAGTGTCTTTTGATGACATAGGTTTAGTTACATCAAAGAGTTCTTAGAATACTGCAAGTGGATCCTGGTCACAGAATACCTAACTCATATTCCATACAGTTTTAATCCATTGATAGAAGATGGATATTTAAACACTTGAGAAAGTGTAACTGTATTGTATTCTGGAATTAGAAATATAAGAAAATTTCTATTTGGATTCTAAAATTAAAGTCAAAGACTTAAATTCAACCAAATATAATGAGTAATTCTTTCTTGGACCAGCACTACTAATACAAACTCTAAGTCAGATTTGCCCATACAAGTAGGAGATTTCTAAGATTGAGGATTTATATCAATTGGGAATAGAATTTCGGGATTATAATCATATGCGTCATTTAATTTCTTAAGAGAAAATATAGAATGACATGAAATGATTAATAGACCATTCATTCAATGATATGTTATTGAGCTAATTCGAAATGAATAAGCTAAGAGGAATTAGGATAATTTCGTTTAAAATAAGAATCCAACGATGCTTCGATTAACGAAAGTCAAAGTAATCTTATTTATATAATCTTCTTATTTCATATCGTAAAAATACTAGTCTAAGGTGTCATCAATTGATGAACAGCTAGATGTCGCATATACAATATTTTTCTTTTGAGATCTAACACTATTATGTATGTCTAATGGTGAAAATCCACTAGGGATTTATCTCATTAGATAAACAAGCCAAGTTAGACCAACAATGAAGATTCGAAATTAAACTACAACTCAATAACAGAAAATAACATGGTTCAATATAAATTCATACACAATTCAGAAATTATAAACATATAGCAAGTAGGAATGACAAGTGAAAATACTAAAACTTACAGTCCTGAAAAATTTCCAAGGTTTTCAACAAACTGATATAAGTGTCCCGTTTAGGCGAGAGTCAAAGCTACCATCCATTGAATAGAGTTGTCAGCTCATCTAAACATTCTAGCAACATTTTATTCGATCAAGATTGGAATTCAGCGTTGTCCCGTTTAGGCGAGAGTCAAGGCAATTCTATCTTATGAGCTTCCACCATTGTTTCACAATTTGCAAGTCAAATATGGTCGCCACCATTAGGGTGATCCATACCATATAAAACACTTAGAAACTACTTATCTTTCGAGATTAAACGGTGCGAAATTGCTAATGAACGTTCCTCCATTAGGGAGGATTACTCACTAAAACAAACGCGATGTAAAACCAACAATGGAGATCGAATATCTTAATAATAAAGCTCATTATTTAAAGAGATTTGTATTTTCTTTGATTCTCTTTATTTAATCTGTTTATTTTAAATATATATTTATTTAATTAAAATTTCCAATTTAGAATGAAAAATTCTAAATATAAATTTTAATTTAATATTTATAAATTTTACTTAGATGGACATGAAAATAACATGAATTATTTCCATCTTAGTAATAACTTCCAATAAATATTTAGAAAAATATTCAATTTAAGTTGTTACAACGTATTCCAGGACCTTTCGAGATTCTCGAGAAGATAGGTCAAGTGGCATACCGGTTAGCGTTGCCTCCAGCTCTTTCAGTAGTTCACAACGTATTCCATGTCTCTATGTTGAGAAAATACATTTTAGATCCTTCTCATATACTCAGTTATGAGAGCCTTGAACTACAGCCAGATATGACTTATGAAGAACAGCCAGTGCAGATCCTGGATAGAAAGGATAAAGTCCTTCGGAATAAGACCATAGCATTGGTCAAGGTACTCTGGAGAAACAACAAGGTGGAGGAAGCCACCTGGGAGCTAGAGTCAGATATGAGAGCTCAATATCCAGAGTTGTTTAGGTTAGATTTCGAGGACAAAATCCTTTTAAGGGGGGAATAGTTGTAAAGACCGCTTAGTTTAATTTAGAAATTAGCAGTTAATTATGTTTAATTATGCAACATTATTTATAGATATTTAAATAACTAATTATGCTGTTATTATTGAATTTTGAAATGCATTTTATGTCATATAGTGAATTTCATAATTTTGTATTTTCAATGCCCGGTAACATGGAACTTGGTGTTTGGCTCAGTAAAATCACAACTTAGTATGTTAGTATTGTGGGACGGTTATCTACACACTGGGAATGTCGGGATTGGTCGAGAATTTAGAATTTCCCAAAATACCCTTTAGTACCCTTGTATGTTATTTTAGTGTGGAGGGGCAAAATGGTCATTTTGCCCCATTGTTATTTTGTCCTTTTGTGGATTTAGTGTGATTTGAATATGTGACTATGTGACACTTGTATTGGCTGAAATGAGTAAATGTAATCTTTTTATTTTATTTTTACAAAATTGGAAAAGTTAGAAAATTCAAGAATTGCTTTTCTCTCTTCCTCTCTCTTTCGGCCATTCCTTGGGCAGCTGAAGTTTAAGTTATTTTTTGCATTTTCCAGCAAGGATCTTCTTGATTTTGAGGTGCTTAAACTCTAGGTAAATTCTTGTAGCTTTTTCTTTGGTTTTCTTGAGTTTTTAGGGAAAAGGATGAAGTTGCATGCTTAATTTGGTTGTCTTGCTGCTGTTAGTTGTTGCTGTTGTTTTTGTGATTAAGATGTTGAATTAAGTGAGTTAGATAGGTTGAAATGCATGCTAGTTACCCTTGTTCTAGTTTGAGAATTTTTGGTTCAAAAGCTATGGTTTTTCAAAGTGAAAATGTGAGTTTTGTTGCTGTGTTTGTTGGGATCGATTTCCTGTGTTTTTTGCAGTTTCTATATGCATGATTATGTAGTTTTAATCAAGTTTTGATGCATGTTTATTAGATTTAACCAAGTTTGAGTTTTGAACTCAAAGCTTGGAGCTTTAATGTTGGATTTTGATTTTATGCATGAAGCTTTGTTTTATCACTTGGAAAATGTTTATTGGGGTCTAATTAGCAGGTCTGGAAAGTTTGGTTGAGTTTGGAAATGTTTTGGTTGGAGAATTGATTTTTGTGGGTTTTCTGGGTAAAATCGGCTAACTGGTTTTACACTGCTTGTAAAACCGGTGACCCGGATTTTGCATTAGGGTGTGAAACTGATTTTTCTCAACTTGTCGTTTCGTGCTAGTTTCGGGTTTTCAGGCAGATTGTTCCCTGCTATTTTGGGGTATTTTTGTATTAAGTTACAGTAGGTTAAGTTTGGTTTTTAAACCTTTGCCTCGGTTGTGATTTAGCGTGTCACTTATCGGTGTTGTGATTTTTACGGTTTAGGAGCCTGTAATTCACTGAGCTGATAGTTCCACTCAGGTTGACCGGCACACCTGAATTCGGAATTGAGGTAAGATTAGTATAACAGTATGGATATGTATTACATGTTTAGCGTATATGTTGGGAAGCCTGTTAGATTACATTAGATATGTATGTTGGCTTCGTACCATCCGACCATATCACATCGGTTAGGCTAGAGTATGACTAGCAACTGGAGTATGACCAGTATACCGAGTATAGGCTGATTCTAGGGTTGGTGGTACTGTGCTATTTGACTGTATCACATCGGTTAGGCTAGAGTATGACCAGTGAACCGAGTATAGGCTGATACTGTAACACATCGGTTAGGCTAGAGTATGACTAGCAGCTGGAGTATAACCAGTGAACCGAGTATAGGCTATTACTTGTCAATAGTACCGTCGTACAAACGTTCGGGACTCAGTATCGTGTGGGACACGGCAGTTAGGGTTATGCTCAGGGGTATAGGCGTCTGATCATAACCCGGGATTTATGTATGATTATGATTTATGCTTTTCTTACTGAGTCTGTCGACTCACAGTGCTATGTTTATGTGTAGGTAAGGGCAAGGCCAAGGCTGAGGAACCGTGAGAGCGAGTCGATGAAGATTGTACATGTCGGGGCGGTTAGGCCTGGAGCGTACGATCCTCGGGACAGCAGTGCTTTTTGTAATTAGTTGCTAGGCGACAAGTATTTTGTATTAGGCTGTAAACTTTGTAAAGTGTTTTGTAATCGGGATCCCGAGTATTTTTTTATAAAATATTTTATAAGTTTAATTAAAAAGCAAAAAATTTAATTAATCACGATTTCCATAAACCTCGTTGATTAGCAACGAGCTGCACAGTACGTTTAAAAATCACGTAATACGCCTATGCTAGTTAGGGTGTTACAGAAAATCTCTGGCATTTGTCACACTTCTTAACATAGGCTCTCGAATCTTCAATCATCGTTGGCCTGCCTTAAAATTTTCTTGGATAACCTCTGTCCGACGGCGTAATTTCCACAGAATCCGTCGTGAACTTTAGATAGGAGTCGTGCAGCTTCATCTTGTGTGACACATCTGAGTAATGTCATTTAGAATCCTCTTCTGTACATGACCCCTTCTGCTATGATATACCGTGCTGCCTTCCTTCTCATTTTCCGAGCTTCATTTCGGTTATCTGGGAGCTCCCCAGAGTAGAGGTAGGCTGCTATTGGCGTCATCCAGTTTGGGGATGTGTCGATCATTTCAGTTTCTTCCGTGCCAGTGATGCTAGGCTTTTCAAGGAACTGGATAGGGACCAAGTTTGCCTTGTCACTTACATTGTTGCTTGCCAATCGAGCTAACGCGTCTGCCGTTGTATTTTCTTCTCTTGGAATTTTTCTGAGATCGTAGTTTTGAATTGTGCGAGTAGGTCGTGTATTTTGCTAAGATATGCTATCATCTTTTCTCCTCGAGCCTCGTATTCGCCGGATACATGATTTACCAACAGTTGCGAGTCACTGTAGATTTCAATGTGTTTGGCCTTCTTTTTCGGGCTAGCTTAAGTCCAGCGATTAGAGCCTCGTATTCGGCTTAGTTATTAGATGCCTTGAATCTGAATTTAATCGCAACGTGCAGGTGTTGCCCCCCACGCGTGATGAGGGCAATTCCTACACCAGACATGTGATTTGTTACCGACCCATCCACATGTAGTTTCCAGGTCAGTTTGTCTTCATTGTTACTTGGCTGAGGTACTGGCTCGAGATTGCTTTCTAGTATGCTTTCTTCTTTGCCTGTGCATTCTACCACAAAGTCGGCCAAGGCTTGGCCTTTGATTGCTCTTCAAGGTTGGAAGTTGATTTCGTACTGTCCCAATTCTACCGCCCACTTAAGTAACCGTCCAGAGGCATCTGGCTTTTGCAGTATTTGTCGTAGTGGTTGGTCGGTGTATACTCGAACAAGATGAGCCTAGAAATAAGGCCTCAGCCTCCTTGTTGGTAAAATAAGGTAGTAGGTGAGCTTTTCTATCAACGGATATCGGCCCTCGGCCTCGATGAGTCTTTTTCTAATGTAATAGACTGGGTGTTGTACGCTGTTCTCTTCTCTGATCAGTAGGACACTCACGACATGCTCTGTGACAGCTAAGTATATCCCCAGCTCCTCGCCGTCCAAAGGTTTAGAAAGTACGGGAGGTTTTGCAAGCTGTGCCTTTAGATCTTGAAAAGCTCTTTCACATTCTTCTGTCCACTCAAACTTTTTGTTTCCTCGCAGGATGTTGAAGAATGGAACACATTTGTCCGTTGATTTTGACACGAATTTGCTGAGTGCGGCGATTCGACCAGTTAGGCTTTGCACTTCTTTAGTTTTTGTTGGTGAGTTCATATCTAGGAGGGCTTGAATTTTTTCTGGATTGGGTTCAATGTTGGGTTTTGTGCCCTAAATAAAATCCATTTCAATATAATCAGATTTACTTATTAATAAAGATCAGAAATAACATTTTATGTTGCATGGTTCACATGATTTATTTCATGATTATATATATAATGTATGAATTCTATTTAAGTCCAGAACATATGAATTGTTAAAGATTATAGTGATGTCAGCACAGCGGAATATAATCTTAATTATATGTTCGAAAGTTCATTGCCTGATTTGTCAGTTCACTGGATTTAGACTGACATGGTATAATCAGCGATAGATATTCTTACACCTTGGAAAAGTGTTATGTCCTTTCCAGGACATTGGCAAAGTTTACCAGTATCGGATGTATGGAGTATACATCAGAAGGGACCGATATTGAACTTTGATTAGATATATTAGAATTTACCGTAATATCTATTCAATTCAATATCACCTGTTGATCCTAGATCAAATGATCTTAATCCGGATATGATTAGGTTCAATCTCAAGAGTGTTATTCGTGTTCTTTGATTTGTTAGTTAAGCCTACTTTTGGGTTAGGGTGATACGTACATTTTGGGAACACGGTAGTGCAATTGAGTGGGAGCGCTAACATAAATATGGAATCTATAGCTTCTATCTGGCGAATAGAATGTAAATGATGATTTCCTTCGAGCTTAACCAAATGAAAATAAATGGTGGAGTACTCATTTCACTTAGCTTATCATTTATACAGGGTTAAGTGTTTTAAGGATAAAATACATAGTAGGGTGTTACGGTAATTTAATCCCTTTACAGTGTAAATCATCTATATAGAGGATCATTGATCAAATTAGGATTATAACAATGGATAACTAATGACGTATCTATATCGTGGAACATTTAGAGCGTTCTATATGACTGAGAGTGCAATTCCAAGTTCTAAGAGTGGATTCAATAAGGAATTAATAAGTTAGGGAATTTACTTGGTGAATTCGGTTCGACTTATTGGAAGCTCGGTTATATAGACCCATGGTCCACATACTAGTTGAAACCATACTGCTTGTAAGACTCAGTTAATTGATTTAATTAATCAATTATAATTCTAAAGTTAGACTATGTCTACTTTATGAATTTTAACTAAGCAAGGGCGAAATTTTAAAGAAAAGAGATTCTAGGTTTATTTATTAATTAAGATACTTTATATGTCTAAATTAATAAATATATTAAATGGAAATATTATTTAATAATTATTTTTAAGTTATTAAATAATTAGAATTGGCATTTGAATGGTTAAATTAGAAAATTGGCATTTTTGAGAAAATGGGAATGCAAAATAACAAAATGGGAAAGTTGCAAAGTGAGGCCCAATTTCCTTATATGGGCCGCCCACTATGCAAGAGGTTTACCATTTTATTTTTTCCATTATTTTTAATGCCACACAATTCTAACCTAAACCTAGAGGGCATTTTATAAATAGAAAGTAATAGCTTCAGGAAACAACACACAATTGCATCTCATTCTTTTCAGAGTGAATTCTTGAGCCACCACTTTCCTCTCTCTTTTCTTCTCTTCAATATTTCGAAATCCTTGAGTGAATGAGTAGTGCCCACACACATCAAGTGGTACCTCAATCATAGTACATAAGACTATGGAAAATCATCATCAAAGAAGGAGAGAAACAGATCCAGATTCAGATATTGATTATGCTCTGCTACAGAAAGGAATCAAGGGCTAGAGATCTGAATGGAAGGAGTCATTATATTCTGCTGCACCCAATGTAAGTTTTTCTTAAACTCTTATGTGTTTATTTTCATTGTTTTAGAATTCATATTAGGATGTTAATAAAATATACTTGGTAGTAAATCTAGATCCTTGTAAAATATTTCCAACAACTGGTATCAGAGCCATGGTAATGATTTGCTTTCATGTAATATGAATTAAAACGATGTTTTATATATTTTGTGTTGATTTGGATGGTTTCATGTTGGTTTATGTGCTTATCTGATGAATGTATATGTTGTACGAATTTTTTCCGTAAAAAATATTTTTTCTATTTTTGAAAATATTTTATTTGGATTCCTTGTGAAAAATTAGGCAATTTTTTGGAAGATTGGAAATCATGGCTGCTGCATGTAGCCTATCCTGGCGGTCCCCTACAAATTACGAATTTTGTGGGTTTTTTCCCCAAAAATCCAATTTTTTATGGGATTGTTTCCCAAAATCTAATATTTCCAATTTTAGATTTTTCCAATTTGAAATATTTCCAATTTTAAATATTTCCATTTGGAATATTTCTAATTTTAAATATTTCCTAGTATGGTCCGATTTAAAAATTTGTTAACTTCTTTAATATTTATATATTATTTAATTATAAGATTAAATATTTTGATATTTAACATATTTTAAATTAAAAGATAATTTTATCTTTTTATTTAAAATATTATATTAAAATTATCTTATATGACAAATTAAATAATTAATAAATTTGAAATTAACATAGATATTTTTATAGATACACTTATCATAATATTTTCAAATTCAAAATTTGTTATTTTGTTAAATATTTAATTATTTATAAATTATAAGTTTTAAAATGATATTTTTCTATTATATATCATTTTTTTTCTTAATGGAAATTTATAAATCATATCTTGAATATTTAAATAACTTAGATATTTTGTAGAAATTTGAATATTGCTTAATTTGATATATTTTGTCATATAATTATGGTAATTATTATTTATTGATTATTTTATTCCTAAAATAATAATTATCTAACCAAATCTATTTTAAAATTTGTTTATTTTATTAAATTATAAGATTTGAAAGTGATATTGAAGATTCTTTCTTTCAAATCATTGATCTTATTAGATTTTTAATTTAATTTGATTCAAATAAACCTAGATATTTTAAAATTAGTTTCCTTTATTTTCAGATTTAAAGTTTGTTTTAACAACTCTAAATTTTTAAAATTTATTTGGTTAATTAAGAATAATAATTTAATTATATTAATATCTTATTTCACATCTGTTACGTGGACAATGTTTGTTTATTTATTTATATTGTTTATTCAAAAAAAAAATTAACAAACCTATTATTTATTTGATCTAAATTGCTATGATTAACTTGTTGACAGATCCAATGATCTGATTTTAGTCATAGTCCAATTGTCAATAGATCTTATAAATAATTTGTAACAGGTAAATTTAGTACTTCTTTCATCTGTGTAAACCTAGTAACATGATAGGGCCCATCCAAATCATTTGACATGTGTGAGCCTATATATTTGCTAATGGGCTTAGATGCATATAGGAAGTTCATTTAAGTTTTACTAAGTAAATGGACTACGTTGCTAAAATAAAATTTGACATAAGTAATTTTATTTAGGCCCAATTAGATTTGGGCTTATTCAATGAATAACAATTGTTTATTGTAATGTTAAAATCCTCTCTTTTGGGCCTTGTGTGAGAGTTGGGGGCCAATAGAAGTGGGTACGACATACTGAACCCAGCTCCCCCTCACATGAACTACCCCAATTGTGAAGGCCCATTTTCCTTATTTAAATAATTGTATTAGGTTAATTATATTAGTCGAACCTAATTAAAATTTAATTAGCAATATAATTAACTTTTAAAATATATGAAATTTATTTTTCATTTTAATATTTTAAAGTTAATTTTAGAAAAACACTTAGTTAATGATATATATTCTAGATAGTTATTTCTACTACTAATTATTATTTCTAATATTGATTAGGAAAATATCATTGATTGTGAAATTAATTGTTTCAAAATTAATTTTGGTACAATCTAAGTTTAGAATATTTTCCTAGTATTAAACTAGAATTAATAATTAAGTTTCCTCTATACTTAATTATTTATTTCTTGAATTTAATACATTTAGGTGCCGTTTGATAACACTTTTGTTTTCTAATTTTTTAATCACAAAATGCGTTCTATAACCACTTTTGTTTTTCAATTTTAAAAACAGAAAACAAAAGTGTGTGTTGCAAAGTTAATTTTCATTTTCATTTTTTTTATTTTATTTACGTCGGGTCTAGGTCCGGGTTCAAGTCACAGGCCGGTTCAGTGTCAGGGCCATGAGAGGATTTGGGTCCGAGTTTAATTGAAGTCCAAGATATTGATTAAGAAAAAAAGACTGTTTAAAAAAATATTGAAAGTGATTTTTTTTGTTTTTAAAATTTTGATTTCTAATTATAAAATTGAAAAGTAAAAATAGTTTTATAGAACATGTTTTTGAAAAATATTTTCACTTTTTCACTTTTAAAAACAGAAAACTGATTAAAAAAGTGTTACCAAACGCCACCTTAATTAAATTGAAAATTCAATATCTAAGTTGATTTTCATCATGATACTTAAATATTGTTATTTTCGTGTTATTTAATTAAAGTTGAAAATTATCTTAAGTTTGGAATCTTATTTCAGAATAACTTAAATTTGAATAATTTTCGAAATATATTTTATTTTATTTTACTAATCTTTTTCCCACAATTTCGAAATTGCATTTCTTAAATGAAGAAATTTCGAATTTTATTTAAAAAAATAGATTAAAGTTGAAAATTATTTATTTTAATTTTGGACCAACTTAAATCAATGATTTTTTCATTTAAGGATTAATTAAAACAAATGAACTAAAATATATTGTAATTAGAAATTGAATTAATTAGTCAATGAAAGTCTAGATAGATATTATCTGTTTTGCTTGAAGTATTTTTCTAGTGTATTTAATTAAATAGAAAATTAATATTTAAGTTGATTCTTAATTATGATACTTAAATATTTGAAATTTTTCTTAAATATTTAATTAAATAGGAAAATTATAATTTTGTTGTAAATTAATTTTATTAATTAATTTTGGGCCAACATAAAATTAAGATATTTTTTCCAGGATTTATTTTATTTTATTTTAAAGCATTTTCGAAAGTAGTATTCTTATACACTTCATTTTTCGAAATGTAATATATATTTATAGAAAATTAAATTTGAGTTGTAAATTAATTTAATTAATTTTGAAACAACTTAAATTGAATAATTTTCTAAATATTTATTGGAAATTATTACTAAGATGGAAATAATTCACGTTATTTTCATATCCATCTAAGTATAATTTATAAATATTAAATTAAAATTTATATTTAGAATTTTTTTTTATTCTAAATTGGAAATTTTAGTTAAATAAATATATATATTTAAAACAAATAAATTAAAATCAGTTTCAGAAGAAAATACAACTTGCTTTAAATAATGAGCTTTATTATTAAGACATTCGATCTCCATTGTTGGTTTTACATAGCTTTTGTTTTAGTGAGTAATCCTCCCTAATGGAGGAACGTTCATCAGCAAGTTAGCACCGTTTAATCTCGAAAGATAAGTATATTTGTAAGTGTTTTATATGGTATTGATCACCTTGATGGTGGCGACTGTGTTTGACTTACAAAATATGAAACAATGGTGGAAGCTCATAAGATAGAATAGCCTTGACTCTCTCCTAGACGGGACAACGCTGGATTCCAATCTTGATCGAATAAAAGGTTGCTAGAATGTTTATCATTTTAGATGAGCTGACAACTCTATTCAATGGATGGTATCACTGACTCTCGCCTAAACGGGACACTGATATCAATTTGTTGAAGACCTTGGAAATTATTTAGGGCTGTATGTTTTAGTATTTTCACTTGTCATTCCTACTTGCTTTATGTTTAATAATTTCTGAATTGTGTTTGAATTTATATTGAACCATGTTATTTTCTGTTATTAAATTGTAGTTTAATTTCGAATCTTCATTGTTGGTCTAACTTGGTTTGTTTTTCTAATGAGCTAAATCCCTAATGGATTTTCACCATTAGAAAAACATAATAGTGTTAGATCTCGAAAGATAAATATTGTATATGCAACATCTAGCTTTTCATCAATTGATGACACCTTAGACTAGTATTTTACAATATGAAACAAGAAGATTGTATAAGTAAGATTACTTTGACTCTCGCTAATCGGAGCATCGTTGGATTCTTATTTAAAACGAAATTATCCTAATTCCTCTTTGCTTATTCATTTCGAATTAGCGCAATGACATATTATTGGATGAATGGTCTATAAATTATACAAAGTCATTCTATATTTTCTCTTAAGAAATTAAATGACGAAGATGATTATATTCCCAAAATTCTATCCCGAAATGATATAAATCCTCAATCTTAGAAATCTCCTACTTGTATGGGCAAATCAACTTAGAGTTAAATTAGTAGTGGTGGTCCAAGAAAGAATTACTCATTATACAGTTACACTTTCACAAGTAACCATTTTCTTTCAATGGATTCAAATGGTATGAGTTGAGTATTCTGTGACCAGAATCGACTTGCACTATTCTAAGAACTCTTTGATGTAACTAAACTTAAGTCATCAAAAGATACAACCACATATTTTATAAATCTATGTCATTTGTATCTTGTTCATAGTGGTTTTGACAAGATCATTCTCTACAAAGAGTTAATATGCCTATATCCACTGAAAGTATAATCATCCCATTCATAGATGGATGTACATTCAGGGGTGGATATGAGTTTTCGTTGTATTCTTAAAACGATCACTCTAGATTTTACCTTATGCAAAAGAAATTTGAAATGTTTGAAAAATTTCATGAATTTCTAGCAATGGTGGAAAACCATTAAGGTAAGTGGTTAAAGATCTTGCGAACTGATAAGGGTGGAGAAAAAGTTAGTAGATATGCAGTTCAAAGATCATTAATTTGATTTTTGAATTATATCCAAACTTACCTCCCCAGAAATTCAATTTGCATATTGATAATTAGTTACTAGTCGTTGCCTAAATCCTTCTATGGTAATACAATTTTAGAATGAGGCAATGGTTGTATACTTAATGTAAATCATTACTAAATTCATGGATGACCTAATCAAAATCTTAAGAAAAGCTAGAACTGCTAACCTTGGTTTGCATGTTTGTTAGTTATTCTAAATGATTAGGGGTGGACCATCCCATAGTCATTAGATAAGAAAGTGTTTATTTAAACAAATACTACTTTCTAAGAAAATGACTAAGTATGAAAATAAAGTAGCAAATAAAGGAGATACTTTTTTCTTGATTCCATAAGTGTTCTATCATCTTATTCTTTTCCAGATGATCCCACTGCCTCTGTTGTCTTAACACAACCGAAGAGGTCAATACCATTTAGTTTTCTTAGACACAATTCACGGTACCTTGTCGTAGTGGGAGGGTTTCTAGGAACTCACTCTTCTTATGACTTGGAAGACACTAGTGATTAAAATCCATTGTGAGTTTAAACAAGTAATGGATTGTCAAGATAAAAAACTAAGAAGAAAAGCCAAGAGAACTATAGTGTGATCCATTCACTTGGAGTAACCTAAAGTTTTCTATTACAAGGACATAAAAGGAAATTTTTGTTAATAAGTCTATTCAATGGACTTAACAAAACTTGTTGTTCCTAGTATTATAGGTTTGAGTTTATCTAAACCTATGGCTTGTGGTATACCTAGTAATTACTTACTCTAATGCAAGCAACTTACTTTAATAAGATGCTGAAGCATTTTCTTTCCAATGACAATCTATAGAAGCTTCACAACTTCTAAGCATAGATTTTATTTATCTAAGGAAAAGTCTCAACTATTCCAGAAAAGATAAAGCCATGAAAGAATTTCTTAAATCAACAGTGAGAGGTCTCAGATATGCTTTTTTATGCCTTAGACCAGACACCTGCTGTTGAGTGGGAGTAATGAGTAGGTATCAGATTAATCCAGGAGAGGAACAATGGAAGACAATCAAGTAAATCTTAAGATTAAGAAGAGGAACTATATGTTAATCAATAAGGGTGTGTTTAAAACTCTTAGACTACACCACATTAGATTTCAAGACTTGCCTTAGTGCTAGAAAGTCTGCTGATAAAATGGTGATTACTCTGGGGGTGTAGTGATTTTGGAGAAGTGTAAAAACCTATCAAAAGTCTCTTAGTCTGCCAGAAAGAGACTGAATGTTAAAGGTGCAAGAAAGGTACTTATTCAATCTAAGGAAAGTTCTATACATTTGTGGCACCGTTCCAACTTGCCTTAACTACTAGTGTTACTTTCTGAATAACCAAGAAGTAGTTGCCAAAAGTATAGAATCCAGTATCCCAAGAGAGTAGACATATAGAAAGGAATTTCACATTATCAAGGATTTTGTGATTAAGGAAGAGTAATGGTGGAGAAGATTGTGTTTAATTCAACCTGTCAGATCCTATTACGAGGAGTTTACTACTATTACACTTGATTTGTATATGAAGGTGTTGCGATTATTTGAAATGCACATTTGTTTTATATTAGTGCAAGTGGGAGTTTGTTGGGTTTTGTGCCCTAAATAAAACCCATTTCAATATAATCAGATTTACTTATTAATAAAGATCAAAAATAACATTTTATGTTGCATGGTTCACATGATTTTTTTCATGATTATATGTATAGTGTATGAATTCTATTTAAGTCCAGAACATATGAATTTGTTAAAGATTATAGTGATGTCAGCACAGTGGAATATAATCTTAATTATATGTTCGAAAGTTTATTCCCTGATTTGTCAGTTCACTAGATTTCGACTGACATGGTATAATCAGCGATAGGTACACCTTGGAAAAGTGTTATGTCCTTTCCAGGACATTGGCAAAGTTTACCAGTATCGGATGTATGGAGTATACATCCGAAGGGGCCGATATTGAACTTTGATTTGATATATTAGAATTTACCGTAATATCTATTCAATTCAATATCACATGTTGATCCTAGATCAAATGATCTTAATCGTGATATGATTAGGTTCAATCTCAAGAGTGTTATTCGTGTTCTTTGTTTTGTTAGTTAAGCCTACTTTAGGGTCAGGGTGATACGTACATTTCGGGAACACGGTAGTGCAATTGAGTGGGGGCGCTAACATAAATATGGAATCTATAGCTTCTATCTGGCGAATAGAAAGTAAAGGATGATTTCCTTCGAGCTTAACCAAACAAAAATAAATGGTGGAGTACTCATTTCACTTAGCTTAAATTGTTGGAATATATTTTACCAGGATCTTAGATCTACTCACAAGTATGTTGTTTAAACACCCTAAATATGAACTTTCTAAAATGATAAATTAAACACATATAAAGTTAAGAAAACCTTACATTGATGCAGCGGAATTAATGTCTCCTTCCACTCAGATCTCTAACCCTTGAATCCTTTCTGTAGCAGAGTATAATCAAGATCTGAGCCCGAATGTCCTTCTTCTTCAAGTTTGATTCTTCACAGTCTTCCAATCTATGATTGAGTTACTGCTTGCTGTGTGTGGGCACTTACTCTTTCACTAGGGTCACGAAAAAGATGAAGGAGAAAAGAGAGAGGGAATTCGGCCAAGGTATAGAAAGTGGGGAAGGCTCAGTTTTCTGAAGAGAGAAATTTCTATCAGATTACTAATGAAAGCATGTTATGAGACTGAGCCATCACTTTCTATTTATAGGCAACTACTAGGTTTAGGTTAGGATTTATTTGGCATTAAAATAATGAAAATATTAATTTGAAAAATCAACTTAAGTGGCCGACCATGGTGTGGTATTGGGCCTCACTTAATTTTGCAATTTTACCAAATTTTATCTCTATTTTCTCAAAAACGCCAATTTTCCAATTCTAACCTTTTAAATGCCAAAACTAATTATTTAATAACTAAAATAGATTATTAAATAATATTGTCATTTAATTTAATTATTAATTAGACATATAAAGTCCATTAATAAATAAATAAACCTAGAAAACTCTTTTCTTTACAATTTCACCCCTGCTTAGTGAAAATTCATAAAATTAGACATAGTCTAACTTTAGAATTATAATTGATCAATCACGAATCAATTAATGAGTCTTACAAGCAGAATGTTCTCAACTAAAATGGGGACCATGGATCTATATGCTGAGCTTCCAATAAGTGAACCAAATTTACCAAGTAAATTCCTACTTATTAATTCTTCGTTGAATCCACTCTTAGAACTTAGAATTGCACTCTCAGACTTATATATAGCATATTGTATGTTCCACGATATCAATATACTATCTCATTTAACCATTGTTATAATCTTATTGTGATTTAAAGATCCTCTATATAGATGATCTACATCGAGATGGGATTTCTTTACCGTTCTCACCCCTCAATGTATTTTGCCCCTTAAAACACTTAGCTACCTGTAAATGGTGTTTAGTGATCTAATAATTAGTCAGTTAAAGAAGAGCTCATCCATTTACTTCTATTTGCTAAGCTCGAAGGGAATCATCACTTGACTTCTATACACCAGTAGAAGCTATAGATTCCATATTTATGTTCAGCACTCCCACTCAATCATACTATCATGTTCCCAAAATATACGTATCACCCTGACCCAAAAGTAGGCTTAACTAATAAATCTAAGATCATGAATAGCACTCCTGAGTTGAGCCTAAGCATATCGGGATTTAGATTCTTTTAATCTTAAGATCAACTACTGATATTGACTTGGAAAGATATGTGTAACGGTAAGTTTATAATATCTTAACTTAGTTGCAATATCGGTCCAGTCCAATGTATACTCCATACATTCGAAACTAGTATACTTTACTAATGTCCTGGAAAGAACATAACACTTGCTCCAAGTGTAAGTACACATCATCGCTGATTATCACATTAGTGTAAATCCAATAACACTGATGAAACAGGGACCAAAACTTTTGATTCATATGATCACAATCACATTCCACTGTGTTAACGATACTGTAATTGTGAATAAACATATGATCTGGATTTAATTGATTTTGTGTGTATGAATGTAATAATCATATTAAACTTATTAAACCATTAGCATGTAAAATTCATGCAAACATCAATCACTTCAAATTTCTTATATTGATAACTAATCAGATTGTAAAGAGTTTTATTTAGGGCATAAAACCCAACAAACTCCCACTTGCACTAATATAAAACAAACTGCGCAAATAGGTCAATCTGATGTCTTGATCTTCAGATCAATTGTAGTATATTTGAATCCACCCAAACATCTGGAAACTAGTTCATAAAAATTCTTATGAAACATCCTTTACTATCTGCTTTACTCATCGAGGGATACTGAAATCTTTACTGTTTTAAAAGTACATCTGAATTAACAGAAGACATATCTCTCATATTTTAAAATATGTAATTGAGATAATACAGTGTAGACTTTTCTTCAGTGATATAACTTTCTGGTATTTTCGAATAGACCAAGTTATAGTTCTTCTCTGGTAGAGCTTGAATTATTATACAATAATTCCTCCACCCCCAAAGTAAGCACCATCTCAAGAATTTCGAAATTAGATGGTGAGATACAAAGACAACTGATACACAGTTCCTTAATATCTGACATACAGATCACTTTTATAAATCTTTCTTGAATATCTTCTAATGTTCCTTATTTGATTACATCTCAGATAGCTCCCACTCAATTGCAGATGTCTGGTTAAATAATACTTTTAACCTCTGATTGTTTGGAGAGTTACCTAGTTGTGACTTTTGTATTAGTCTAAAACTTTAAGTCAAGACTAAGTCATCAACATAGCAGACTAGTATTTGAAGTGAAAAATACATGCCAGAGATAAAGTAATCAAAATTAAGATACCATCAAAATTTTATGAGGATTAAGAATTCTTGGTTCAAGTCATTTGAATGGACTGAACTAGAGTTCTTTATCTTATTTTCATAATTCTGATAAGCTATTCCTATTCATGTGAATGGTTAGATTTGCTTTTCAGTAATGTTCTTAAGTACCTATCACAAGTATCAACCTAATGAAGATGGGTATAGAACTTTAAAATTCTCCCACTCAATTAAGGTGGTGTGAAACTTTAACAAAGAACTTTCAAAGGTATCAAACTTTTACTTACAACAGTAAAACGAAATGGAACATACAATCAAGATCAAGAATTTATATTGACAATAGCTGACTCATTATATTACTTCTATATTTAAAAAAGATATGTGTTTCATAGGGAATTGTGGAATAGACTCCACCCCTAAGAATATACATATAGGGTACTATGGATAACCTCCACCCCTAAGTATATAGAGATTATGATCCACCCCTAAAGGTTTTAAAGATCATGATTCTCTAAGTGTGATAGAGTTTATGTGGAGTTGAATACTATCCAGAGTTCATTAGATATAAAAGATCGTTGAACTGCATAGTTTTCTTAACTTTTCTCCACCCCTATCAGATCATAAGATCCTTTTATTAAACAAATTCTTAATAATTGTATGAGAATGAACAATTATTGATAAACATAGAAATAATTTCTAGTGTTTATATAATATAACTCTATGAAGAGTTGAAAATATTATAGAATTTGCATCAATAATAAAAACACTTATACATAGAAACATACAAATATAATGTGGTAATAATAGATGAAGATAAAATAAATGAAGCTCAATCTCATAATTTGCAATGGTGATTTCGAAAATTAGAAACTTTATTAATAAAAAAAATGTATTGCAACAATATGAGAGAAACAGGGATAAATATCCCTAACTAAAATTTGAAATCCAAATTGTCTTTAAACTAAAACAATTAATTCAAAAAATAAATTGAAGAGCTTCATCTTCATCTGGACGATTTCACCCTTGGTCCAGCTTGCTGATCCAACTCATCTGAGTTCAAGTAGCTTGGCCTATAAGAAGAAGGAAACAAATAAACAAAGTTAGTCCAGAATCATAAATCCAGTTGGATAATAATTCACTAAAACTCTTAAAGTTTATAAATGGAAATACCTTGTTTCTTTGCAAGAAGTTTAGGACACTGGGGTTTCCAATGACCTTTCTCATTGCAGTAGAAACACTTTCCTTTAAGTGTAGCATCACCAGAAGGAGCAGCCTTTTTATTCTTCATGGCTATAGTTCGCTTCTTGGTGTTGTTCCACTTCCTCTTCGATCTGGGCTTTGAAGCAGAGGCAACATTTGCTTCAGGTTTTATCGTCCCATTACCATTCCCAGGATTGTGAGGTTTACTCCCTTTCTTCTTGGGTCCTCCAATAAAATTTTCATAAGTTTGAAGGTCATTGACTAATTCATGAAAGCCAATTTCCTTCTTATTCATGACATAATTTGATGTGTATGGCAGAAATGCTGGAGTCAGGCTATTCAAGATAAGACTAACTTGAGTAGCACTGTCCATTTCAGCACCATGATCCTGGGCTTCTTGGAAATAACTGGACATGAGGAGAACATGATCACGCACTTTTTGATGAGGTTCCATCCGTGCGTTAATGTACTTCTTAGTCGCCTCAAAGCGTGACTGAAGTGATGCCTTACCGAATAGCTCATTCAACTTCGTCATAACTTCAGCAGCCTTCTCGGTTTTAGAAAACCGAGTTTTGAGGGTGTCAACCATGCTAACCTTTTAAATGCCAAAACTAATTATTTAATAACTAAAATAGATTATTAAATAATATTTTCATTTAATTTAATTATTAATTAGACATATAAAGTCCATTAATAAATAAATAAACCTAGAAAACTCTTTTCTTTACAATTTCACCCCTGCTTAGTGAAAATTCATAAAATTAGACATAGTCTAACTTTAGAATTATAATTGATCAATCACGAATCAATTAATGAGTCTTACAAGCAGAATGTTCTCAACTAAAATGGGGACCATGGATCTATATGCTGAGCTTCCAATAAGTGAACCAAATTTACCAAGTAAATTCCTACTTATTAATTCTTCGTTGAATCCACTCTTAGAACTTAGAATTGCACTCTCAGACTTATATATAGCATATTGTATGTTCCACGATATCAATATACTATCTCATTTAACCATTGTTATAATCTTATTGTGATTTAAAGATCCTCTATATAGATGATCTACATCGAGATGGGATTTCTTTACCGTTCTCACCCCTCTATGTATTTTGCCCCTTAAAACACTTAGCTACCTGTAAATGGTGTTTAGTGATCTAATAATTAGTCAGTTAAAGAAGAGCTCATCCATTTACTTCTATTTTCTAAGCTCGAAGGGAATCATCACTTGACTTCTATACACCAGTAGAAGCTATAGATTCCATATTTATGTTCAGCACTCCCACTCAATCATACTATCATGTTCCCAAAATATACGTATCACCCTGACCCAAAAGTAGGCTTAACTAATAAATCTAAGATCATGAATAGCACTCCTGAGTTGAGCCTAAGCATATCGGGATTTAGATTCTTTTAATCTTAAGATCAACTACTGATATTGACTTGGAAAGATATGTGTAACGGTAAGTTTATAATATCTTAACTTAGTTGCAATATCGGTCCAGTCCAATGTATACTCCATACATTCGAAACTAGTATACTTTACTAATGTCCTGGAAAGAACATAACACTTGCTCCAAGTGTAAGTACACATCATCGCTGATTATCACATTAGTGTAAATCCAATAACACTGATGAAACAGGGACCAAAACTTTTGATTCATATGATCACAATCACATTCCATTGTGTTGACGATACTGTAATTGTGAATAAACATATGATCTGGATTTAACTGATTTTGTGTGTATGAATGTAATAATCATATTAAACATATTAAACCATTAGCATGTAAAATTCATGCAAACATCAATCACTTCAAATTTCTTATATTGATAACTAATCAGATTGTAAAGAGTTTTATTTAGGGCATAAAACCCAACAGAAATATCATTTATACAGGGTTAACTGTTTTAAGGATAAAATACATTGTAGGGTGTTACGGTAATTTAATCTATTTACAGTGTAAATCATCTATATAGAGGATCATTGATCAAATTAGGATTATAACAATGGATAACTAATGATGTATCTATATCGTGGAACATATAGAGCGTTCTATATGAATGAGAGTGCAATTCCAAGTTCTAAGAGTGGATTCAATAAGAATTAATAAGGGAATTTACTTGGTAAATTCGGTTCAACTTATTGGAAGCTCGGGTATATAGACCTTTGGTTCCCATACTAGTTGAGACCATACTACTTGTAAGACTCAGTTAATTGATTTTAATTAATCAATTATAATTCTAAAGTTAGACTATGTCTACTATATGAATTTTCACTAAGCAAGGGCGAAATTGTAAAGAAAAGAGATTCTAGGTTTATTTATTAATTAAGATACTTTATATGTCTAAATTAATAAATATATTAAATGACAATATTATTTAATAATTATTTTTAAGTTATTAAATAATTAGAATTGGCATTTGAATGGTTAAATTGGAAAATTTTCATTTTTGAGAAAATGGGAATGAAAAATAACAAAATAGGAAAGTTATAAAGTGACGCCCAATTTCTTTATATGGGCCGCCCACTATGCAAGAGGTTTACCAATTTATTTTTTCCATTATTTTAATGCCACACAATTCTAACCTAAACCTAGAGGGCATTCTATAAATACAAAGTAATGGCTTCAGGAAACAACACACAATTGCATCTCATTCTTTTTAGAGTGAATTCCTGAGCCACCAGTTTGCTCTCTCTTTTCTTCTCTTCAATATTTCAAAATCCTTGAGTGAATGAGTAGTGCCCACACACATCAAGTGGTACCTCAATCATAGTATGTAAGACAATCAGCATCAAAGAAGGAGAGAAAGAGATCCAGATTTAGATCTTGATTATGCTCTGCTACAGAAAGGAATCAAGGGCTAGAGATCTGAATGGAAGGAGTCATTATATTTTGCTGCACGCAATGTAAGTTTTTCTTAAACTCTTACGTGTTTATTTTCATTTTTTAGATTTCATATTAGGATGTTAATAAAACATACTTTGTAGTAAATCTAGATCCTGGTAAAATATTTCCAACATTCAATTCCTCGGGCATTGACGATGAAGCCTAGAAACTTTCCTGAGGTGACTCTGAGGAGCACTTTAGGGGATTTAGTTTCATGTTTTATTTTTTGAGGACTTTGAAACATTCGTCCAGGTCCTCTATGTGCCCCCCAACCTTTCTGGATTTGACGAGCATGTCATCCACGTACACTTCCATATTCACCTGATCTGGTCTTGAAACATTTTGTTTACCAATCTTTGGTGCGTAGCTCTAGCATTTTTTAGACCAAACAACATGACTTTGTAGCAGTAGAGACCCATATCTGTTCGGAAACTTCTATGTTCTTGGTCTGGCGGATGCATTTTGATTTGATTGTAGCCTGAATAAGCGTCAATGAAGCTTGAAATTTCGTGCCCTGCTATTGCGTCTACGAGCTGATCGATCCTTGGAAGTGGAAAATAGTCTTTAGGGCATGCTTTGTTGAGGTCTGTGAAATCAATACAGACTCGCCATTTCTTGTTCGGCTTGGGCATGAGTACGAGATTCGCGACCCAAGCTGGGTAAAAAGCTTCAATTATGAAGTTGTTGTTGCCCAGCTTTTCAACTTCATCTTTCAGGGCTACCGCTCGTTCTTTATCCAGCAGTCTTCGTTTTTGCTGAACTGGTCGGATGTTAGGATCGATATTCAGGACGTGTGAAATAATAGAAGGGTCGATTCCGACCATATCCGCATGTGACCAGGCAAAAACATCTAGGTTTGCTCCAAGAAATTTTATCAATGATTTTACTTTGAGCAACAAACTCTTTCCAATTTTTAGCTGTCTGGCCGGGATAGCTGGATCGATCTCGATCTCTTCTAATTCTTCCACAGGTCCAACATTGCTGCTTGGGTCCCCAAGTCGAGGATCCACATCTTGATCCTCGCCTTGGGAAGTTTTCTACTTGGGAATATTTGTTCCCTTGTCTGGGCTCTGGCTGGAGAATATTTCCTTCTTAGCCTTGGCCACTTCAAGGTTGTAACATTCCCGAGCAGATTGCTGGTTCCCTCTAAGACACCCTACCCCATTCTTTGTTGGGAACTTCAGGCACGAGTGAAATATTCACGTGACAACTTTTAAGTCATACAAGGCTGATCGACCAAGCATTACGTTAAAGGCTGAAGGAACACCTAATATTAGGAACTGTGCCATGATAGTTATGCTCGTCGGAGCTTGTCCAACAGTGAGGGGTAGCTGGATTTGTCCTAGAGGTTCAACTCCTTGGCCGGAGAAACCATAGACAGGCTGGAGGCATGGAGTTAGATCCTTGAGTTGGAGCCCCATCTTTTCATAAGTAGTCTTGTCCAAAATGTTTGAAGTAGCTCCATTATCGATCATGGTTCTAGCCACCATTTTGTTTGCTATCTGGACTTCCACGACCAGCAGGTCGTTGTGCGGAAGTCTAATCTTGACAGCATCTTCATCGTTGAAAGTTATGGTTGGCTCTCTTGCTCGTGGAACTTTAGGCTTCCTTTCTTCCACGGCCAGGATGACTTCTTCTTACTCGTGCTGAGCTGTCCGGGCATACCTCTCCCCGAGCTTTTCTCGAATCTCCAACAATGTGTGGTCCTCCAATAATGACTTGTAAGTGTCCATCTACGGGTGGAGGTAGCAGATCGTGGTTGTTTTGACCTTCGTTGGTCTTGACATACTTCTGCAGGTGCGGATTGTTTTTCTTTATTAGAAATTTAATTTCCCACTTCAGATTGTAACATTCGTTGGTGTCGTGGCCGTAGTCTCCGTGCAACCGATAGAATTTCGTCATGTCCCTTTTGTTGGTATCTTTCTTCATGGGCCCGGGCATCTTGTACGGGATGAACGACTGAGTTTCCATATACACACTCTCTATATCTTTAGTTAGAATAGTGAATGCAGTGTGTTTGGCATGATCATGGGGAGTCTGTCCGGATTTATCGGTGAACTTTCCTTTCTTCCTGTTTCCTTGCTTGTGGTTGTTGCTTGAATGCTTGCCAGTTGAATTGTTAGAATAGCTGGGAAGTTGGGCGGATGGTCCAATGGAAGGAGCCTTCGTTTTGCCCGGCTTTTGCTCACCTTCAACTCGTTGAATGACTTCTTCGAGCTTGATGAAGCCTTCGGCTCGGTCAAGGAAATCACTCATTGAGTCTATCGGCCCGTTCTTCCTTATATCCTTCCATAGTTCACAAAGGACTTCAATGCCCCCCAGTATAGCGGATAACTTTCCATCCTCGATTACCCGCGAAACCTTGGTCGCTTTCGTCATGAATTTGCTGATGTATGCCCGAAGTGGCTCGCCTGGTCGTTGCTTTACTTCGACCAAATCTCTCAAATGCAATGGGAGCTGACGCGAGGAAGAGAATTGCGCATGGAATTCCGAAGAAAAGGTTTTCCATGAACTAAACTTTCTAGGAGCCAACTTGAAATACCATTGCTGTGCGGCTTCTGACAGAGTAGCAAGGAAGATTCTGCAGCATACATCCCCCCGTACTTCTAATCCATTTGCATCTCAAAGTACTTGAGAGGGGAAAGAGGATCTTCTCTCCCGGTATACATCTTCCACGTTGGCATTTTTAACTTGTGAGGCAGTGGCAAGAGATTGATCTCTGGTGAGAAGGGAGTTCTGCGAGCTCGGTCTAACTCAAGATCATTGTTACGCTGTCCAGCCATGCCATGAAACATATTTTGCAATTCATCAAGTTGGGCCTGTACGGCTGGCTGACCTGCTCGGTATTTGGTTGACTTGGATTACGTCAGCGTCTTTCTGGGCGGGGATTTGAGTATGGGCTCCAGGCTGCGCGATCGTTGTAGTATTCTGCTCGTCTGTTCCCCTTCTTCTGTTTAGGTCGTTCCTTAGGTCGTGGGTTGTTCCCAACCTATCAAACATAGAAAAGCCTGGTTGCCTTAGCGATTGATTCGCTTGGTTGACAGGTGGAATAGCGCCATTAGCCTGGTTGGAACAGTCAGGTATGACTCCTCCAAATGAATTACCAGACAAGGTCTGCTCGCCTACCGCTTGGCCCATGAACGGAACTCGTGATCGAGGATTGGGCGGCTGACCATTAGTTGTCTGGGAAGTATTCATCGTTGGGTCATCCTCCGTTTCTCCAAGGGGCATGATGTTCGGCGATTGCTGGCCTACAGTTTGGTAGGCTCTTCGTATCAGCACGGTGGCTTGCCGACTATGATCTTCGATCTTTACATGGTGAGCCATTAATGCCTCCATCTCTTTATCTCTCCATTCAGCGAACATACGCCTTTGTTCGTCAAACGCAAGATTTATTGCTGCACGCAGTTCATCCTGATCATGATGCAGGGTGTTGCTATGACTCTGCATGAGTCCGAGCATGTCACTGAGATTTTGCAATTCGTTTGCGTCTCTGATGGTCGTCTGGGCGTTGGTTCCTGGTGGAACAGTCGTATTATGGATGCTCTTGTTGGGTGCATAACTGTTACTCCAAGTCTCTTACACACAAAGCATAATTCCAGTAATAGGAGTTATTTCACCATTCACCACGCTTCCCGTCTGTCCGGGATTAACAGCAGGCGGAACCCTTGAACTCCCTGGGTCTTATAATGTCGGATTGAGTGTCTGTGAATATGCTGGGTCAGACTGTTGGGTTTTATGCCCTAAATAAAACTCATTTCAATATAATCATATTTACTTATTAATATTGATCAGAAATAACATTTAATGTTGCATGGTTCACATGATTTATTTCATGATTATATGTACATAATGTATGATTAGGCTCAATCTCGAGAGGCTATTCGTGTTCTTTGATTTGTTAGTTAAGCCTACTTTTAGGTCAGGGTGATACGTACATTTTGGGAACACGGTAGTGCAATTGAGTGGG
The DNA here is from genome assembly GCF_029168945.1 of Cannabis sativa. NCBI lineage: Eukaryota > Viridiplantae > Streptophyta > Magnoliopsida > Rosales > Cannabaceae > Cannabis > Cannabis sativa. The sequence continues at coordinate 78,836,191 of NC_083603.1, read as the reverse complement.
AGCCCTAACATAAACATGGAATATATAGCTTCTATCTGGCGAATAGTAAGTAAAGGATGATCTCCTTCGAGCTTGACCAAACGAAAATAAATGGTGGAGTACTCATTTCACATAAGCTAAAATATCATTATAACAATGGATAACTAATTTTGTGTCTATATGGTGAAACATATAGAGCATTCTATATACTGAGAGTGCAATTCTAAGTTCTATGCGTGGATTCAACGAAGAATTAATAAGTCAGTGAATTTAGGTTATAAATTCTTGATCTGCTTATTGTAAGCTTTGTTATATAGACCCATGATCCCCCCACTAGTTGAGATAATATTGCTTGTAAGACTCATAAAATTTGTTTTGATTAATCAATTATAATTCTCAATTTAGACTATGTCTATTTGTGAATTTTTCACTAAGTAAGGGCGAAATTGTAAAGAAAGAGTTTTTAGGGGCATATTTGTCAATTATGATACTTTATATGGTTCAATTAATAAATATGATAAATGAAAATATTATTTAATAATTATTTATAGTTATTAAGTAATTAGAATTGGCATTTAAATGGTTGAATTAGAAAATTGGCATTTTTTAGAAAATCGGATGCAAAAATGATAAAACTGCAAAATTTCAAAAAGTGTGGCCCAAATGCACATTGCTTAGGGCCGACCACTTTTATAGGCTTTATCATCTGATATTTTCATTATTTTAATGCCAAATAATTCAAACCTAACCCTAGTGGAATGCTATAAATAGATGGTGAAGGCTTGAGGAAATTTACACACTTAACTTTAACACTTTTCCTTCAGAGAAAAACTTGAGCCTTCTCTCTCTATACCTAGCCGCCACATCTTCTCTTTCTTCTTCCTTGAAATTTCGAACCACTTAGTGATTAGAGTAGTACCCACACACAGCAAGTGATACCTCAATCATAGTGAGGAAGATTATGAAGAAAGACTTTCCACAAGAAGGAGTTTCGACACTAAAGAAGGAGAGAAAGAGATCCAGGTTCAGATATTGATAATGCTCTGCTACAGAAAGGAATCAAGGGCTAAATATCTGAACGGAAGGAGTCATATTATTCCGCTGCACCCAATGTAAGGTTTTTAATACTTTATATGTGTTTATTTCATAATCGTTTTAGAAGTTCATATTTAGGGTGTTAATCAACATACTTGTGAGTAGATCTAAGATCCAGGTAAAATAATTTCCAACAACTGGCCTCAGAGCCATGGTAATTGATTTGCTTGCAAGAAATTTGGACTTAAAACGCTTTGTTTGATGTTTTTGATGGTATCATGTTGTTTTGAGTGTTGTTTGATGATTGATTGATGTTTGTGAATTTTCGTGAAAAATAATTGAATATCAGTTTCTGGAATTATTTTTATTGTATAGTATGGAAAAAATTAATCAATTTACTTTTTTACAGAACTCAATTTCGATTTAATTTGAATTAGTGATGATTTTTTAAAATTTCGAAAAATATGAGGGTGACATCACTAAGACATGCGCGCGCGGATGGCCTAAATCCTCGGCCAGACGCGTGTTAGGACAAGTTTTTGTTCGAGAACACGCACATGGGGTGTCTGAAACCCCATTCCGCGCGCGGAAATGCTGCTGGGCTCCTCCAGTGCCGAGATTCCTCGGCTGTGCACCCTTCTCTGCGCGCGCGGACAATATGCTCATACTGTCCGTACAACTCGCAATTTTTTCGTTTTTCTTCGATTTTTCATGCTCTTTCATGGATTTAACTTACGATTTTTTGTGTAGTTTTGTATTTAGACATTTACTATTCCTAATTCAATTCTAAATATCATAATTAAATTAATTAATTTTTTTAAATTAATTCATGATATTAGTGTAATTTGAATTTAAAAATAGTAATTATGTGTCTTTTTTTCTTAATTATCTATCTTATTTTTAAATTTGATTATATCTTATCTTATTTTTAAATTTAAGGTCAGTTATTAAATTTTTTAAATTAAATATTTTTTAAAATAATTTGACCTTATTTAAATTTAAAATAAGATAACTATAATCATGTAATTTTAAATAGTAGTAAGATATTTTGCTAACTTTTAAATTTTGTTATTTTATTTATTTAAATTAAATCATAAAATCTGAAAAAGATATTTATTTATCTTTTTTATTTTTATTGAATATTTAATTTATAAAATAACATTAAATTTTTAAAAGTAATTAGCAAATTTTGAAATGATATTTAGGTTATTTGAAACCTAATTTTTCAAAATTGTAGGTTTAATTTTTAATATTTATTTTAATTTAATTTCGAAATATATATATTTATTTTTTAATTTCGAAATAAATATTTTTTTATTTAATTATTTTTTTTCGAAATTTAATTATTTAAAATTAAATAAATCCTACATCCAACTATCCAGCTAACCTTGTTGCAGGTGTATGTGTTTTAGCTTGTTTGTAAGTTTTTAAAACCTATTATTGCTTGATTGTAAATAGCCATGGTTAACTTGTTGACAAATCCAATGATCTGATTTTAACTCATGGCTCCCTTGGTCAAGTAAATAATTTGTAACAGGTATATTTACAATCTTCTTTCATCTGTGTATGATCTAGCAACATGATAGGATCCATCCAAATTGTGTGCCTGTGTGAGCCTATGTGTTTAATTTTATTATAGATGCATATAGGTTGTTGTTACTAAATAAAATATCATAGTTTTTGATAGATTTTATTTAGGCCCATTTAGTTTTTGGGCCTATTCAATTAATAACAGTTGTTCATTTTAAGGTTAAATTCCTCTCTTTTGGGCCTTGTGTGAGAGTTGGGAGCCATAGTAGTGGGTACGACAAACTGAACCCAGCCCCCCCTCACATGAACCACCCCAATTGTGAAGGCCCATTTGTCTGATTTGAATAACTGTACTAGGTTAATTAAATTAGTTTAACCTAATAAAATTGATTAGCAACATAATTAATTTCATTTATTTTGAAATTAATTTAAGAAAACCATAGTTTAAAGAATTTTATTCTAAGCTAAACTATATGTATTTTCTTGTATTTAATTAAATATAGAATTATAACCATCTAGATTCTTTCTGAAGCTTAATTTAAAATTTTCATTAAATATTCCTATTTAAGTTGATATTTAGTTATCTCTAACTACTCAACTTAAATCTGAATATCTTTTGAATTTAAAATTTCAAAATTAAGTTGAGAAATTTTAGGAATTGATTATTAAGATTCTTTAGATATTTTTTAAGTTGATATTTTTTTTTAGCTTAAAATGGAATATTTTCAAATTAAGTGGTTACAACTTAATTTTTGATATTTAATTAAATTTAAATTTAAAAATATTTAAGTTCTAGATTTTTTCTAATACAACTTAAATTAGATATTTTTTAAAATTTTGTGGAAAAGATACTTAGTCAAATAAGATATTTTCTAGATAGTTATTTTTAGACTACTTATTATTTCTAATATTAAATAGGAAAATATTATACATTGTGAAATTAATTATTTAAATAATTAATTTTGGTACAATTTATTTTAAGTATATTTTTTCCTAGTATTAAACTAAAGGTTAATAATTAAGCCTTCTCTACACTTAATTATTTATTTATTGAATTTAATACATTTAATTAAATTGAAAATTAAATATCTAAGTTGATTTTCATCATGATACTTAAATATTTCTTTTTCATGACACTTAATTACATAGAAAATTATTTTTAGTTGAAATTTATTTTTTCAACTTAAATTTAAATAATTTTCAATATATATTTTTCTTTATTTTATTAATCAATTTTTCGAAATTGCATTTCATAATGCAAGATGATTTTGAATTTGTCTTGAAAAATAGATTAAATTGTAAATTAATTATTTATTTTAATTAATTCTTGGACCAACTTAAATCAATGATTTTTTCATGTATTGATTAATTTAAAATAAACGAATTAAGTATATTATTAGAAATTGAATTAATTAGTCAAAGAAAAATCTAGATAGGTGATATTTTTGCTTGAAGAATTTTTCTAAGTAATTATTATTTAAGTATTTCGAAAATATAAAGTTTTTATACTTTCTTTTTCAAAATACAATAAATATATTCTCATGAAAATTTATTTTGAGTTGTAAATTAATTTAAATTAATACAACTTAAATAATTTTCTTAATATTTATACATCAAAATTACTACTGAGATGGAAATAATTCAACTTATTTAAATCACCATCTAAGTATAATTTTATAAATATTAAATTAAATTCTAATTTAGAATTTTAATTCTAAATTCGATATTTAATGAATATATTTTATTATAAATAACAATGAAAATACATTTTAAAGAAGGAGCTTTATTATTAAGATATTCTATCTCCATTGTTGGTTTTACAAAGCGTTTGTTTTAGTGAGTAATCTTCCCTAATGGAGGAACATTCATTAGCAAGTGCACACCGTTAATCTCGAAAGATAAGTATCTTTGTAAGTGTTTTATATGGTATGGATCACCCTAATGGTGGCGACCATATTTGACTTACAAGATTATGAAACAATGGTAGAAGCTCATAAGATAGAATTGCCTTGACTCTCGCCTAAACGGGACAACGCTGAATTCCAATCTTGATCGAATAAAAGGTTGCTAGAATGTTTAACATTTTCGATGAGCTGACAACTTTATTCAATGACTCTCGCCTAAACGGGACACTGATATCAGTTTGTTGAAAACCTTGGAAATTATTTAGGATTGTATGTTTTACTATTTTCACTTGTCATTCCTATTTGCTATTGTTTAATAATTTTTGAATTGTGTATGAATTTATATTGAACCATGTTATTTTCTGTTATTAAGTTGTAGTTTAATTTCGAATCTTCATTGTTGGTCTAACTTGGTTTGTTGTTCTAATGAGATAAATCCCTAATGGATTGTCACCATTTAGTGGTTAATACAATTTAGTTTTCTGAGACATAATTCACGGTACCTTGTTGTAGTGGGAGAGTTTCTAGAAACTTCACTTCTTATGACTTGGAAGACACTAGTGATTAAAATCCATTGTGAGTTTAAACAAGTAATGGATTGTCAAGATAAGAAACTAAGAAGAAAGCCAAGAGAACTATCGTTTGATCCATTCACATGGAGTAACCTAAAGTTTTCTATTACAAGGACATAAAAGGAAATATTGTTAATAAGTCTATTCAATGGACTTAACAAAACTTCATGTTCCTAGTATTATAGGTTTGAGTTTATCTAAACCTATGGCTTGTGGTATACCAGGTAATTACTTACTCTAATGCAAGCAACTTACTTTAGTAAGATGCTGAAGCATTTTCTTTCTAATGGCAATCTATAGAAGCTTCTCGACTTCTAGGCATAGATTTTATTTATCTAAAGAAAAGTCTCAACTATTCCAGAAAAGATAAAGTCATGAAAGAATTTCTTATATCAACAGTGAGAGGTCTCAGATATGCTTTAGTATGCCTTAGACCAGACACCTGCTGTTGAGCGGGAGTAATGAGTAGGTATCAGATTAATCCGGGAGAAGAACATTGGAAGACAATCAAGTAAATCTTAAGATTAAGAAGAGGAAGTATATGTTAGTCAATAAGGGTGTATTTAAAACTCTTAGACTACACCACATCAGATTTCAAGACTTGCCTTTGTGTTAGAAAGTCTGCTGATAAGATGGTGATTTACTTTGGGGGTGGAATAGTGATTTTGGAGAAGTGGTAAAAACCTATCTGAAGTCTCTAGGTCTACCAGAAAGGGACTGAATGTTAAAGTTGCAGGAAAGGTACTTATTCAGTCTAAGGAAAGTTCTATACATTTTTGGCACCATTCCAAATTGCCTAAACTACTAGTGTTATTTCCTTGTTAACCAAAAGTAGTTGCCAAAGGTATAGAATCCAGTATCCCAAAAAGAGTAGACATATAGAGGGGAATTTCACATTATCAATGATTTTGTGATTAAGGAAGAGTAATGGTGGAGAAAAGGTTTGGTTTAATTCAACCTTTCAGATCCTATTACGAGGAGTTTACTACTACTACACTTGATTTGTATATCAAGGTGTTGAGATTATTTGAAATGCACCTTTTGTTTTATATTAGTGCAAGTGGGAGTTTGTTGAGTTTTATGCCCTAAATAAAACTCATTTCAATATAATCAGATTTACTTATTAATATTGATCAGAAATAACATTTAATGTTGCATGGTTCACATGATTTATTTCATGATTATGTGTACATAATGTATGAATTCATCTGAAACCCTTTCACATACTTGATCGTGTTTATTGTGTTGTCAACACTTTGGAAAGTAAACATGACTATGTGAATAAAGTTTCCTAGATTTATCAGACACAGGGTTTTACTGATATGATAATCTACAACAGAGTTTACTTGCATTTGGAGAAATGCTATGTTCTTTCCAGAGCATTGG